>NC_035109.1:379318687-379628216 GCF_002204515.2 Aedes aegypti
ACTCACTCATATTAGAGTTTGAAGATTTGTGTCGACTTAAGCGTCCAGGTATTGATGTACCACGGTACCCCTTAGGCGAAGCATAGCTGTCATTGCACTATGGGCCAGGGACGCAATCTGGTGGGACATTTGGTGTCTTCGGCAAAGATTTTTGTAACAACGAGGACCATCTACTGCCATAAACGGATAGTTCGTAAATCGTCCGCATAGGTGGCGCCACAATCTAACTTTTTACTGTGACGTTCTAGAGACTTGGCGTGTTCGGCAAAGTTATTCATTTTGATAAAATAAACAACTCTCTCGAAGACGTCAAAATTCCACAGCCTACTGTTTTCGAGTTATTGTCAAAATTAGAGAAAATTAGTGAAAAAAACATTTTTTTCACCGATTTTGACTTTTTTCCTAAGAACCATGGCATATAATATTTTTTGCTGATAAATATATAACAAACGCAAGCTGTGGTGGAAAAATTCCAACAATACGACGCAAAAAACTTAAGAAATTAAAAAAAAAAACTTGAAAAGTAGAGCAATTTTTGAATCTTAATTTCTCCAAAAGCGTAAAAAATCGCAAGCTCAAATTTTCAGACAACATAGAACAATACTTGATGAAACGTATGTCAAAATTCCAGAGAGGTATATTTTGGTGTTTTTGAGATATTTCATTTTTTTACAATGATCATATTACTCCAATACAGTTAATTTCCATGAGGAATTGGAACGGACGATCGACTTTAAGAAATAACGAGTCGTAGAACAAAAACTTCAGAAAACTGTTTAAATAAGCCATTATAGTAGCCATGAAATTCAGTTTAAGAGCAGTTCCTTAATTTGATATCGAGTAATGTAGGTTAAAGTGTAGATTAAAACTGAGTACATATTTGTGTTTCTTCAATAATTCAATAATTCATGTGAGCAGTATGCCATGAAAAACTTGATCATGTGTCAGTTTATTGTTGTCATCATGGTTCGAGGTGAGCAATTTTTTTTTTGTGAATGTGTTACTTCTAACACGGAAAATCAAATTTTGAAGCATATTCATGTCGATATCTCTAAATACTAAAATCTCAGAGCGCACGAACTCTTGTTCGGAGCTTGTAGATTTGTTTTAAAGCGGAAAGAGCGTTGTTCCTTGGATGTTTCAAAACAGAGAATACCGATCAAAGTATCAATTGGGAGATTCCTTCGATTTTGAGAACTGTTAGGTTGTTTAACCTCAAATATGTGTTTAATCACCGGATTTACTTATATTTTGAGCTACCGGAAAACTGTACCAACGAATTCGAGATGAAATTCAAAGCCAGCTTGTACTGTGAGCAGATATAATAATTTCATGAAATAATACAATATTCCGCTTTCCGCTAATTTTAAAATACACTTAAATATTTGCCACGAAAATATTAATCGCGTAATGAAAAGAAAACCGTAAAAAAATTAAAAAATCTCAAAAACACCAAAATATACCTCTCTGAAATTTCGACATTTGTTTTATTAAGTGTTGCTCTATGTTGCCTGAAAATTTGAGCTTGCGATTTTTTGCGCTTTTGGAGATATTGAGGTTCAAAAATTGCTCTTTTTTCAAGTTTTTCAAAATCTTTAAAGTTTTATGCGTCGTTTTATTATTTTTTTTCCACCAGAGCTTGCGTTTGTTATACATTTTTTTCGGCAAAAAATATTATATGACATGGTTCTTAGAAAAAAAGTCAAATTCGGTGAAGAAAATGTTTTTCTCACTAATTTTCTCTTATTTTGCCAATTACTCGAAAACAGTAGAATGTGGAATTTTGACGTCTTCGAGAGGGTTGTTTATTTTATCAAAATGAACAACTTTGCCGAACACGCCAAGTCTCCAGAACGTCACAGTAAAAAGTTAGATTGTGGCGCCACCTATGCGGACGATATACGAACTATCCGTTTATGGCAGTAGATGATCCTCGTTGTTACAAAAAACATTGCCGAAGACACCAAATACCGGAAACGCTTCGTTACTGAGTTATTAATTTTGTCCCGCCAGATTGCGTCCCTGGCCCATAGTGCATTGGAGTATGTTGGGTAAGTAAGAGAGAGATAGAAGGTAAATAAACAAATAGATGGATATGAAGCAAAATTGTCAGAGTAGGAAAGCTTGAGAACCAAAATATTAGTGAGAATTTATATCAGTTTAATGTTTGTCGATTACTGATTAGTTTGATTAAGCGGAAAATAAAGTTCTCTGAAGAGTGGAAAAATGATATTAAAACTGATATTTGAAGCTGAGACTAAATGATTAAATGTTTTGAAAAATGTATTTGAATGGAGAATATTCTACACTATTGGTCCCGGCAGGCTTCGTCTTGTCATAAAGTGGGCTGTCAATGTGTTTCCCCTTACAAAGTGACACACTAATCTTTTTTCGTTTCCTCGTTCGTTCCGGAGACTTTCCCAAACTTTTTCCTCGCAGGAACAATTCGTATCCCTTGTCGAGTGCAACTGTGAAAAAATTGCGTCATTCCGTTGATCCCTTCTCAAACCATTTCGTGACATACAAACACCACTCCACTATGGGCCAGGGACGCAATCTGGCAGGACAAAATTAATAACTCGGTAACGAAGCGTTTTCGATATTTGATGTCTTCGGCAATGTTTTTTGTAACAACAAGGACCATCTACTGACATGAACGGATAGTTCGTAAATCGTCCTCATAGGTGGCGCCACAATCTAACTTTTTACTGTGACGTTCTAGAGATTTGACATTTTCGGCAAAGTTGTTCATTTTTATAAAACAAACAACTCTTTAGAAGACGTCAAAATTCCACAGCCTACTGTTTTCGAGTTATTGGCAAAAGTAGACCAAATTAATTAAAAAACGATTTTTTTCACCAAATTTGACATTTTTTCTAAGAACCATGTCATATAATATTTTTTGCTGATAAATATATTACAAACACAAGCTCTGGGGCAAATTTTTTAATAATACGGCGCATTAAAATTAATAAATAATGAAAAAAAACTTGAAAAATAGAGCTTTTATTGAACCTTAATATCTCCAAAAGCGCAATAAATCGCAAGCTCAAATTTTGAGGCAACATCAAACAATATTTGATGAAACGAATGTCAAAATTTCAGAGAGGTATATTTTGGTGTTTTTGAGATTTTTTAATTTTATTACGGTTTTCTTTCCATTACGCCATTAATATTTTCGTGGCAAATATTTAGGTGTATTTTAAAATTAACGGGAAAAAATATTTTATTATGCCATGAAATTATTATATCTGCTCAGAGTACAAGCTGGCTTTAGATTTCATCTCAAATTCTTCTCAAAGTTTACCGGAAGCTCAAAATTCAAGAAAATCCGGTGATTAAACACATATTTAAAGTTAAACAACATAACAGTTTTCAAAATCGAAGGAATCTCCAAATTGATACCTTTGATCTGTACTCTCTGTTTTGAAACATCCAAGGATCAACGCTCTTCCCGCTTCAAAACAAATCTACAAGCTCCGGACTAGAGATCGTGCGCTCTGAAACTTTAGTATTTAGAGATATTGACATGAATGTGCTTTAAAATTTGATTTTCCGTATTAAAAGTAACACACTCACAAAATAAATTGCTCACCTCGAGCAATGATGACAACAATTTACTGACACATGATCAAGTTTTTCATGACATACTATATCATTTGAATTATTGAAGAAAAACAAATATGTACCCAATTTTAATCTACACTTCCATCTACATTACTCGATATCAACTCAAGGAACTGCTCTTAAACTGAATTTCATGGCTACTATGATGACTTTTTTGAACAGTTTTCTGATAGTTTTTACTCCATGACTCATTATTTCTAAAAGTCGATCGTCCCTTCAAATTGACTCATGGAAATGTAACTGTATTGGAGTAATAAAATCATTGTAAAAAATTGAAATATCGCAAAAACACCAAAATATACCTCTCTGAAATTTTGACATCCGTTTCATTAAGAATTGTTCTATGTTGCATGAAAATTTGGGCTTGCGATTTTTTGCGCTTTTGGAGATTTTAAGGTTCAAAAATTGCTTTATTTTTCAAGTTTTTTCATTTTTTTTTTTTTAATTTTTATGTGTCGTATTATTAATTTTTTTCCACCAGAGCTTGTGGTTGTTATACATTTATCACCAAAAAATATTATATGACATGGTTCTTAGGAAAAATGTTAAATTCGGTGAAAAAATCATTTTTTCATTAATTTTATCTAATTTTATCAATAACTCGAAAACAGTAGGCTGTGGAATTTTGACGTCTTCGAGAGAGTTGCTTATTTTTTCAAAATGAACAACTTTGCCGAGCATGTCATGTCTCTAGAACGTCACAGTAAAAAGTTAGATTGTGGCGTCACCTATGTGGACGATTTACGAACTATCCGTTCATGTCAGTAGATGGTCCTCATTGTTACAGAAAACTTTGCTGAAGACACCAAATACCAGAAACGCTTCGTTACCGAGTTATTAATTTTGTCCTGCCAGATTGCGTCCCTGGCCCATAGTGCACTCTATTTTAATTTGTATAGATTGAGCAAAGGAAATCTCCGCGCCTAAGGTCCAACCACCATACCTGAAATGAAAAGAAAATTACTCTGCAAATTTTTAAATGTATGTCAAATGTTAGAAAGAGATTCGAAAAAGAAAGTGAAATTGATAGTGTATTTGTTTTCCTAATTACGATCAATAGAATTAGTTTCAAGCTGTTGCAAAAGTACAATGAGAACTGCTTCAGAAAATGGTTTGGAACAATTCGAATGGTTACCCGTATGAAGAAAATATGAAGGAGAGGAACTGAAACTACCTGTAAAAATATTGGCATAGAAGTTTCCTTGGGTGAATGCTTTCGGGATTAAAAGATTCTAACAGTTGCCCGATGGAACATAAGCTTTTGAGTGCATTTTAATGAGCATGATTTTAATTAACCTGATGGGTATGATTATTGAGCAAGCGATCGTTCACTAAAAATTGAGAATTGTTGGACATTCTGCCTACGAAAACTGTTTCGGTTCATCTGTTTGGTATGAGTCTCAACGATCCGTTTGTGCGAAGGGGAATATCTAAAGTAAGACTAATGATTACCCCCGCAATTAGCACATTAAAATATTTGGTATCTTCCTTCACATGACAGACATACTTAGCGTGAGAATAATCTCCTAATTCAACAATGTTTAGTACCATGACTCCACTTTTGGCACCTACGGCACTGAGTGGGGTTCAGAAAATTGTCTCCATGTTTCACGAAATGTTCGCATATCACACGGACATCGAACATGATTCCTGACTTTTCTAAAACTTTAATATTATTAAGATCTCTTTTTTTAATGTGAACTGAATAATATTCTTGAGAAAGCCCTTTCTGATGAATGCCAGATCATTTTCATAATGATAACTTGGACTGGGGAACATTAAAGTAAATCATTTATTCTATTTTTGATCTCTTCAGGTAACTTATAGTAAATTGAAAGACCTTTCAGCACGATCATGAACGTTTGTCTAGATTTGTTATCATGAGTAAAAATATTGAGCTTCTATTCTACAAGATGTTTTGTGAAGGAGTTCTTAAAGAGTTTCCGGCAAAACGAGACAGTCATAGCGATTTGTAAGTAAACCTTGATTCTCCTAATGGATTTCAAGATCTCCTGCCTAAATCCTCGAAATTTGCAACAAATGACCACGGTTGGTGGCATCCTTTGTTTCCTCAATTGAAAATCCTTCGAATGGTTCGAATTGATGTTTAGAAAATTCGTATAAGGCGTCGAACTGATAGCTCATTTCGATGCAATTATCAGCATTAACCATTTCACCCTTGGCAGAAAGCGCGTATTCTGAAACGTCCTTTCTTACATTTTGCTAAGTTAAGTAACAGTTTTAAACTCCACTTTTGTTTAAGGGTGGCGAATTCAGATATTTACCCTTCCTTTTGTTCGTGGTTGTAACCATGTTCAGTGAATAAACGAACGAAGAAGATACCTTTTTAGAGTTTTTTTTACCCAAGAAGGATTACCGCCGCTAGCTTTCGCTAACGAGTCCAACGAAAAATGGAAGACATCAAAGAGGATGGATACGTAGAAAAAAAGAAGTACTGAAAAACCTGTTTTGTAGCACTGAAATGTACTGTTTAATTGCTTTGAGTTGTTTTAAATACTTCCAAGAGTAGAAATAATTTGTGTAGGCACAGCACGAGAGCACGATGCGCACTGCAAAAATGCTATAAGTTTCCTGTTTTCTTACTATATTATTTCAACTGTAACACTTCTGATAAACTTATGGTTGTGAAATTTAACGATGCCTCCCAAACTACAACCACTGTGCACGGGTTAATGTCGGGGAATGTTACAAGCTAGCACATGCCTACCGATTTACATTCGAGCAAATCGTTCTTGACGAGTCAATTTAGGTTCTCCATCGGTGGGCAATGATGGTGATGGCAAAAGGTGTGGTTCTGCGAGAGGCACTGCATTAAAGGCGCCCATCGTAATGACTATCGTTATCGCTAATGACAGACATTCTGAACGTTCTCACCGACGACAACGACGCCGGGCTCTGAGATTACGTCGAACGCCAAACTCGATTCAAGGCAGTGCGCGGGTCTCCGGATCAATTACAGCTAAACGCCGATATGGGCGTCGTTCTGAAACATTATGTGGCTCAAATTGGCAGAGTCTTAAAGGTCCAATGAGAAGTTCTGGACCTTGAGCAGAGATCTGACAGTAACGCATTCGATAAAATGATTCGGTCACGCAATCACGAAATCGCTTACGCGCCCAAAATCCGGGCAGAAATAATTGACGTGGTAAGCAATTAGTTCAATGACGCCGGTTGATATGGTGGAGATTTGATTCGAGCCGGGTTCTGAGATTTTCAATAAACCACCTCGATGGTAATTCGGTGGCTGCGTCTGCGAAGGCGTTGTGAAATTGCGTGGCTGAGGGTGACAAACAGTTCAGCCAATTCGGTTCGTATAATTGCCACCGGGGGTTTGATGGAGATTCCAAATTCAAGATCAAATTGTGACTTCCAAACGAGCCAAACCGTTCGAGTGATTGATTGTTCAAGATCGGGTGATCTCGTTCAAGGTATATCCACCCAGAAATGGACAGGTTTTGGGGTAATTTCGCATCGAATGAAGCCTTTCTCGAGTTGAGATGTAGGTATAGGCCACATCTAATCATAATTTTCATTTTTCTATGGGGCCTTACTCTCCTACTGGGACAGAGTTTGGTTTGGGTCTGAGCTTTCTTGAAGTACTCCCACAGATAGTAGTCACCGACTTTCCTTACCACAGTAATTTTGGTTTTCATTCGTATAACATGTGGTACTATAGGATTTTGGGTTGTAACTGAAATCAAACGAAGAGGCTCTATACAATCTACGATTTATAGTCGTGATGACATTATCATAAGACTATGAAAGGCTATAGAAGGCCACTGATCATATACAATGCAGGAACCCTAAAAGATTAACTTTAGAAATATCTGGAGAGATTCTAGCAGTAGTTATTCTGAACTAACAAGGGGGATTCTATTGGAATCGTTAAACTTTGGCTAAGTGAGAGGGCTCTATTAGAATCTTGGCGGTATTCTACTAAAATCATGAAAGTCATATTTTCGGAATGACATTGTTTGGGAGCAGGTCCTTACATTCCCTCCGAGTGAACTATATTTAAAAGCTTTTGGAAAGCGGTTTCTTGGGTGGTTGAAGTGGACGTCCGATGATTTCATTGGGCAGTTGGCAGACTGATTCTCAATGGGTTTTCTCGGGGTTTTATTCATTCAATATATTAAATCATTACTTCAATTACAATCTGTTACACATTTCAACACATTTATTATACGCACATTACAATATTTATTGGACTAAGCTACATAACCTATATTTGGGCCAATTTCCATAATTGATTTTTTGGCTCGGTTCCACCCTTTTGCTGACGTATTTTGGACTGTCTTCGGAATTTCTTTGATACTTTCGGTTCATCGCAACATTGCACAACTATAGCATGCTTAAGAATAGAATAATTTTCCAGTAGAGTAAAGTGGGGCAAAAGTTCGAGTGGGGTAAGAGCTTCTTTTCAAGATATCTAGCTCATTTTAAAACAAAACTCAAAAATGTCATGGTGGTTCGAATACTATTCAAGTAAGTGACTTTCACCCCAAATATCATAAAATTCGATTGAGATATGAAAAAGTTATGGCTATTTGTTGTTCTTAGACTTGAAAATTGTAATTTTTGGTCGAAATTCCATTGCATGGAACCAAATGAAGATACAATCTTCTTCGATTTTTTATGCTATGGCGTTTCTAGGCCAACCATAAGGATGCTTTGACGTGTATTAGTTTTAACATAAATGCTTGAGAACAAATTTTGGCCCATAGTGGGGCAAAAGTTCGACCCATATAAAAACTCATGGAAAAGTTATCAAATTGCCTGAAATCCTCATATTATCTTTAAATTCAGTGAAATTTGCTTGATCGTGCGAAAAAAGTCACCAAAATTTCGCATTTTCACATTGTTTTGCGAAAAACTGCTATTTTTGGGTATATTACAATTAACTATGTTTTGGGCAATTTTGTGATGAAAATTTAGTGTGTATTTTTCTGTAAACATAAATTTATGGCTGGTATAAAGTATGCCTGTCATAAAAGTATCGATATGTTGTGTTTAAGTCAGCGAAGTTTTGCCCCACACTAGATTCGAACTCTTGCCCCACCGGTGGGGCAAAAGTTCGTTTAAGACAATAAATTTTCAAACTGTTATAACTAAAAATGGGTAATTATTTTGACTAAAGTTTGTTCAGCAAAATTAAAGCCAATATGTTGAAGGTTCATTGCGTGGTATTTTTTCCTTTTCAACTGCTATTGTATTTCTGGAAATTTCGATTATACCACTAAGGTCGAACTTTTGCCCCACCTTACTCTATACCTAACTCAAAATCTACCAAAAAGTGTACCCTTTGAGTTTGAGCCCTGTAATTAATTTACAAGTATCGAGTAGATTTTTGACAAGCATTGAAGAATAATATTGTCGAAATCTCAAATTCAATTATGTAATTTCAGAAGGTTTATCCTTCGAGATCTAAAAACAATATCTATATCGAAAATGCTCTGTTAATCTTCGAGCTGTAGCGCAACAACGCTTGTGATTTATATGCTTTTATTTTGCAATAAACATATCTATCGACATCACACAAATATGTATTCCTCAAGAATCTTCTTAACGTTCAACGCTCCGTAATCAACGTAATAATCGTCATCATCGAAGCTTTAAAAGCAGTTTTTCTATCCAAAACTAAAAACTGTTCGATGAAAATGTGTTCACTGTACCAATATGTTTCATGCTCACTAGCGTCGCATGGTGGCAAAATTTTGAACCCCATAGATTTTATAATGATAGTCCTTGAGCTACTGAACAACTTTGTCGAAGACGCCATCTCTCTAAGTGGTCAGGATCCTGAGATATCCGCAAAACAAAATTTCGATGCTCACTAGCGCCACCTAGTAGTAGAATTCCGCAATTCAATGACCACCATATGTTAGCCCTTAAACTATTGAACAATTTTGCTGAACATCATGATCCTCAATTGTGAATACTTTTTAAGATAATGATCATTTATAAAAACGGTCGTTAATCTGAATTTCGGTCGCAAAAAAGTGGTCGTAAAACGAACCGTCGGTAAAAAAACGGTCGTAAAAAGAGGTTGTAGTGTAACACAAACTTGTAGTTTGGTCTTCAGTATAAGATTGAGGTCACATAGTTATGAAAACGACGAGTATTTTAGTAAAACGAATACGAATATGACACGTATCTCATGCAAATACTAAGGCATATCTCATCAATAAATCTGGTCACATGAATTGATAAGCCGAACGCTCCTGAATCAAAATCCGGACAGCTTTATTTAAGGAAGTATATTTAAGGCGCTATTTGATGCTAAAATTATGAAATCTCCCACTGTGCAGTGGCACAAACTGAATGTCACCGAAGCTAGAAACTACCGGGATAATTGTTGAAACACTTAAGAAGCTGAAGATTCTAATTAACCCGTAGGCTATGGGGTTGACATACAAAATTCAAATTGTTCGTACTTGAGCATAACTCAATATTTTCTAATAAAATTTCGGGGATTTCTGCACTATTAGTTGTGCTCTTATACTGACGGCAATCAATCGAACGGTGGTATAAGAGCACGTTGTATAAGAGCACATTGAAGCCTCCTGTATTTTGCCTGTGTTGGTAGCAAAGCTCAAAGCTTTGAGCCAACCCTTTTCCAGTAGAGAAGCTAGGCAAAATACAAGACGCTTCGATGCTTACTGACTTTAAAATAGCTTACTCAACTTTCACCACCTAATTAAATTTCAATCTTGTCGCTCCCTTGCGACGCCTATCCACCTATTCATTTCCATCATTTGCTTCTATAGACTCCCTTTAGCTTTGAGTCGCATGACTGCTAAAGCCATAAAACAATTAAAATAAAAACAATCACGATCGATACCTTCTCCTATATTTGTTTTTAATCGAATATCTTATTTCCACTGAGCTTATCCTCGAGAATTTGTTAGATAGATTGACCAGCAAGTATGATTTACTGAACTTTCCTCGTTTTTTTTTTATTCCTCGCAATTAAGAAATCTCTTTGAATCTCTTCGCAGAAAATTTTATTTTCCTCAAACGGAATTTAGCTAGGAGTTAAGTTGATTCCCAATTAGAGAAGTTACCTGGTATTAACTGCATCAGTCACATTCGGTGCTCACCATCTACATTAATACTATCAATAAACAACTGGTAGTTAGAGCAAACATACACCAAAATCTTTACAATAGTATAACATAATATGAATAGCTACTTGTTAAATTATGTTCGGAAATTTAGTTTGTTTTGACTTTTGACCCTTTCTTGTATTCTGTGAACGTATGTACTATCACCTTCTTCTAATTTCAAGAAAGCATAAATTTGGAGAGTTCCGTGCTATTATTATTTCCTTCCCTTTTTATGAGGACGTTATATTTGAAGAAATCTTTAACCTTTTGTTCCATTAGTCTTCATACTTTCATCAAAAACTTTACCTTTTTTTCGTGTTTGAGCAAATTTCTTTCCTATGCTTCGATATCACCACCAAATTTTTTTTTCAAATTTTCAATTTACCTGGAACGTGACTCCTTCAAATTGTCATTTCAATGTTGTAGTACTCTAGATCACGGTTCACGTTCTTATAGACTCACGATTCCTGAAATCCCGGATACTCGAATGCTATTTTCCACACATCACATTGGTGTCATACTTATTTACTATAACAGTAACATCATAGACACACCAATCAAGAAATTCACATTTAGTGTTATTTCTAACCTCATTGTCAACGTATAGACATTTCAATAATACAGTGCACCAGTTCCTGTTGTTTTTTCTCATACATCTTTATTCTGCATCAATAAACCTGTATATTAATGTGTTAGTTTTATTAGCCGTCAATAATTTTAGAATACCGTTCTATTTCCAATAATATTTAGTACAAATACTGGTTTCAACAGCAGGCAACTTAATCTGGAATTAAATCAAGCAATTAAATCAGCTTCAGAATAAAAATACACAGCTCGAAGTAATTTGTCTAACATTTCATATGTTATTTGAAAACTTTCTTGTTCCATCTATTTATTAAAAAGGTTTTCATTTGTCAGTCTCGATTGCAAATTTCATATTATATGTTTCATATATTTTTCTCTGGTTGAATACCATATAAAGTCACAATATACAATATAAAACAAACACAATATATATTGCGTTTTTTTTTAAATGCGGTAATACGAAGAAGTCAATGGACCCTTAGAAACCATGCTCTATATCACCGCCAATATAGCAACGAAAATCAATCTTTGACTTTGTCTTCGATGTGAAAAACCTTGCTGCGTTTGGTGTTCCCGTATTTGAAATTTGCGTTTCAAACGCACACAGCAATATAAGCGCAGTGGTCACTCAATGTAACAAAACCTCCAACTTCTCAACACAATATACTACCAAGACAGCAAGTATACTCATCGTGCTCAGTTGCTCTGATATCTATTACTAACAAATTATTTTATTGAAGTTTATTATAATTGTCTATTCGTGTTAAAACGTCATCACCTCATCACATGAGCATTTGTATTTGGAAACTGATGCTTCCCATGTGTCCACTCAGACTGACTTAGTTTCATGATTAGCATCATCTCCAACTTAGTTCTAATATTTGAATGATGATGACGCGTCTATCGTCACAAATTTCTTTTTTTTCATACCCATAGCCATCTATTGTTCAATCAATCTTTTTTTCTTTGCTTCTATCAATTCATTCACTATTTAGTGAACCAGTGTGACAAAAAGTTATGTCGTTAAAGAACCGTTAACACCTCAATCTCCACAATACAATCTTTCATTGACTCAACGTTTACAAGTTCGAAAGAATCCAGTGTACGTAAATGTAATGACAAGGAATATATGACTCTTCTCTGTCTTTAAAACATTCTTTCTATCCGACAGAAGTATTTTCTACGTTAAACGTGTTTACATTGCGTTTATAACGATCAGCACTGTGTAATACGCTAATTCCTTCTTTTCTCTGCTCTCGAAAAGCAATATGTACAACTGATTAACTTTTTTCCGTACGCTCTCGAAGAGCAACACTGTGCAATGCACCTGTCTTTTTAATACGCTCTCGAAGAGCAATACTGTGTCATGCACCAGTTCCTTCAATACGCTCTCGAAGAGCAACGCTGTGCGATGCACCAGCCACTTTTATTTCGCTCTCCGGGAGCAACGCTGTGCACCAGCTTAATTTTTTTTTATCCGCTCTCGAAGAGCAACGCTGTGCAATGCCCCAGCCACTTATTATAACGCTCTCGAAGAGCCACGCTGTGCAGTGCACAAGCCACGTTCAATCCGCAATCTAATAGCTGTGCCATGTAATGTCACATACAATTCAACGCCATCCGCTCTTGAAAAACGTCTCCTGTTTGTAAACAAATTCTAGTTCATCATCATGTACCTGGTACCAACGTGTACCAACCAACAAAATCGTCACTGCTCCTTCCATCATACTTCAACTGATTCATGATCTCCCATACTTAACTTTTCATGTGAGTATGACCATTGTCGGCAGCCTCAGTTTCTTTGGCAACCATCCCACAATAAATGCAGATTATTGCTTAGCTCTATTATCGGCAATCGGATATCAACGTCATTTGCAATTCAAAGAATCAATATATTAAGAATCGATGTATTAACAGAACAAATAATTAATGTATTCAATCAAGTATTTTGATGGAAATGTACTGCGAATCTATCGTTTCAATTTTAGTTAACGATAATAGTCGAATGGTGCCAAAACCGTAAATCACCCTATCTCTTACTGTGCTACATCACAAATTTAATTTCGGCTCTCTTTATTACAGGGGGGGGCGGTATGATGGTCATATTTTGTTGCCTCTTATCGAACGCAAACAGCGCTCACCAATACTATTACGCTATAAGCAATGCAGCTGGTGTGAATGTGGGGAAACGAACCTAGGTACACAAAATCTTCACATATTGTTCGTTATTATTTCCATAGTGTAGCTCGCGGTTTGAAATAAAAGTATGTTTCATTTCTATTATCGTGAAAAGCACAATGAAGTGTTGTTTTCCTTCTACCGGTGTTGATTTTCATAATCAGAAGAACAATTATCACGATGATATCATTTCGCATCATTATTGTCTAACTAATATCGATGCACGGGATCGATGGGTAGATGCCATTGCTATTGCGGATAAAACCACTGATAAGAAAATCGAAGACTTTCAATGCACATTCTCACACACCAGCTTTGCGCAGTTTTTGTCTTGTTTTGCGCATTTTGTCCCATTTTCACTCATACGGAGGGTAAACATTCAACAAATATATGAGTGTGCGTGAGAATTTCAACTGGAGTATAAATTTATGCTCCCGATAAGAAGGCACAACGAGACCTGTCAAATACCATATTGAAAAACTATGATGTCATCCCTCTGCTTTATTATGTTCAATGATTTCAAATCCTTCCTTCCCAAATTCAATATTGAATAAACCAATTGCAAGCAGACCAACCATACGGCTTGTCTTTTTAGGATTCCCACTCTCCATGACAATGCAGCCGTGATAGTCTACAAAAAAAAAGTGAATCCGTAGTAATTTAATAATAATTTTCTTATCAGTTTACGAGCCCATCTTCGTCGCCACTGTGGTAACCTCATCATCCGGAATTCCACTCCAGAAACACAACAAATACGGATACGACCAAACTATTCTTTTCACTCCACAATCTCCATTGCTCTTCCAAGCCTTCCGCTTCCCGTGCACAGCAACAAGAACACTCTAAATCTGCAGCACCCATTCTGCGTTACTTTTTACCTAATAACGAGATGTATTTACCTTGTCGACCAAGGTTTATTGATGCAAGGTACCACAGAAGGCATCCAAATCGTCCTGGAGTTCAGGCAAGAGTTTAGGTCCTTTTGATCTACCAAATCTACGGTTGTAGGACATTTCCCAGAAAGTCAAACTCCAGAACGACATTCCCCAGAATGATGTTCCCCAGAAACCCATTCCCCAGAATGGGAAATTTCCCAGAAATCCATTCCCCAGAATGGGACATTCTCCAGAATGGGACACTCCCCAGAATCGTTTTTATAGTTGTTAAAAAGTGGAAAAAAATTGATTATTCAGTTTTAATGTCGTTAAAATGTACCGTTTTGATTCATATTACGGACAGCTTCAAATTCCGGACACTCTACTTTGTATGGGAAACATTTCACACGAAATGTTTCAAATTTTGCCGTTTAAAAGTTCTCGATTTCAAGGCTCGTTTTAGTAAGCATTTTCCATAAATATCTTTGAAAATTTATGATGCCCAACTACCTTAGATGTCTCTTTAGTGGTTTGACGATTTCAATTAATGATTTGACTGTTCCATTAATGATTATCATGAGCTGTCCGGAATTCGAATCAAGGTGTCCGGAATATGAGGCAAAAGTGAGGAAGCGTCCAGAATAAGAATCATGAAAAGGCCACACATTTTGATTTATTAAAAATTATTCAAGTTGCGGAAGCGAGTTTTTTACCCACCATTCGAAAGTTAAGGGCTTCCAACGCTTGTTAACGCTAAAGAATCATACAGAATGATTTATTTTATATGCTCTCTGCTGGGTTACACTTCACTGAGGCCTTAAGTGTCCGTAATATGAATCAAAACGGTACCTACTGAATTGATTCGAATTCCCAAAAGCTTCGAATTCCGGACACAGACGTCAAATCAGCCAAAATATTATTTTGTCGAAATCATTATTATGGAACTCAAGCGAATATAATCGGAATTGAGTTCAAAAAAACTTTTTAAACAGCGAGTGTTTGCTTCCCTTGTCTCAGGCAAACCATCTAAGGGGCCGTCCATAAACCACTTGGTCATTTAGGGGGGGGGGGGGGGGGTATCGCTTGGTTTGGCCAGAGGCATGGAAGTTACAAATTTCAAAACGTTTGTACGGACAAAAGATCACGAAGGGGGCAGGAGGTGCTTTGAAAATCCAAAATAAATGACTACGTGGTACATCGGCAGACTTAACCAAAATCTTAAGGGAAAAATGCTGTTTTACAATTTTACATCTACTTAACATGATTGTACTACTGTTATTTCCCTGAATATCATTTCCCGGAATGCCACCTCTCCGAATGACTCGTTTCCCCAAAATACATTTCCCCGAATAACTCGTTTCCCCGAAAAGTGATGCAGTTCAAACAGGTTCAAGAATAGTCTTGAAGGACTGGATGCTGAACTAGAATGAATGAAAAGCAATTAAAAGAAGAAGACAGCATGGGTTATAACGTCATCCTCGGCTGAATACATCTTGCAAAAATGCCGATGATGGTGAAACTCGAAAGAACCGTCGATGAAGTGAAGAAGGGTGCATCATCACTTTGAAACACAAAAAGTTATGACAATTATAAGAGCTAAAAACTTTTCGGGAACTAGGCTATTCGGGGAAACGGGTTGTTCGGGGCACTGGCATTCTGGGAACTGGCGTTCGGGGAAACGACATTTGGGGATCCGACATTCGAGGAAAAGTAGCACAACCGGTTATGATAAGCTGCTCTTACATATGTCATACTATGTTTATGATCAAACTTGACCCAAGCTATTGGATTTTTTTGTTTCCATAGTTATTCTTCCTTCTTTTAAAATTGGTAGTTCTTTTTAATTGTATTTTCAAAGGGTAGTTAGTAAACAAAATAAATTAATGAAATATGTTTTCTGGTTTCATAGAATATACTCCCTTCTTTTGAACATATGCTGTTCTTCCTAGGTTTATTGTCTTCGTAATTATGTAGATTATTGGAATACAATTACACTAGAAAATTTCTCTTGTCTTCGGTAACTTCCTTTCAAGCAAAACTAAAGCTACAAAAGATAGTAGCTTTGTGCACTATGGTGGCCCATATTAATCAGACTACAATAAAATACTGTAAACATTTTAACAGAGTTCATCAACTCTAAGGAGGGACTAAACGTGCTTGAAGTTTGTAAGGAGAAAATCGTCAAAAATATATAAAAAATGTCCAAAAGGTTCGAATTACATTTCTGACCATAGGTGGCGCTGTATTTGATGAATTTCTAGAACTTTGGATTTAAAGATTCTCCAATCAAAAAAATGAAAGACTGCAAAAAAAATGTCGTTAATAAAATACGAAAATGTTTTACCTATGAAAACTATAATTTGGTTTTCCTTGAATTTTGCAGATAAATGCGTTCACTATTCACTATTAACCATTTAACTGGATTTTAACATCCCAAAAATCTCTTGTTATTTTTTTTTCTGGGGAATGTCCCATTCTGGGGAATGGTTTTCTGGGGAATGTCCCATTCTGGGGAATGAATTTCTGGGGATTGTCCCATTCGGGGGAATGGCGTTCTGGGGAATGTCGTTCTGGAGAACGTTATTCTGGGAAATGTCGTACAATAAAATCTAGTACAGTCTATACTCGCCCAAATCTCGTGAAACATTCTTATTCCTACCCATAAAGGCTCATATGGCTCGGAAATTGCACTACTATGATTATTGTAAACCTGTATGTTTTATTGACAAAAATGATTTGGATGCGGCTCAGGTGAACCCAAACTTTTGCACGATGACTTGAATGGCTGTTTCATTAATGTTAGGGGTCTATTTTATAAATCGAGCAATTTCGTGTGACTCGTCTGTAATCACTGTCGATAAAAGCAAGCATGTCTATTTCAGATGTCACCCGTCGACTTCCATAGTAATCCAGTCACATAGAGCGACAACCGTCGAAAAACTCGAGTGACAGAGTCGTGTCGAGTGAATTTTTTGGTCGACAGTGACTCCAGTCGAGTCATTGTGATCGACTCGACTTATAAAATAGGCCCGTTAAATACTTTTCAAATTTTTTCGCCAAAATCTCGTGAGTGGTCTTTAAAGAATATAAGATTTCGATTTTAATGACACTTTGATATAAAATGTTGGTAGAACCAATGCTGAGGAAATTAGATATGATTTTTCAGTGTTTTTTTTGAAAAATGTCACAACTGTAGCGAAGTATGCACTTCAACAGAAAAGAAATCGCCTATCTCGATGCGTGGGAAATTTCTTGCAAGAAATGCTCAAGAAAAGCATTTTTCTTTGATCGCAGTACGCAGTTGAAAAGAAATGTCATTTCAAATGGAGCTCACTGTAGGAAATTTCTTGGCCATTTCTTGAGCAGAAATTTTTACTTTTCTTGAGCGGAACAGCATACTTAGCTTTTAGGTAAAAATTAAGTATACAAAATTCCAAAAATGGTTCTGGAAAAATACATATGTAATAAGAATAACTCATTGTCTTTCGAATGCGCCATAGAGAGTTTCATAGAGATGTGGACAGAACATTTTTACTCTTTAATGAATGTTCGAATCCTCTGAGCAGAATCTGAAATAGAGAAACTTAAAAGTAGATGGAGTACCGTGTACCTTTTTTTAGGAGCGGAATTAAAAGGTACACGGTACTCCATCTACTTTTAAGAACATTTTTGTTTGTTTTTTTTTTTTTTGGGTGAACCCAAACTTTTGCACGGGAGTGTATGTTAAAAAGACTTTGTAATACGAGGTTTACTGTGATAGAAGGAATGCAATCAGAATCTTGGAAGAAATTGCACACCCCGATGGGGTTTTGATCAATTATAGCGTGGGATTTTGTGTTATTGCTGTGTGCGTTTGAAATGCAAATATCAAATGCGGGAACACCAAACGCGGTAAGATTTTCAACAAGGAAGGCGAAGTCAAAATTTGATTTTCTTTGCTGGGTTGGCGGTGATATGGACCATGGTTGCTAAGTATCCTTTGGTTACTTTGTGTTACCGCATTTGAAGCCCAGTTAGACGGAATTTGCACGTCAAACGCAAACAGCAATAAAATACATTTTGGGATATTCTCCCCTGAATCCTAGATTATTTGTCTTATAGTTTAATACGAATCCTAGATTTTCGCAATTCGGAAGGGATTCTGATTTCTGATCTGGAGACATTTATTTTTAGACCTAGAACGTTGGTATTTCATTTGTTAATTAACTGACGCTAGAAGGTTCTCAAGATTATAACATAAAATATATGTGATGAAAGTCCGTCCATGGTTGCTCAAAAATCAAGATTAAGCCAATTGGGCAGCTGTCTAACACGATTTAAGTAGGTAGTTAAATTTTGGGTCAAAGCAAACGCAACTTTTGGACACTCACGATCACTTTAAACACATCCCTCCTAACAGACGATGGCGGGTGCTCCCCGCAGTGTCAGACAGTCCGTTACAATTAGGAGGTCACCGTCGCCCTCGAAGTTTTTTTTTGTTTCACCTTTTGAACCCCAAACGTCTCGTTCTCCGTCATCATAGGTCAACGGCAGCTGCCAGTCGCAAAACGTTGGTCCAGTTGACTCACGCGGTTTGCAGAGAGTAAGAAAACTGCGCAAACGTGTCGCAACCAAGAGGCTTCGTGTCAGGTCACCACACGTATGACACCTTATGGACATTGCATGTTGGATGGCGAAAAATAGTCCAAATTGAAATCACTTTTCGAGACCATGCGTGATCCGTTTGCTACAAGCTGACTGAACGAACTAAATATGTAATGTACCTGGCTATTGACTAATTTCTGCAGGCACGCTATATTGAACGGTTGCCAACCCTAGCATGGGCTATTCACTGGCCCACATAAATCATTACAATATATGAATATGAAAATAGTTTCTCTTTATTGGGTGTTTATTACAGCAGCATTGTGCCCGTTCACCGAAGCACACGATTCAATATTTCAAACTTCGTAGAAGAATTATAGGCACTAATTGGTTGAATAACAAAGCTCGTGAATTTGCAATCGTCCGTCTCGCTGCCACCCATTTAATAGAATCTGATAGTGTCAACAATCAATTTAATCTCTCTTGTTCAGGATACCCACTAATGACAGCACTTTTGCTCCATTATACTCCCAATCGCCCACCTCGAAAGTTAACATGTCAATTATAATACTCACTTGTCATCGGCTCGAGCAGCGGTTGGTTGCCTCTCTTTCGAGTTGACGACGATAACGAATCCACCGATTGAACGAAACTGACCACACCGTCGCTGATGGTGCTACTTTTCGCCGAAAGTCGTTTCCCCGAAAAACCCATTTCTCCAAAAAGTGATGCAGTTCAAAGATGTACAAGACTATTCTTCAATGGTGAACTAGAATGAACGAAAACCAATAGAAAAAGGGATATTTGGTCCACCATCTTTAAATGTAGAGCTGTGACAATATAACTGCAAAAATCGTTTCGGCTATTGAAGAAAACGAGATAATCGGGGAACTGGCATTTGGATAACTGGCGTTCGGTAAAAAGATATTCGGGGAAAAATAGATCGACCACCGCCGTCGATCGGAGGATACTGGCGTTCACTTATCACTCGTTGAAATGGTCCAGCTTTCTGGGGGAGCTCGCCTTAATCCACACACACTCCAGTGCACTGGGTCACAGCGGAGTCGTGGATACAGTCCGAGACAGAGCGATACAAAAAAAAATCTCACACATAAATTGATTGATATGCACACCCCACATGGACGGGAGGCGCGCGCGTGAGCTGAGAAGTTGAAATATGTCCAACACCCTGAAATGTAGATGAATCGATGCAGATCGATGCTATGCGTGCGTGTGCGTCCGTGGGAGGGAAGGGGCGGAATTATTGTGGTCTGGACATGCTTCTGCGGTTAATTGGCAGCTCTTTGGCCGGGAGGCATTATTGCTACTTTTGTTGCGGTTGATTTTAACTGTTCATTCAATAATATTGTACTTTTTAACTATTGGGCTATTTGTTTGACTGCATCGTAGAGAACCGCATTCATCATATTTGAATGCACATATGAAATTCCAAAGTGAATATGTCATTTGATGATCAAACGGGATAATTTGTTTTCTCGTTTCATAGAGCGAGCAATGAATTAAGCAAAAGCGCTTAAACCAAAGCTTTTTAGATAGAACACAAGGAGGAAATACCTGTGCTCCATCCCTGGAAGACACGCGCATGGAGTGACATTAAAATTACACTGCGGCACACGTTTTTGTCTCCAGCACCAAAATACCGCTATTTACTTAATTCAGGGTTGCTGAATCCATTGCCGGTTTCAGAAATTTCATAGCACGTCTAGTTTTTGAGATATTCACTGTTGAAAATGCAAAAAATGACTATTTCAGCCAACTTGCATGCAAGTTTGCCGGCTTGTAAGGTAATATATTGGCTTAATTTGTCACAGAATTCAAACTTTATGTGTATAACAATACTTACCATCAAAGTTTGTAATACTTTCGATACGGAAAAGTTATTTTTTGATGGTTTAGAGAAGTGTTGTATTTTGCCATATAGAAGAAGCGAAGAATTTTGTATGGAGACTGCAAGCATGTTGAAAAAATCGGTTTAATCGAAATTCAATCGCGCAATTTCAATCAAATTATGTCTGAAATGAAAGTTCAAGTCCTATTTTACATGTTTGGTGGATTAGATTACAAAGAAGTTTGATAAATTGTACTTTTAATTTCATGTAAACATTAATAAAACCAGTGTTTTATACAACTTTGGCGACATGTAGCTAAAAATTGTGACGAGCTGGAACATTTCTGAGAATGGCACCAGATTCAGCAACCCCAAATCTACTAGAGATACATAATTTGATCCTTGAGACAAGCAAGAATGTCATTTTTGTTACGCTGTGTATTAAGCATAAATACTTGAATATGTTGAATGTTTTCGCACCATTGCTTCGTTTTAGGTTATATTCTTACGTCCACACTAATACTATTGCAAAACTGGTACTACACATACACTAACACAAGCAAACTTGTTAGCAGCAAAAATCAATTAGTTTCAAAATAGTTTTCTACCAATCAAAAATCCATTGTATCTCAGTCTAAAATCGAATACTATTAGTTTTTTCAACACATGGTGAGCATTTCAGTTCTAATTTAATGAATATCGATGAAAAATATGTGATTTTTATAAATAAATACAGATGTATTGGACATGGTACACTTACCCCTACTTCTTCATGGGGTGGGGTAAGTGGATCAAGTATTATTATCATTTGTTGGCAGACTACTTACAAGAAATTAAATAAGTTTCAATATTCGCAAATGTTGTTTTCTTTTAACTTTGTCCATTCCTAGCTTAAATTTGTCAAAGTAGCCATAGAAAATTTGAATTAATCCACCTAAAATGTATACCAATCTTTCTGGTATAAAAAAATATAAAAGAATGAATATTGCAAAATTCAAACAAAACTTTTTGTGGTATACCATTTGTTTAATTGCAAAAAAGGCAAAGTGTACATTTTTTCAATTGAAAGCATATTAAGGAACCTTATTTGACCATATTGATTGTTCTAGACAGATGGAAAAACTAAATTAATAAATAGAATTAAAAGATTTCAGTATGTTAATCAAAAGTAAATGAAACTAATATTTTTAAATTATGAATGTTTTTCAAAAACATCGTTAGGAATAATCCTACAATACTTCTGTACAACTTATGAGTATTAAATGGATGATTTTTCTCCAAATTACTCTAGTTACAATATTTTTTTTTGTTCAAATTAATGTAAACTAATGTTTAAATATTTTTCATAATATTTTGGTAGAATAAAGTTACTTTTTACTTTTAAAGGTATCAAAATGTAACATAAATAGCACTAATAACAAGAACAAGAGTAATGTCATTCATACTATACATAATTACACCATATTTGTTTTGAGAATAGATTTTTTTTTTATTGGTGATCCACTTACCCCACCATGGTGGGGCAAGTGGATCATTTGGCGCAAATTTTCAAGTTTCTCATATTCATTACATAACAATCAAAAAAATCAAAATAAATGGTGATTTGAAGTATATTAGTCCCTCACTTCTCATCCACAGAAAAAAGTTTGATTAACATTATTAACGTTAGCTGTACATAGCAATAAAGTATACTATTGATTTTTCTGTATCCACTTACCCCACGGTACCTTAATGCAATATTATGAGGTGCGGTACGAGTTTCGGATGAAGAAAGGTATCGATAAAACGGAAGTTATCATCACAGGTGTTTTAATTTGCATTTTGTGTTATATATGATTTGCATTATTAAAAATCAATATTGTTTTCTTCATAAACCGAACCAACATGATGAAAATAATGCGAGCTCAACTTATCCTGTAAACTAGTTGCTCTCCAACACCGTCTCTAGTATGGGCTTTTTTAGTCTTATGAGAGGTTTATGGTTGGGTCAGTGTAGGTTTGAAGAATAACTTGAAAAATTATCTTGCTGGATTCGACGAACAAAATGCTATTGCGCATCCTAATAGGGCGATATTCAAAACTGAAAAGCCAATAGATGGCTCATTTTCAGTGGTAGTAAAAACGAAATCCTGAAGCAAAGAAAGCACCACGGAAGATGAATTAAACACAAAAAGTTATGTATTCACTTTACACTTGAATTCTTATCACTACTTTTTTGATCCAGGTTCCTAATTGCAAATAATTTACGTTTTTCATTGTTTTCCATACGTTTTGACAGTTCTCTGACTACCATTCTTCCATGCGCTTGTGTTGAAAGTTTGAAAAATTTGAGAATCCAGCGTAGCGCGATCAGTGGGTGGAATACAAACAACAGTGTCGTCGCTCGGCGGCCAGTGAAAGAAACTGAATGTTCGAAAGGATGTTGCCTTTACTTTTTGCCGCTGGCGCCAACTGCTAGCGGTTATGAACGAAATAAACAGTCGTTACCCTATTGAAAGATTGAGACAGCTGGAGGAGTCCTTCATCAGCCAATAACAGGCAGGTTTTCGTGAGCGACGATCGACAGTGGACCAGATGTTTACCTTGCGAATGATCTAAGATGGATTCCGGAAGCATAAGTGCAGACTCATCATTTATTCATTGATTTCAAGGCAGTGTACTGTCAAGTGACAAGAAATGAGCAATGGCTGATAACGTGTGAACATAGTTTTTCGAAAGAAAAAAAAAACAAACTAATAAGGCGGATACTTACAACGCTGTATGGTTTGAAGTGCAGATGAGGTGACGTTCAAACCGATTGGAGCAAGAAAACCCTCTTTTGCATTCACTGTTTAAAATTGCATTTGAGAGTGCTATTATGAGATCCAGTGTTTGGATTTTGAATCGAATAAGCCGATTGGACCATATTCGGAGAGTATAACAGTTCGCGAACCATTGCAGTTCGTGGGACATCGCATTCGGAGAACCCTATGAATGTAAACATTCACTCTTTCGTTTAGTACGTGGCACGAGAACATTCAAGAGCAGCAACTCTCACAGACTGCAACAGTATCGAGCCATTCGGGTGACTTCCCAAGTAACAATTCCACAGCAATTTGGCATTCGTGTGGATTTATTAATGTTTTATGATAGTGAATGCTAGGATAGCTAGAGGCAACATTTAACGTTGCTAGAAGATGCTATTTTGTATGTCAGCTCTTAGTTGTTTTCAAAACCTTTTAGAAACAAACTATAAAGTTAAATTTTTATGGCTACAAAACCAGCTTTATTGCAGCATATAATACCTCATTTAAGTTGCTAGTGGTGGCTGAATGACACTTATTTGTGATTTGGGCTCTTCAGATGCATTGCAAATGCATTACGAACACTTATTCCTGACGGAAAAAACGATAAACTAATGTGCGTTTTCATAGTTTTTGCGTATATTCTTCATAATAGCATACCCCAACTGCAAACTTTGTTGACAGCAGCTTGGTTACCATAAAAACCGGAAAAAAATCTGAATCATCTTCAATCAGCATTTTTTAAGGCCATTTTACATTCACAAATGCCGAATCATAACAGTGTGCCCTTAGTTGTGTATTTATGATAACAACACAGCATTTGTCGATGGCAAGCTATCAATTATGGTTCCGCCATATTAATTTCATTCCGGTTGTAACAATTTCAAATAATATTGTCTCCATGAATTCGCTTATAATATGCTATGGTGTGGTAATTAAACTGACTGAATACACAATTACTGCGCAATCTAACCGAGAAATGTTGAATTCTTCACCTGGAGATTTATTTTAGCAATTGCTAAATAATTAGAAATATGCTACTTTCAGAAAGGGCACAGGCAAATTTACTTCTTTTTCATTATATTTCACAGTAAATCTCACTCCACACTTAAACAGACTTTATGAGTTCGGTAAATAAAATTACCGAAACTGATCTGTAATTCTTAAAAATACTGACGTTTCGGTAATTGACCAGCTTTTGACAGTGCGTCGTAAGCAAAATTACTGAACTTCGGTAAGCTGTGGAATAAATTCACCGAACATTTTGTAAATCCGTATCACCGAATTCTGTAAAATATTCTACTGACAAATTAGTAATCTGAGTGAAACTACCGACAGTTCAGTAATCTGGCCCGTTCGAAATGTCAAAACAATACTTCTGAAATTCACCAGTGGAGTTTGATTTCATCTGTCAGAACAAAAGTTTCAATGGTTTGGTGTGATTGCTGATATTACGATAAGATAAGTAATGCAAAATGTTAAGATCGTAGTAAATAAACTATTTTAATCATTTACAGCACGTGTACTCGTCCGTCTGCTACCTTTCCGCTGCCTTTTTTGCAGCTCTAAACCAAAGGCTCATCATTACATCTTCAGTCGAAACCGACAAATACAGCAACGGCATGTCACTCCTGCTCCCTAATAATACAATTTCAACTACCAGCCAGTTAATAAGAGCGAAATGCAATGTGATTTACAAGTATGTATTGCATTTCTAGAGAAATAAAGTTGAGCTGAATAGTCCAATGCGTTTGTTTTTATTCTATCTGAAAACAATTTCTCTCGGAAACATCGCTAGTCCGAAGTTACAGTTATTCGGTAAAATAAATTACCGATTGTTCAGTAATTTTGACTGATGCCATCCCAAACGCAAATTACGGATTGTTCGGTAATCTTTCATTTACCGAATCGATTACCGATCGTTCAGCTGTTGAGTTTTCGGTAAATAAATTACCGACTTCGGTAATCTGTTCTAAGTGTGATCGGCACTAAAGTTTTGAGCACTATATCCAAATAAATCACTTCCAATCAAAAGCACACACGAAATAAATTATCACAGACGTGTTTTCAATCTTATTAGGGTAAATGATGGCTTGGGCACCATGAGGGTATTTTCGGCAGCACTCACTTATCGTCCTTGTTAAAATTTATCTACGGAACAAGAGTTACCTTCAATGTACTCAATATATTCCTTGAACTATAATCTTCCATGTAAACCTCATCTTTCACAAAAATATTATAAAATATGGGTTTTATCATGGAATGAAATAAATGCTTACGAAATTATCGTCATTTGTGAGCTGCCGAATAAAACAACATAAGAACAGCTTAAGAAAAACTCACCACTTTGAAATGTCCAATTCTCCGCTCCAATACCAATTTGTCACAAAAGCTACGCACCGATCACTTATGCACTATTAAACTTTTGATTCGAAAATACTGAATTTTTATGCTTCAAATCACAAATTAAAACTCATGCACTTTGCTTTCCTCGGCAATCACTATTTATTACGGGAATAGGTTGCCAGAAAACCATATTCAATTGCGATTCAATTTATTCACAATTTAAATTCATAGAAAAAATCGAACATAACTAATTATTTGATTGGAATTAGCCAACAAAACATGCATTGGTAATAATTGAGCCTTTCAAGCCTTTCCTTATCTGAAGATTGTAGCGCATAAACTTCAATATACTGAGAAACATATATAATATCGTCTTTCAATAGGTTAACTATTTTGGCAACACTCCTGTTGTTCTACAGGCAATCAGAGGATAATGTATTTGTGTCAAATCATGAGTGAATTGATTTGCAAAGGGCCATTTTTATTTTCTCATACACTGACAATAATATGAAAGTAAAAAAAATGTAAAAAAAATCCTGTAGAATTTTCAATTTTGCATTACCTTTTAGCGATTTTTTGCGCATAGACACTAGGGTGTGGCTTATTTTAAAAAGTTCTCAAAACGAAAAATTCATGTGCTCTTATGAATTCAAATCATATTAGAAGAGAAAACTCAAAGTTTGAGCCAAAAATATTAAGATTTAGGGGTGGCGCAAGCGTCTTGAAGGTGAATTTTCAAGTTGTAAAAAATGGCCTTTGGGGCCGTCCATTAATTACGTAAGGGTTTATGGGGGGATGGGGGGGCATGAGAATTCTTACGCGCCATACAATTTATTTTAAATTTTTATACAAAAAATCTTACCATGGGGGGAGGGGGGTTGGAAAACCCCGAAATTTGTCTTACGTAATTGATGGACCGCCCCTTTAGTGTAGTCACCATAACTTCGGTTATTTCTAACCAAATCTGAAACTTTTAGCATCATTATTTTCAAAATTAAATTGATGAACTTGACGTAAATCGAAACAATTTTTTGTTAAAAGTAGTTTTTTCGATTTTTTTTTTCATTTTACCAAAAAAATCATATTTGTTTGACCATAAATTCATAAATACTCATTCGATTTCAAATATTTGTATGTACATGTTTTTCAAGCAAAACATAGTTGTTTCCATACTGTTTATACAACACATTATTCTAAAAAAAATGTTTTGGCTTAGTTTTGTAACAAAAACTACACAAAAACATGATTTTATAAAGAAAAAATCGAATATATTTGGATAATTTAAGTTTTTTCGCCAAAAATACATTTTTCCTATAAAACTTGTGTTTATAAAGCATTTTCCCGGTGTGTTTCGTAGAACAAGTTTATTACAAAAAAAATAGGTAAGTCTGAAACTTCTCTACAATAAAGTCTAGGTTTCTCGCGTTCATTTGCTGCTAAAACCAAAATAATCGGTCGGGGGGTCCAGAGTAATTTTTTTTGTTTGATTTCGAGAGACTTGCACATATGTTTGAATTTGCCTATCTATGTGTTTATGTACATTAGGGCGGTTCAAAATTAAAAAATGTTTGAGAATTCAATCTTATATATGTTCCTTACTATCCTTACTATAAAAATAGTGTTCTGTGAAAATCGCAGCTTTCTAGGTGGTGATTTAAGGTGGCCCAAAGACAATGGAAATTACTATTAAGAAATTTTGAGGTATATGTATGTTCCAAACACGCTTGTATTGTAATGCAAGTACAACTTATTATCCCATTGTAAAAGCTCATTCTTCAAACCATAATAAAGAAATTTGCTGAAGAGAGAAATTCAATTCGACAGATAGCAGAAGAAATACTTATGAGTTTGTTTGCTATTATTTAGCTTAACCCCTCTACCGGCAGCTTCATTTTTTCAGCACAAAAATATATTTGAATCGCGATAATTTTTATGCTTCTCTATATTTTTCCACCATTTTTTCACAACTTCTCAAAAAAACTCTTCTACTTTTGGAATCTATGTCGGTATTGACCATTGGTCAACTGGTTTTAAAAATATTGCGGTGTTCCTTGGGGGACCGACAATTCCCATATAAATTTTCAATATGATGTTTTAAGAAATTTTCAAGATCTCGTTACGGCTAGAGTGGTACCAAAAATATAAAAGCTCATTGCTCAAAAACAGTTACACCGATTTGTTTAATTTCTTCACAATAGCCTTCCATCAAATTTAAGTTTCGAAAAGCGAATAACCGAATATGAGAAAAATCTGTTGTCAGAGACTATTACGAGAGTTATGGCTATGCGTCGGTCCCCCAAGGAATTTTGGAATATCTCCTAATATAGATGACCAATGCTCGAAACCGATACAGATTCTGAAAATAAGAGAGTTTTTTGAGAAGTTGTGGAAATTTTTTTTCAAAAATATTGAGAAACAAAAAAGTTATCGCGATTCGAATATTTTGAAAAAATGAAGCTGCCAGTAGAGGGGTTAATATGGGGTTATAGTACTGCAAACAAGTACAAAAATCCCAAACCCATTTTAGCCTCATGATGTTAGTTTCTGATTTTTTCATAAGCACTGTGCCATTAAGAAAATAACATAAAAATATAAGATTTGAAACTTCTCAAATACCATCCAAATTAGCGTATTTTTCAGCACCATGGGGCAAGTATATTACATGCCTTAAAACAAGGTTTATCACATGCGAATAACTGAAATTGTGTTGTTTGAAAGGCGGATAAGTCACTTTTGTATCTAGGGGTCATGTACAAATTACGCCACGCTCCAAAGGGGGGAGGGGGTTAAGCCATGCATGACAAGCCTTACAAAATTATCGGAGGACTCATACAGAAAGTGTGAAAAAGGGGGGGAGGGGGTCGAAAAAATTGAAATTTAGCGTGACATAATTTGTGTACCATCCCCTACGGGTAAAAAGAGAAATCTCGCATAATTTATGATCTCGTCCTAAAAGCCATAGCTTGTTATTACTGAGCAAACGAATGGATTTACACTTTATTTCACAATGCTACGACGAAGAGAAGATCCTCTTCTATCTCTTAGCGGTGACAGTTCTTATTTTGGTCCGTTTATCTGCTTAACAACAACAAGCTACACACTCGGTTATCAATGGTTTTAAGGGTGAATATACATAGAAGCCAAACCTCGAATTTTCAAAAGCATAAGTCTAGAGAAGCAGACAACCGGTAACTCACTAGTCACTCGCTGGTGGCGACTAATCAATAAAATGTTCAACGCAAAAGGTTGTCAGGTTCTCAAGATACAAATCTACAAACAAGGTCTTGAAAATTCGAGGTTTGATATCGATGCATCTTCACGTATTAAAAATATTTCCTAATAACTTCTTACATCATTTTGACTAATTTAAGAACGATTTTCAAGGTTTTTCGTGGACAATAACTAAAATGACGTTTGAGACAGTTTTGCAATTATGGGTATATCATATGTCATATATGCTTATTACAGCTCTTTTGAGCAAAAACAACTTTACCTTCCATGCCAAGGTGTTCAAATGGTTTGATCTTGCAGTTTGTCCCGTATCTATGTTCAACGCAATGTGTGTCGGTACAAAAACACATATCCATGAAGACTTCACACAAAATAAAAAAAATGTTCTGGACCCCCCGACCGATTATTTTGATTTTGGTCGCAAATGAAAGAGCAAAGTCTAATTGTTTTTAGTTCGAAATTTCAGACTTACCTTTTTTTTTTGTAATAAAGTTACTCCACAAAGACACCGTATTTTGTTTTAATTACTAGTTGAATAGTGCATATATTTTTCAACATGAGCAAAAATAGTTTTGTTTCAAATTTATTCAAAAATTGTTGACAAGTCCTTTTCAAAGGTTGAACAAATGAGGAAAACCAGTTTCAGCTTTTAAAATATTGTTTAACTGACAAAAAAAAACTGGCGTTTTTCATTAAAAAATCATGTTTTTGAGCAGTTTTTGTTGAATAATTTGGTCAAAACATTTTTTTAGTGAAATATGGCGTATGAAAAGTTTGAAAACAATTAAGTTAGCTTCTAAACTATGCAAACATAATTGGAATCGGTTGAATACTCATGAAGTTATGGTTAAAGAAAGATATTTTTTAATAAAATGAGGAAACATTTGGAGTAAACTACTTTTTATTGAAACTATTTTTGATTTTACACAAATTTGATGTTCTACAAAGTTTTCATAAATTTAATTTTAAGGATAATGGAGCTGAAAGTTTCAAAATTGTTGAGAAATTATCGAAGTTATGGTGACTTCACTAAAGGCCATTTTTTATAACTTGAAAATTTACCTTCAAGACGCTTGCGCCTCCTCTAAATATTAATATTTTTGGCTCAAACTTTGAGGTTTCTCGTCTAATATGATTTGAATTCATAAGAGTACAAGAATTTTTGGTTTTGAGAGCTTTTGAAAAATAAGCTGCACCTAAATAAACAGTAGTGTGAGTAGCGGAAAGGGGCATGTATGTAACCCATTCAAACACAACTCTGAAATTCAAGTTATCCAATAATTGTGTTCCGTGGATTTTTCTTGCAGAGCACAATATTATGAATCAATTAACCATGACGTCACGCTGCTGTCACGTCAACTTCTAGGTTGGATTCGCACTTGCTGCAAGTTTATAACCATGAGATGGCAATTTTTACAGCCGAAATGCTGCCATAGTTAGATTGAATACAATAAATATTCGATGAAATAATTGAAAACGAAATTAGGCAGCGTCCATTTATGACATAACGTTAAAATGTACAATTTTCGACCATTTCCCCCTTCGTAACGGTCTTTGCATGAAAAAAATAAATTTTGTGTTTGAGCCGCAACGTTTGAGCCTACTCCCCCTCCCCCTAGAGCGTTACGTAATTTGTGGACGGCACCTTAGTCTGCATAAATTTAGTGGCGTTGTGTATTCAATTTGACTCTCTGCTATTTTATTTTTAACTGCAATTCTGTTCTCAGTGTAGTCTGTATTTTTCTGCATTGTTCCTTTTAACGAGTCGAACATAATGAGTGACGTTTAATTTCAGGATTTGTCAACAAAAAAGAAATGTTACCAATACATAAACTAGTTTTTGCGCAGTTTTGGATTGCCGAAGTGAACATTTTTATTACCGACAATAGTAATTGCATTGCCGATAAAAGAACAAGTGCCTCGTGACTTTGGTGAGGAAATATAGAAGATTAAGAGATTAAAATAGTGTTTTGCGTATAATAATTAATAAATTAAGAGTGCTCAAGTGTAGTTCAGGTGTCTCCTGCTAATTATTGTGCTCTATTGTTGCGTAAAATTGCCCTCTTAAAAGGCTGCCGTAAGTTCCCCTACATGGATTTCATGATCATGGTATCAAACATGCAATGAAAACAAGAAGAATGGACATTCAGAACAACATAGTAATATGTGTTATTTTTTATAATATATGAAAGAGTTTTTTTGAAGGACTTGATGCAGACTCTGTCAAACTCAAATCAATCTTGTGTGCTATAAACATGATAAGCTTTATCAACGTAACGAGATAAAACCATTTTTTTTTAAATTAAGAAATAAGCGAATTGAGAATGTTTCACAAAATTACACCGTTCGACAAAAAATTTTTTTTGGATGGATCAGAGACGCGTTTATATGGGTCTTGAAGTGCAAGAAAAGTATAGAAAGAGGCCGTTTTCAAATGATTTGCAGCACCCCTGGATTATTTTTTGATAAAGCTCGAAAATTTGGCATTTTTAATCACAAAAAGTGTAATAAGCAAAATATCAATATCTTTTTAAATTCAATTATACAACCATTGAATTTGTCAAATCAATATTTTTAGCACTGGATGACTTCAGGGAAATGTGCACCATTTCAGAAGAATATTGGCATCATGAATTTGGCATATTGGCATCATGAATTTGGAATGTTAACGATTACTAAGCAAGTACGTGAGGATGTGCACCATATAAATAATACTTTTTTTACTATTTCACACATCTGGTTCATTATGTAATAATTATTATAGGTTCAAGGAGAGGCTTGATAAGGATTTGATTCTTTGCTCCATTAGATAAAGCAATGAGCAATGCAATCCAGTAACATTTGATTTCAACAAGGATACGACGACTACGGAAAATTTATGTGTCTGTTATATTTATATGGACTGGTTGGTCTCCTCAAGCCTCTCCTTGAACCTATAATAATTATTACATAATGAACCAGATGTGTGAAATAGAAAAAAAAAGTAGTATTTATATGGTGCACATCCTCACGTACTTGCTTAATGATCGTTAACATTCCAAATTAATATACAAAATAGATCCCAATATTCTTCTGAAATGGTGCACGTTTTCCTGAAGTCATCCAGTGCTAAAAAATATTGATTTGACAAATTCAATGGTTGTATAATTGAATTTAAAAAGATATTGATATTTTGCTTATTACACTTTTTATGATTAAAAATGTCAAATTTTCAAGCTTTATCAAAAAATAATCCAGGGGTGCTACAAATCATTTGAAAACGGCTTCTTTCTATGCTTTTCTTGCACTTCAAGACCCATATAAACGCGTCCATGATCCATCCAAAAAAATTTTTTTGTCGAACAGTGTTATTACAATTAACCTATTAATTGCTTCATAATACTATTAAGTGATTTAATTAAGAACTTGTTAAGTCAAGATACAGAAAATAGCTATTAGCTGAATCGTGAGTAATTAAAGTGATTGATTCATTACAATCCATGACCAGGAATCGGATCACTGCTTCCACAGCCTAAACTCATTAATTTTAATAAGATTGCGCCTGTTTCTGCGCAAATAATTCAGCCAAATCACTGGTCCACTAAACAACGTTCTCTAGCAGTTGAGGGATAGTAACTAAAGGCCGCTGGTATGAAAATAAAAACTAGGACGTACGCATTAAGCACCGAACCTAGAGCCCTGCTCGACTCGTGATACTCGCGCAAAAGCCGCCAAGATTGCAGGAGTTTCGCCACGGACGGTTCGAATGAGGACCGAGCACATGTTTCCTCCATTATTTTGAATAATCATAAGAAATCAGATTGGGTCCGAGGTTGCATTATTGCCTTTCGGTTGGACCACTACGGACGAACGGATCCGTTCAATTCCTTCGCATGAAATCGAATGCCGCAAGTTTACACATTCTACCGTTATGTCCACATGCATGCCTACATACTGTTAGACCAGGTTGTCATTCCATGTTCTTCTAGAATGATGACGACCAAGACACGGTCGGGGGCACCGCACAGCAGTTCACCTTTTGCTCCTTTTGCGTCGTCGTTCGAGCTTTATGGGCCGCGTCAACTGAAAGTGAGGGAGTGGCCCAACTGCACCATTTGGGCTAAGCTGCGAACTGATTTTTTTTGATTCCAAATGTGGTACAACTTGTGATACGTTTTGCTTTGGGTAGGTCACAAGACATTCGACGCGCGGTGCTTGGCAAGGGATTTGTGTGCAATCCAGCCAGTGCCGGTTGGATCTTGATGAAGGTCAGCCATTTTGGCCTTGCCACACAAAGTTGGTCTCAATTGGCAGCGAACGCGTGTTTCATGGTTATAGGTAACGGTGTAAAAACTGATGACTGTAATGCGGGCCATTAGTGATGAATCTATCTCAGTTGAATTTAATTTAGTTGCTTTTTCCTCATAAAATAATGTATTGTGAGTCTCGCGAACTTTAGGAGCCAACTTCTTTGAAAAAGTAACGGAACAAAGAAAAAAAAAGTTTTTGTCTGCGTTAATAAACTTTCGATACATTTTTCGTAAATACAAATGTGTCTTTCAAATTTACTGATAGCAATTACTTTATTCATATTGAAAAGCAAGTTTGACTAATTATAAACCCTTCAAAAGAATCGCATTGTACGTTGAATCAAATTGGACTGAAATTTATTGAGGATTACTCCGGAAACAAGTGTTCAACTGCTTCCCATATTTCGGGACGGGATTTACAACTGCCACCGATTTCGGCAACCAGAAAACCACAATCGGAAAGTCACATTTCACGCCCAAATTAAGCCCCGTGTACCGCCCAATTGCCTATTTATTAAAACGAAAAGAATTTATTGCCCAGCATCGCACCACCATCCAGCAAATTATCGCACCAACGAGCAGTTTTAATTAATTAAAATATGAGTGAGTCAATGTTTATGGTGCTTAAAAACATATAATCAGAAAAATTGGTGTTCTACCATCGTTTCCCACTAGTGAAACAACTACAAGTGCATCAAGAGGGCAGCCGCTCAGTGCAGTTGTCCCACTCGGGTGCATTCCGTACTTCACCCGTTGTTGCTGGATCTAAGGGTATGCGATTCCATCATATATCGAGAGAAATGAAACACCGATGAGGCAAAATATTGTTTGAGCATGAGCATAGATGTCCGTATGATGCGTAGTTGCTACTCCGTGATTGACCAGAGCAATCGAAGTTGCACAGAGATTCGATGAATGGAGCTTGGGATTAGCCTACCATTTCTCAATGTGCACAAATCGAGAGCTCAAATTTTAAAGGTCAATAACGGCACCGGCCACGTTCTTACGGTCATCGGGGAAGGGAAGGAATATTAGTTAGACAACCGTTGTTACTAGAGACCGAAGATTTTTCTGCATCTCCACAGTTGTCATGGGAAGGATATAGGGTAAGTGGGATAAGGCAAAGATCTTGGAGTCACCATTTGTTGGTGATGGAATCCATGATATATTCACGCCTAACTGGATTCGCGATATCATTCGATAATCGCATTGTGTTCATCGCTCGCCCTCGTAAGAGCAAGCGATACGATCAAAAGATCAAAAGCTACTGCGGATCAATCCGGTTGAATAGTAAACCGTGCTACGCGAGCGACGCGCAACACGATCGATCCTGACCTCATCACCTGTCCCCGCAAAAGCAAGCGACACGGCCTAAGGATCGAACACCATTAAAACATTGTTTTCCGATAAAGTTTCAAAAAAGATAATTGTTGATATGTTTCGGTAACAAACAAAATAAAACGGAACGTGTTGTGTTAATATTGGCAAATATCGATGTAATATGTCGTGCTAGGAATTTGTGGAATCTGCATTCGAAAAGCAGGCGATTTATCTTCCAAAAGTACCAAGTGTTTTTCACTCTTATGAGTCCTTTCGTATAAATATCATGTATGTAATTTTCATATGAACTTCAAATGGCGTGTGCTCAATCAAATTTCTTCCAAATCACTTCAAATTTTGGGAGAATGATTTTCACCATAATTGACATCGTTTAAGCATAGGGGAGCAAAAACTTCAAAATTTGCATCAGTCTACTACCCATATAAAAATTGGAATCCATACAGTGTGAAACAGAGTAAAATTGAGGAGGATGAATATGGCAAAACTTTGCGTGACGTAATTTATGGACGTACCCTGATAAATAAATTGCAACATAAAGAATAAAAATTTCAGAGGCGAAAGATGCATGTCAGAACTAAATCATTTAGTGACTTCAATTTAATTTTCTGCTCTACCACGTAAGTAAGATACAGACATACATACATTTCCATACATGTACATGTACAATTATGCACATTTACACCATTACATACCAAATACAAAATTAAATCTCACGTCAAGAATTTTGATTATAAAAAATAACCTACAGATGTTTCAGACTAGTCAAAAAGATTCTATAAAACTTGCCAGCTGATAATGAAAACATAACTATCAAAATGTTTTTTTCTGGGTCAAGTTATTAGTATACAATGCGGCTCGGATCTGACAGCGATCGAAATATATATTTGGCAATATCAGAATTTCATGACAGTCAAATATTGGACTCCAACTATCACATGCTTTACAGACGTGAATATTTGCAGCCAACATTATTCGTCTATAACGTTGAAGTTACTGCATCACTGATGCATATGGTCTTATCCACCGATAGAAACGAATCCACGCGGTTCAAGATTTTTGACACTAGAGCGGGCCAGAATACCTGGGGAGCGTGCCCTCTCAAATGTCACAATTCTTGGACCGAGTGAGTTCAGCAAGGAAGGCTACCTCAATGTTTTGGTGGTTCTAAAAAGTAAACAACCTTACTAAATTACGACCAAACAATGGTGAAGGCGTAATCAATTATCTCGAAAGCATACATTTTAGTAGAATTTTCAGATTAAATTGGCAACAACGCACTGCAGTAGCGCGTAGTAAATAACTGCTTGCAAACAATATCTTTCAAGCGCATTTATTACTTGTAATTTTGCGAATAATAATTTTTACTTTCCCACGTTATTCCATAAAACTGGTTCTAGACTTAGGTTGGCGGCTATTCAATTTTACTCTCATTTGACAGCCGCTTTTCACCCTTGGAGTTCAGTTCATGGATGGATAAATCAAATTGTCGGTTTTTTCGTTCTTCACTCCCTTCTAAAGATCAAAAGATCTAAATGGTGTCAAGGTTCATCTAAAAATGTAAGGATCATTGCATCCGAAATAAGCGATTGTTGCTCGAATCCATAGTTAGTATCCATTGTTTTGATCTTTTCTTTTGACCAATTTTTTATTGGTTGTTTCCTTGATTTTTCGCACATAAAAGCAATTTCCAGCTAATATGTTTTTTTTTTTTGCGAAAATGACAAATTTTTTATCACTGGACTTCAATATAGGCGAATAAAATATTTTCCGACTAGCGCCATCATTAGAATGACTTCCGAACTAAGCAGGTTTTAGGCGAATAGCTTTCTTTGGATTTAATCAGTGGACTGATATATAAGCGGATAAAATGTGTACCCAGTAGTGCCATTTAGGTGATCTCCGAAGTAAAAAGTTTCCAGGCGATTAGGTCTCTTTTAGTTCTTCAACTTTGTCAACAACACTAACTTTGTATCCATTCACTGGATTGAGATATAAGCAAATAATATGTTTGTTTACTAGCGCCACCTTGGGAGAGTTTTCCCAATTACTATGTTTCTAGGCAAATAGTTGAACACTTTTGTCGAAGACACCAATTTCGAATATCATCGCTGGACTGATGCAAAAAAAAAATATATATTTGACCACTAGCGCCACCTTGTGAGTGTTTTCCGAACTAATATGGATTTAGACAAATAGGATTCATTTAGTTGTTCAACATTGTTCAAGACACCAATTTTGTATCTCATAATAGAACTGAGATGCAAGCAAATACAATATTTGCCCACTAGCACCATCTAGTGAATGTTTTCCGAACTAATAAGTTTTCGGGCGAATAGACCTCATTCAGTTGAACACATTTGTCGAATGTTTTATCTCATCACTGAACTGAGATATAAACAATCAAAATGTTCGATCGCTAGCGCCACCTTTTGTATTTCGAACTAAAAAGGTTTTATGCGAATAGGCCTCAGTTGATAAACTTTGTCGAAGACACCAATTTTGTATCTAATAACTGGACTGAGATACAAGCAAATAAAATCTCTGCTCACAATCGCCATCTATGATTGATTTCCGAACTAATAAGTTTTCGGGTGACTAGATCTCATTCAGTTAGGGGGGCAGGATCTGTCATTGATTTCGGAATTTTCAAAAGCAGTTTTTTCGTTTAAAATCAAGAAAATTTACAGGAAAACGTGTTCACTTTATTCTTTTCTCCAACCGAAACACAGTTAACACATTTTCATCGAATAATTTTTAGATTTGAACAGAAAAACTGCTTTTGAAGTTTCAAAGATGGCGATGATTACGATGACGGAGCGTTGAACGTTAAACACATTTGTCGAAGACACCAACGTTGTATATCATCACTGAACTGAGATGTAAACAATCACAATGTTCGACCATTAACGCCATCTTTTGAGTGTTTCCCGAACAAATAAGGTTTTAGGCGAATAGTTCTCATTTAGTTGATCAACTTTAACGAAGACACCAATTTTGTATCTCATAACTGGACTAAGATATAAGCAAATAAAGTTTTAGCTCACTAGCGCCATCTTGGGAGTGTTTTCCGAATTTATAAGGTTCTATGCAAATAGATATTATGTAGTTGTTCAACTTTGTCGAAGATACCAATTTTGTATCTCATCGCTGGACTGAGATATAAACGAAGCAAATATTTGTACGCTGGAAAGTTGTTTCATATGTTGCTTATATATGCGACATTTGTTGGCGTCTGTGCGCCACCTGGTGAGTTAATTCTGAATTAAAATAGTTACCAAGTGGAAGTCAGCAGTCCTGTGATCAACTTTGCAGAAGACAGTTTTCTCCTACACCTCTTTATTTTCAAGATATTTGCGCTATAAGTACTGTCCTATTTATAGGACGCTGGACGTTCGGGGCTTCTGTCCTGACGCTGGGCGGATATGGGTTAATATAAATACAATTTCGATCAACGTTGTCATCATTCTTATGAAGGATGGAAGTTATGACACCTACAGACCCCTCCAGCCCACAAAAGTATTGGCTCGTGAAAATAACGATTGAGAATATATTTAGTGTTAATCCTGGGAAAATAACTGTAACAATTGTTACAAGAAACTTCTTTAATCGTTAGAAAAACAAATGAAGTAATCTTCTATGGCATTTCTGAATGAGTCAATGGACGGTTTCTTAAAAATATCTACGGCCAGCCCTGTATATGTTCTGAGACAAATTACGGTGAGCTTTCCGGAAAGTAATTTTTGAGAAATTTCTGAAACACCCATAGAGATTTATCGGAAGATTATTGAAGAATTTGTGTATGAAGTAATGGATTAATCTAATATTAGTCGCATCTACAGTTACTTTATTCAATCCCAAGAATTGGCAACGTGATAATCTCAGTAAAACTGCTGGCGACTGAGTAAAATGTTTAAACCTTCACGTGATCTTCGTGTTTGAACTTTGACAAAATAATATTTTTTTCTCGATCTATCAATTAGTTTTATTAAGGTAAAATTTTGCCGAATATTGATGAGCTGCACTTTGATTTAAATCCAATTTTTTTTATTTGTTCTTAAATGGGAAATATTTTTTATCATTCTTTGTTTTTTTTCATCTACGGTCACAATACTGCCCATCGATTCAAGCACACTCATCCTGTCATGTTTGATTGGCTCCAATAGTTCTATCCGTCAGACTGTGGATAGAGTGACTGTAGTCACATCATGTTAAACACAGCACGAGTGTGATGGTATTTTCTTACAGAGAATTGTTGAATCTCTTGACCAGTGCTGGGAATGGTAATAGTAGTAGGCTTGAATTTCGCGAAAATCTCGTGGCTTTCCCAGTACAGTAGTTCAAAAACGTGAATCTCATAAAGTAGCCATGCACCCAACATAGCATGAATTTTATAAATCATTACTGTCATTGAAGGCTCTAAATGTGGGAAATGCAACGGGAAATTGAACAATTTTGGGTTGCCCTTTGCCTACAGCAGCGATAGGCGTGAGTTTCACTGGTTTCGGTGACTGCGATTGGCTTTGTTTGGCTACTGTAGAATGTATTTCAGATTTTTCCCAACCCTGCTCTTGACAATTTTCAAAGTAATTTCTATAGAACTCCCACAGCACACTCTCTTCCAGAATTGATGAAGAATTTAAAACGAAATATATGATGGAGTTTCTGCGCGATTAAACATTTTCCTAGCGTCTCAAGTATCTCCTGAAAACTTTTGCAATTAACCATGTCATTTCACAAAATTGTACAGGCACCAAAAAAAAAACTTTCATAGAATACAACGGGTTTAGAATTTCGTCTCAGATCCGCCGAGTAGAAGCTTCAGGAATGATCATAGTGATTTTATTTGGAATAATTTCAGAGTCTCCTGCAGAGATTTCTCCAGAAATTCTCCAAGAGATTTCTCTACCAATTCTTCCAATGATTTTTCAAAGGAAGCTTAGAAGCATTTCTCCAGAACTTGCTCTAGGAAATCCTTGAGAATTCAATGGCTACTGCAGTCACCTCACAATTATAGATCAACTAAGGGTCATTTTTCAGAATAAAATATGATTACAAATCATGGTGACGTAGTACAAAACAAAATTAGCTCCCTGGTAATTCAGAATATAGTTGTTATCGAGACTACACATCAAAATTCGCGGTTATTTACGAAAAAGTGTCGATTTTGATATAAATTTCAAACGTCGTCCATCCCACAGATGTGAATCAATGGAAGAAGAGAGTCCTCATTATGGATAAAATCGACTCATTTATGGATCAGAACACTAAATATGGAAGCAGTTTATCTGTGAGTTGAACGAATGGTGTGTAAGTGAAAGTATACGTTTTGGCAATTCTTTCGGAATCGACTTATCGTTGATTCATAACTGTGGTATTGTTTTCAATGCCCCACAGTTATGAATCAACGACTTGAGGGATATGGATAACATTTTATTTCATACGGACGGAAAAAATGTGCTAAAGCATGTTATGATTGATTGCGGCGCTGTACACATTTATGGTTCATGTAGGTAAAATGTGTTCCGCGTAATTGCAATTCAATTTGATGAGCTATTCTTCATTTAAGCCAACTCTGATCCATATCTGTGTGCTATCCATAACTGTGGTGTGACTGTACCTCCAGTAATTTCCTCAGGTGTTACTCTGATTCTTTCCCATAACTATTCTACAAGTTTCTACAATTTTGTTTTACTGATCCATCAACCGAACTATCCAGTTGTTACTCTAGGAGATTTTCTAAGGATTTCTACAAAATTTCTTCGAGGTTTATTTCAGTGTTTTTGGACAAAAAATAGCTTTAAAAAAACCCCCTGCAAGAATTCCTCCTCCTGTTCATGTAGACTTCTTTATGAATTTATCAACGTTTCCTCACAGAAATTATAAATTCGTCGAACAAATCTAGTTTTTTTTCTAGGATTTTTTCCAGCATTTTATCCTAGTATTACTCCTGCAATTTTTCCAAACATTTCTTAAAAAATATCTCAAATATTTCCTTGCAATCTTCAAAAGTTTTTCACATCAGTTAATACTAACAGCTATTTTTTCAATAAGTCCTACGATCATTTCTACACAAATTTCTATAGAGATTCTGTCCAATGTTTTTAATAAATTCTTTGAAAATTCCTGCGGAATATTATCCCAAGATCCGAATGATTTTTCCCATAACTTTAGCGAATTATCTAGGAAGCTTTTTAAAACTTCCTCAAGAGTCCATTAGGAGTTATTTCAGAGGTCCTTGTTCATTAAGGGTGACTTTAAAACTTACACAAGTTTTATCACATGTAACACTTGGATTTTTTTTTCTTGCTATTTCCCTGGAAACATTCTTGGAATGATACCTAAAAGAACAAATTTTACTAGGGAAAATTTCAAATAGAAATTTCTGTAGAAATCTCAAAAGGAAGGTCTGGAGCTAAAGATATGTTTGAAGAAATCCCTAATGGAAATCTTATATAAATCCTGAAAGGACATTCAATAGAAATTCGATGAAAACATCCTAGGATACCATAGGATTGAACTTTTTCTTAGCTTCACTGTGCCCAAAATATTTGCCAACGTTTGTCCTACCCATGGTTTCGAACGAGGACGCGACTCTGTGATCACATGCGACTTAACTTATGATAGCCAATTTGCTACAACTGCTACGGATTGATTTGACTTACTTTGTAACTTTTGAAAATGGCCTATAAATTTTTGTATTCAACTTATTTGAAAAATTCTAACACCGAAACTGTTCATTTTAGAGAAAAGTGCTCTATGAAGAAGTTGTAGTGAACTGTTTGGACTATGAGAAAAAAATATACACTGGGAAAATATTTTATATATTTTAATTAAAAAAAATCAAAAATAAAACTTTTATTTTTAATTACACAAAAACCTCATTTTTAAAATTTTTTAAATTTTCACCATAGAATCTTAATAGTTAACAGATGTTTTTGACAAAGTTTCATGATGGAGAAATTTTTTATAAAAAAGTTTTTCTGAGAACAACTTTTGGTCGATTTTCAAAATTTTGTTTTTTTGTCAAAATAAATACGTTCTGATGATGAAGTAAGCATCTTTAAATGATTCTAAGCCATAATGATTATATCAATAATTTTTCTTGAAGTAGCCATTTTCAAATTATATCAATTTTAATGCCAAAAATATTGTTTAATTATTAAAATAGGCCGTTTTCATAGGTTATTCGCGTTTCTCCATTAATGATAATACGATTTCGAGAGTAAAGACCACATTTCTTTCCACGTACTTATTTTCCTTGATGGAGAATCGCGAATAACTAATAAAAATGGCCTATTTTAATATTAAAATAATATTTTTTGCATTAAACTCGATATAATTCGAAAATGGCTACTTCTAGAGAAATTATTCTTATAATCATTATGTCTAAGAATCATTTCAAGATGCTTACTGTATCAGCAGAACGTATTTATATTGATAAAAAATCAAAATTTTGAAAATCGCCCAAAAGTTTTTGATAGAAATTTTTTTTTGTTAAAAATTTCTCCATCATGAAACTTTGTCCCAAGCATCTGTTTATTATCAAGATTCTATGGTGAAAATTTAAAAAATATTTAAATGGGGTTTTTGTGTAATTTAAATTTTAAGTTTTATTTTTGATTTTTTATGAAAATAAATAAAATATTTTTTCAGTGTATATATTTTTCTTATAGTCCAAACGGTTCACTAAAACTTCTTCATAGAACACTTTTTTCTAAAATCAGCAGTTTCGGAGTTAGAATTTTTCATTTAAGTTGCATACAAAAATTTATAGGCCATTTTCAAAAGTTACACTTGAGTCAAAATGATCAATTTTTCTATGGAAAACACTTATTCTACCATACCAAAAACATGTGCAAAATTTAATCCAAATCGAAGACTATCGAGCACGATTTTTATTTTTTTCGACTCATTCTGGATGGAATTCGTCGGGTGTCTCAGTTTCCTCTGGGGTATTCATAGAAGTTTCCAAAAGTCTCCAAAAAGGGTCAAGTTAAAAGGGCTAATGGTAGATATTTTAAAAACTTTCTGGTGATTTATAAGTGATTTTTGATAGTTTTCTAGGGAATACCAAGAGTCCAAGAGTCTCATCACTCCGGAAGCACTGATGATTACAAAGACGCTTTTTACGCGCAGCTCTAACACGAGTAAGACAGCTGCACAAGCCACGAGTCAAAATCCTCATAGGAGATCTAAACGCTCATGTTGGCCAGGAGGCGGAGTTCAGACCGTCTATTGGAAAGTTCAGCGCTCACCGGCTGACGAACGAAAACGACCTACGACTAATTGATTTCGCCGCCTCCAAGAATATAGCCATGGCATCTACTTCCAGCACAGCACTATCGACATTATCGACGTAACGACCTATCGTGGCGCCCAAAACTCTCTGTCGTTAACAACGTACGGTACCGACGGCAACCCCGGTATGACCTAGAGCGGCTTAAGCAATCGGATGTCGCAACTGCATACACGCAGCACCTCGAGGCATTACCGGAAGAGGGTGAGCTGGATGAAGCCCCTCTTGAGGACTACAGAGAACAATGAAAGCAGCCATCAACGATGCAGCTGAGAGTAACGTCGGGCACCTTGGACGAAGTCGACGGAACGATTGGTTCGACAAGGAATATAGGCAGTTTCTGGAGGAGGTCATGCTGCAGCAAGAGACCCGACAGAAAGTGGAACGTTATAGACGGTAGCGGCAACAGCAGACCCGCCTCTTTCGGGAGAAAAAAACACGAGCCGAGATGTGCAGGGATAAGAATGGGAGCATTTTGACGGACGAGCGTGAGGTGATCGAAAGGTGGAAGCAGCACTTCGACGAACTCATGAATGGCGCTGAGAGCACAGGCAATAAAGGACGAGACAACAGAGGAAATGCCTTTGTTAGTACTGCGAACGACCAGCCCCCACTTTGATGGAGGTTAAGGATGCCATTCAACAGTTCAAGAACAATAAAGCTGCTGGTAAGGATGGTATCGCAGCTGAACTAATAAAGATGGGCCTGATGAGGCTGGCCATTTGTCTGCATGAGCTCATAGGCACAATCTGGGAAACAGAACAGCTATCGGAGGAGTGGGAGGAAGGGCCCATCTACAAAAAAGGCGGAAAGTTAGGCTGTGAGAACTTTCGAGCGATTACCATTCTAAATGCGGCCTATAAAGTATTATCCCAGATCATCTTCCGTCGTTTGTCACCTGTAGTAAGCGAGCTCGTGGGAAGTTATCGAGCCGGATTTGTTGACGGCTAATCGACAACGGGCCAGATCTTTACTGTGCGGCAAATCCTCCAAAAATGTCGTGAATACCAGGTCTCAACGCATCACCTTTTCATCGATGTCAAGGCGGCATACGACAGTATCGACCGCGAAGAACTATGGAAAATCATGGACGAGAACGCTTTCCGGGGAAGTTCACGACACTTATAACAGTGACAATGGAAGGTGTGCAAAATTGTGTGAAGGTTTCAGGCGAACACTCTAGTTTGTTTGGATCCTGCTGGGAACTACGACAAGGTGATGGACTTTTATGCCTGTTGTTCAATATTGCGGTGTTATGCGGAGAGCCGGGCTCAACAGAAGTGGTACGATTTTCACGAGATCCAGTCAATTTGTTTGCTTCGCGGATGATATATGGTGGTGAATGCGGCCAAGACAAAGTACGTGCTAGCTAGTGGGGCCGAGTGCGACAGGGCTCGCCTAGGTAGCAGTGTTACGATAGACGGGGATGCGTTCGAGGTGGTTGACGAGTTCGTATATGGATCCTTGATGACGGCTTACAATAACGTTAGCCGTGAAATACGGAGGCGCACCATCAGTGGAAGTCGAGCCTACTAAGGCCTCCACAAGAAGCCGCGGTCAAAAAAGATTCACATCCGCACCAAATGTACCATGTACAAAACCATCATAAGGCCGGTAGTCATCTACGGGCATGGAACGTGGACGATGCTTGAAGAGGACTTGCAAGCACTTGGAGTCTTCGAACGCCGGGTACTTAGGACGATGTTCGGCGTTGTACTGGAGAACGATGTGTGGCGACGAAGGATGAACCATGTGATCGCCCAACTCTACGGTGAACCCAGTATCCAGAAGGTGGCCGAAGCTGGAAAGATACGATGGGCAGGGCATGTTGTAAGAATGCCAGACAGCAACCCTGCAAAGATGGTGTTCGCGTCGGATCCGGTTGGTACAAGAAGGCGTGGAGCGCAGCAAGCTAGGTTGGCGGATCAAGTGCGTATCGATTTGGCGAGCGTGGTGCAGAACCGAGGGTAGAGATATGCGGCCTCTAACTGAGTATAGTGGCGTGAAATTGCTGTTTCAATGTTGTCTGTTTAGATGTTAACTAAATAATTGAAAGAATTATTCTGGCTCCTCGAAACCTAATTTTACACCATATTGTCTTGTCTATAACAATGCTAGAGGAATTTAGTGTATCCTTTCGTTTCGTATAGCCAGGGAATATTTCATATCGCATACCCCTAGCTGAACCGAACGAAGGGGAAATTTGATTTGCGAGGGTGCCAATTTCCATCCGCCGCCACCACATTGAGCGACATTGCGGGAAACGGGTTTCCTCTCCGGGCAGGCAGCTTTTGATCGAACGATACATCTATAGTCCAGTAGGTAGTTGATCGTAGATCGTCCGTTTATAGAGCGGGATGTTTGATTTAATTGAATTTATTGCGTATCCGTGAGACGATAATTTCAATGCAACAATCTTGAGTGGAGTGGAGCCTTCCCCATCACACTTGACATGGTCCCTGAGCAATTTGCATGCACTGATTGGAATGTTGCATCGACTCTGCTGAACGCTGACAGACAGTTTGCACTGAAATGGGAGCCGGTAATTGAAATGTGCGTTTTCCAACGCATTTGCTAATCGATCGTCAGTGCCAGAGTCGGGGTGTGCACTGATTGAGCTGAAAATGTACGACTTCCTGTGTGGTGGCTTTAGACAGGCACCGCAGAGGAATAGAAGGAGTTAATCTGTGTGCATGTAGTTGCTTTCAATGAATCTTGAACGTGGTTAAAGTGAAATATTACTGAATTGTTTTTAGAAAATATTGCAATACAATTGTAATTTCTGTTGTAATTCAGAATGGATAACGATACCATTGAATTCCACAGCGTAACAAAAATGACATTTTTGCGTGTTTCAAGGACTAAAGTATGTGTCTCTAGTAGATTTGGGGTCGCTGAATCTGAAGCCGTTCTCAGAATTATCCCAGCCAGTTACAATTTTTAGCTACAGGTCGCCAAAGTTGTACAAAACACCGGTTTAATTGGTGTTCACATAAAAATTAAAGTTTGAATTCTGTAGCAAATTAATTATTAGCTTAAAGCTGACAAACTTGCATGCAAGTTGGCTGATATAGTGGTTCTCCAACATTACCCGGAAAACCATTACCCGGAATGCAATTTACCGGAAGACCATTAATCGGAAAACCATTTACCGGAATGAACCATTTACCGGAAAATTATTTCTCTATTTCTCACCTTTTTCATTAACGTCCTTTTAACCGTTTTGCGGTCATTCAGGCCAGTATTTTGACTTAAAATATTTAAAAGGATCACCAACGATAATGGACAGGGGATGTTCTTCCTTCAAAATACATAAGCATCGAAGAGGAGTCTAAGATATCTTCATACTTGATCATGTCAATATGCACCATCTTCATATATTTGCATTTCATAGATGATTCACCCTTCTTTTAAAAATACGCTGTTCTTTCAACTTATCTTTGCTGCTTGTCTTGGCTGAACTGGCTAAATTTAGTTACAATTATGTAACTTTACTTTTGACATTCGACCGTTGGTTCTCCAAGTGTCCAAATGTTAATTAATAAACAATGATTAGAATTTTTAACACGATTGGTTGTGCTACTTTTCGCCGAGTGTCAATTCACCCATATCGTTTCTGTAAACGTCAATCGACCGGTTCTTTCGAGTTCCATCGATCTCGGCATTTTGGGCAAAATATGTTTAGTCGAAAATGATCAAATATCTTCTTCTTATGATTGCTTACTGTTCTTTCTAGTATATTATCCTGGCAATAGATTCGGGGTACAGACATTCAGAGTTATGACATTCGTAAAAATCAGTGGGGGTTGTGTACAAGACACGACCGCATGACGTTAACTACGCCATGTAATTTTCTGCATTTGTATTATAGTCAAATGTCATAATTGCAACCTTCCTTTAGTTATAATCCAGAATGTAATGGTTTGTGAATTTAGAAAAGATATATGTTTGTAGTTTGGTTTCTTTTGTTTCTTTGTTTAAAGCAATTTATCAATGCTTAATAACTCTTTTTGAAAAATTCGGTGGCCCTGAAAAGGGCCGTTTGTTTAATTAACACGAACTGCAGCAGCGTCCTCGGAAACATCCTCAAACTGCCGTATTGTCAATTATTCGTAATAAATTAATTATTGTATGCTGCTATAAGATGAATTAAGAAATGTATGCAAGTATGTGGTAAACACATTAGGGAATATTACACAATTAACTCTTTAAAACACATTTGTTGGCTCTGGAAAGGGCCGATTGAATTGTTGAATTTGTGTAACACGTACACATTTTGGCGGCTTTGGTCGATTTTCTTCAGCCATCTCGAACAAATTAAGGAATATTACACAATCAACTCTTTAAAACACATTAGTTGGCTCTGAAAAGGGCCGATTGAATTGTTGAATTTGCTTAACACGGACACATTTTGACGGCGCACTGGTTGCAATCCTACTCGCCCGATGAGATTTGCGGTGCGGATGACGATGTGCGCTTCAACAAGCGGATTTGGTCGATTTTCTTCAGCCACCTCGTACAAACTTACCTTTGCGCCCCGATTCCTGCAGCGCCAATTCTGGAAGCGCGAGTCCATTGAGAAAACTTGAGCGATTTCACAATCCGGACGCTGGTGTTTTGCCGCCGCTTGATGATCAAGAGCTTGCCTCTGGTAGTAAGGTGCTGACGGCGCACTGGTAGAAATCCTCCTCGCCCTATGAGATTTGCGGTGGCGATTACGATGGGCGCTTTAACATGCGGCTTCAGTCGCGGCGACGTGTTGTTGTTCCATTCGCGTCCCATTGAAAACTGAGCTGAGAATGCGAAAGGCACTCGAGACTTGCTCGCCGACCATGTTCACAGTCTGACGGCAAAAAGAAGAATGAGCGAAGAAGCAGGAATCGGTCTGCTTTTATAGTGCGAAGTGGAACGCAAAAGAAGCGTGGAAAACTGCTTGCACGTGATTGGTTGCGTAAGAAAGGGGTCGACATTTTCCCAATTTTCATAGTTTATTGTCAATAATTAATAGTTTTCTCCATTCGAGGAAATTGTTGTATTCATTTCCGATCGATTGGTGGGAAAATATTGAAAATCTATCGATAAATGACTGAGTTATTAGCGTTCAAAATCTTACATAATTTCGTGACGTTCGCAAAATTTTAGATTTTCAATTGACACCCAGTATATTGCCGTAAGGCGTAGTTAACGTCAAAAAAATATGTTCCTTCCCTCGCAAGAATAGAGTTTTTTTTATACAATATTTAAAATGGATTCTATACTGTTATTTGAAGGAAATAAAAAAACCATCATAAATCCAAACATTTTCAAATGCTGGGATGTTCTATTTACTAAAATTTACCCAACCTTATTCGTTAGGCGATTTCTTTCGATTTATATTGACATCGTTGATATTAGACAAAATATACATAACAAAAATAATTCTTTTCATTCTTTTTATCCTTGTTGTAATGTTCAGTGTTATAGCCTATAGTTGAAGATATACATTGAGTCACAGTGAAAATCGTCCACCTTCATATTTTTCTTTCAAAGTTCTGTTATTACTGTATAAAAAGAAGCTGTGGTTTTCTAATTCATACAATTATTTGCATATTTCCATTACTTCATTGTAGCACTGTTTATACAAATATTAAAAACAAAACGAAATTGAAAAATAACAAAGTAAATTTAAACCTCAAATATAAGTCACAATGAAAATCGTCCACCGATATCAATCTATAATTGATCTAAAAGAATAATCATTTATTCAGGTATCAACTCATAAACTAGTATCGAGTAGGTAAGCCTTTGTTCTTCAAAAATTCCCTGAGACGATTTGTCATAGATCGCACAAGTTTCTTAGTTTAAGTTTTAGCGAACTTATTCCATTCAATAGTAAGCGCACTTTTCAAAGTTTGTCTGCTCGTTATTTGATGTTTCCTGTTTTAAACGTCACACTGATGCCACAAGTTATCGATAACGTCGAGATTTGGAGATTGTCTCGGCATATTGATGATTGATGGGCAATTTTTTAACCAAGCAGCCGCTGTATGTTTCAGATTTTTATCCTGGTAGATGTAGCGCCCATTTTTTTAGATAAGGTAGATAGGTAAATTTAAAGCCATTTGTTTCACTAGGCTTTACATTCTTCTTCAGTGAATCAAGATAGACGTATTGAGCCATGATCCCGTCGACACGGAGCCTCTACTATGCTTAGAAGTTTCACAAAGATTTTTCATTTTCAGGTCTTCATTCGATTTCCGCCAAACCATAACCCTGCCGTCAGATCCGAAAACATTAAACTTGCTGTCATCTGTGAATAGTGAGTGCTTCCAGAAAATGAAATCCTTTCCAAGATGTGTTTCTGTAAACTCCATACGACATTTCACGTACTTCGGTGATACAAACGTCTTCCGACTTGCAACTCGATCATGAAACGTTATAATTTCGAAGCACTCTACGTACCGTTTCTGGCTTTATGAGATGCTTGTTTTCTGTGATACCTGCTTTCTGAGATACTTTTTCGCTTCAATTGCGAGTTTCGGTGCACTTATCTTGGGATCAGCATTGACCTGGCGAAGAAGCTAACACTCAACCGCTTCATTGAAAATTTTCTTCAACGATGTTTTGCGTTTGTTTTTACTTCAAGGGTCAATTTTATAGTGATTTATCCTACTCTACACTGTAGTACGCCCTTTTCCAACAAATTTGGTGATTTTAAGTTGATTTTTGCCATTTTTGTGTAGTTTTATCACAAGTTTTCTTATATCTGACGATGTATGTATGTGAACGTGCCATTTTAATGGAAATACTCTAAAAAACTAAACCTTTGTTATTTTTGCACAGTAGATCGTACTTGAATGTATGTGTGTGCGCGAGTTAAAGAAATGATATGTATGGAAACTGTATAACATGACACCAAAAATCATGCATAACGGCAGGGTGGACGATTTTCACTGTGACCTTGTTATTGATTATTTTTACAAATTTAGAGCTTTATTTATTCTTTTAATATTTAATGACTTGAATTGCATACAATTATCAAGACCCTTGCTGATCTAACGTAACGAGCCATTGAATTTGAATTCTTGTTTTATACATAAATAGTACGAATTACTTTTCTGGTAATGTTTAACGTGGACGATTTTTACTGTGACTCACTGTAGTTTTCATAGATCTATAGGGAGCCTTGGCACTTTTGATTCACTTCGGCAGTGTTTTTTTTTTTTTTTTGAAAGCTACTTAGTTCATACTTGGCTACAATGTGCGTCGTACTGTAGTGACTCTTTTCGCAAAATTTCAGATAATTCGGCTGAGAAAAACCTGTAGAGGTGCCCAAGTAGCTATGCACCCTATCAGGCGATTCTTTTCTAACAATAGGGCAAATAAATGACATGTGCAATTAAATTTTGGTATCGTAATATTCGTTGCGGCTAAGTGCAGCTATTCAGAAAGATCAAGCTGAGGATGGTAGAATTGAATACCACCGGATCAAAATTATTTATAATTGGCAAAAGTGGTCGATTGACATAGGCTCTCAGCTATTAACTGTAGAAATGCTACTAGAATAGCTTTGTCCCTGTTGACTCGTAACGCCGGCAAGAAGAAAAACTGATTTGGTTCACAGCTGTTTGAATGTGTCTTTCGAAAAAGTGTTTATAGAAACCGAGGGAGTCATGAATGCCCATGGTTAGCGTGACATAATTTGTGCTGAGCATAGAAAGAGAATAAAAATTGTATACAAATGTACTAAAACTGGTCGCCGAAAATGGAAGATTTAGCTTTCCGGGTAATGGTGCATTCCGGTAAACGGTGATTCCGACCCCTCCTAGCGATACAATTATGAGTGAAAAAAAACTGACTTAGACTGAATTGATGAAGACAACGCCCGGAATACTTTTGGAGCAACTATTCCGTTGTTGATAGTGAGGAGTGCTTCGTGAAGCCCAAGCAGGACAGTTCGGTTTTGCGTAGTCCGATAGATTTAGCTCACGGTTTCGCGCATGTTTTCGTCGCCGGAGATGTTTGTTTTGTTTTTTCCTGTTTTGGAGCGTCTTGCTGGGTAGTGCTTCGTGAAGCCCAAGCAGGACAGTTCGGTTTTGCGTCTTCCGATAGATTTAGCCCACGGTTTCGCGCATGTTTTCGTCGCCGGAGATTTTTGTTTTGTTTTTTTTCTGTTTTGAAGCGTCTTGCTGGGTAGTGCTTCGTGAAGCCCAAGCAGGACAGTTCGGTTTTGCGTAGTCCGATAGATTTAGCTCACGTTTTCGCGCATGTTTTCGTCGCCGGAGGTTTTTTTTCCTGTTTTGGAGCGTCTTGCTGGGTAGTGCTTCTTAAAGCCCAAGCAGGACAGTTTTTACATTCAGAAATGGAATAGTGAATAGTGAAAAATGAAAAAGTGATTTGTTTGATTTGTGTCCTCAGTACTGTTGGTTTTTGGCTGCCCGAAGTTCACCGAACCATCCGGAAGTGACAGGCAGCACATAAATTTAGAGAATCAATCCGGTGAGTTTGTTCCAGTATGATACTTTTTCTTTTGTGAGCCTTCCGGATCGTTTTTGTCCGCGTCGTGGAACTTCTGATCGTTTCTTGAACGGAAAATGTTATTTTCGGAGTTTGATAATTATGTTCAGATTGCGCATTCTGTCCGGGCGGGTGTTACGCAACTAACAATCGGTTGAGGATGCTTTTTAACCGTTCGATGACCCTGGATCGATTCTGCTTTTCGTAAAATTTTGAGCAGAAAAACCGACTGTGTTATCCCAGGGTGTTTAGTTCGAACGCGCTTCCTTTCGTTTTTCGATTATCTAAAAATACAGTACCACCCAGTACAGTTTTTCAATAGGCGTGATTTTTTTTTTTTACGCGTATCGTTATTTTATCAATCCGATGACCCTGGAGGGATCGGTTTTGCTTTTTACTGGTTATTGAGCAAAAATATTACTGCACAATCGACAAGCATTTCGCGAAATACTATGTATACTATAAATAAGCTATTGTTTTCTCTTTTGATTGCCGGCATTCAAAAGATTAATTTGAAAACGCTTAAACAACAAACATTTATGGTCTATCGCCAGCTTTCTAGGCGAATCCTGACAATATACCTTCCCCAACCTCCAACTCCGTAGCACTTATGAGGGTGTCGCTGAGTCGGTGGCCTCTCATTAAGTAAGTGCTACATCAACATTTCCTTCCCCTATCCCAAGTTACGGTAAAGATGGGCGTGGCCGGGAATAGCGATATTCATGCTTTTAGTATTCTTGTTTATGATTTGAACAAGGTATACTCCCCTGCCTTGTTCTTGAAAGTAGTCAGGACGAGATTATTAAAAAGAAACATGAATGTTGCTAGTATCCAATCTACGAAGTATACCGTAACTACGCTAACGCTAACGCTAACGCTAATGGTGCATTCCGGTAAACGGTTTTTCCGGGTAATAATACATTCCGGTAAGTGGTATTCCGGTAAATTGAATTCCGGGTAATGGTATAGAATCGATATAGTCAAATATTGCATTTTCAACAGCTAATATCTCAAAAACTAGACGTGCTATGATATTTTTGAGAACGGCAATGCATTTAGCAACCCTTAATTAAGTGAATAGCGGTATTTTGATGCTTGAGACAAAATAGTGTTCGCAGTGTAGTTTTCGACCCATTGAAACGAGTTTAGCCTATTTAATATGGAAATTCGAAAATTGACACAGAACTCTTGTAGGTCGGAAATTAGTGCTTTTCCCCTACCAATTCGTTTATTGAGATCTCAAACATTTGCAATCAGAAAACTCAGCATCATATGGACAACAAATCAAACATTGCTTATCATGTGACAGCACAACTGATTACCAGAGGATTTATGACCCATGCGATTCACGATTTTATCCCAACACCCCTTCTGTTCAACAGGAGTGCAGAAAGGTTATGATTTACAACCCTTCGACATAGCTCCCGCATCTTTCCAGCAACAGACGACGACCTGCAGCTTCGATCTTCAAGACCTGCGAGATCTCGTGTGCTCCCGCGTAGGCTGCCAGCCAATAAAATCGACCCCTTCCGACCTCACACGCACTCCTCTAGACCACTACGGTAAGTGATTGATCTATTTATTTCGCTCTTGGCACAGCGAAAAATACAATAAAATAAATTGAAATCCTGCAGAAGCTTCTATCTGTCGTCCAATCAGCTTGCTTTCCTCCACCAGTATTTAAAAAAAAAGTCATTTTAAACAGAATGATGATTCCCATGAATTTATGTTCGGATTGCGACATAGACATTCGACCACTTATAAATTGTTACGCGTAACAAATTTGATTCGTTACAACAAATCTGAAGGCTATTCTACTGGTCTTGCTCTTCTAGAAATAGAAGTAGCATTCGACAGTCGTTGACATGGAGCCTTGGTTGTAAAATTAAAAAAACATTAATTTTCCATCATACATTGTTAGAATAATTCAAATTTACCAAATCGTACACTACAGGTTAATTCTCAGAAATCTAAGTCTGAAAGACTTTCTGTAAAAGCTGGTGTTCGTCAAGGAATCATTTTGGGAATATTGGTTAATATTTTCACATATTTTTTACAGCTTAAGCTTGAGCTTGAGCTTGATTGGCCGCCCGTGGATGCACTCCAGTATCGCCAGATCAGCTACACTTACACAAGGAACCAACCGAATGACTGCTTGGGACTAACAGGCATCCTCAGTGTATAAGTGCTGGTGATCTTCTATTTTTAGGCAACAATGGCACCTGCCACGTCAGAATGCAGACCAATGAGGGGAAGGGGGAGGAATTGATGATGCACGTAGACCGTATATTCCACTGCATCCACGCCAGTTCATGCGGGAGTGTATGGATGGGAAAGACATGGCAGAGAGGTTTGCTTTTGTGGTTAGCAGACTGCCTATGTATCAGGCGTAAGAAAGGCATGCGCGTGGAGTAGGAAGCGTTAGGGAAACGGTTTCTTGTCCGTCTCTGGTTCTAGCGTTTGCTATGAACGAATAGTTTGAGTGTGATATATTTAGAATGGAAGATAGAAGCAAGTGAGAGATATACAACTACAAAGTACGAGGAAAGGGACGGGCCTGGGATTGAACCCATGACCTTCTGCATATGAAGCAGAAGCGGTAGCCATCAGACCACCAACCCCGTCTAATATTTTCACATATTTTTTACATTTGACTTACCTGAGTTACCTCAGGGTTATCAAAAATCTTTGTTTACAGATGCAACAGGTCCCTCTGCCAAAAGACGAAGCCTGCATGTCATTTGTAGTAGATTGAAAAAAGTTTGGATATATATTCTTCATGCTTGCAAAAATGGAAAATTTCTCCTAATGCTTCCAAAACTCAACTAATAATATTCCCACATAAACCAAAAGCTCTTTATTTGGAACCTTCAAGTAGACATGTTGTCACGATGAGAGGGGTTCCGATAAATTCGTCAGATGAAGTTAAGTATCTAGGGCTCATGCTAGATAAAAATCAAGCTTTCAAGAATCACACAAACGCAACCGGGTTTGATCGATAGAAATTTCAAGGCGCCCAAAAGCCGTTATCGATGAACGACGGTGATTTGCTGCAAAAATCACGTGATATTACGATTTATTTCTTGCTGTGCATAAAACGAACAACCGTCCGATGACAGGCCCCTGGCTACTGCCCTTAACGAATGGCTGCTGCGTGTCTGCCCAGAAACGATTGCGTGACTGGTGGACCTTCATTACAACCGAGCAGAAACCACAATTGTCCGACCGTTTGTCGATTTTCATGCTGCAATTCTAATTTGCAAATTAATTGTTTACGGCCCGCGAACGGGACGCAAGTTTGTAACGTGATGTGGTTGCGGAGGAGGTGGTGCCATTTCGGCCCTCGCTTCCTACTTTGCATTCGCGATCTGTGCGAGCAAGGCCAAACCAATAATGAACCTAATTGCGTCCTCCTGCTCCGGATCCGGTGTCCATTTCGGGAATCGACTCATTTAGGCTTCTAACTAAAACGATATGCGGAAAATGGCTGTTGGGTCGTGCAGCTGTTGGATTTGTTTGGGATGGCCCTGAATTGAGGGTGTACAATCGGCATTAATTGAACACTTTGAAAAAAATATTAACGACATAACATTTTGATGCAGTCACTTTTTTCATAACTGTTTTGTATTCTATTTTTTGCCAATTTCATTTTCAACATTATCAACACTTATGAGTCAGTTTAGTACTAAAACCATCTTTCCATGAACGTTTCTTTCAACATATCTTCAGCTATCTGACAACTGGGAGTGAGCCTGCGTATAATCCAAGTTTTTCATCGTTAATACTTCAATAGTCTGTTGTATTTTACACAACACTGGTGGAAAAAATCTTCCCAGTGAGAATTACTTCATATTTACTCACGCCAACGATCCGTTAAAAACAGCGATTGATACACGAGAGATCCGATTGGACGTTATATGAAGATGCACTGTTAGAACGTATACACCGTTCTCAGTCGTATTCAGTGAAAGAACTAAGCACAGAAATCATCAAGGCAGCAGAACAATCCATTCCGAGGACCAAAAGTTTATCAGGAGTTCCCAAAAGATTACCAAGGATTCTCAAGAATTTCAAATGAATCTACACAAAGAGGTCTCGAAAATTTCGAAGGAATCTCACTAGTATCCCACAGAATCCCTCTAAGGATTCCTATAGAATCCCTCTTGGAATACTAACAAAATCTCTCTTAGGAGACATGATCTATCCTTGGAGACAAAATTCCGACAGAATCCGTCCTGAGATTCCGACAGAACGCATCCTGGGATTCTAACAGAATTCTTTCTTGGTTTCAGATGGAATATTTTTTTTTTATTTATTGTCGTCAATCATGTTTGTAGACCGTTACATAGAATTTCTTATGTGCTAGTTTCACTAATACATTCAATTTTCCTACTTAAGATAATGTGCGGAAATATTGTTTTAGCTTCGCTTTGGACCAAGTTAAGTGAATTAAATCATAATGTTTATTATAAGTAGTCATCATTTGGTTCATTGGCCCGAATTTTGCATAATTAGTACGGTGATAGTTGATTGAAAATAGTTCTCGATGGCGTAAACGTCTTGATGGTACACAAAAGTTTAATTTAGATAATAATTCTGGTGAATCAATCTTATGAGAAACAATATCGTTTATAAATGAAATCATAGCATATTCGCGACGCTCTCTCCAATCCGCTCTGTTTGAATATCAATCAACATACATCTAGCTTTGTAAGATGGTAATGGAAATTCAGTCCAACCAAATTTGCGAAGAGCATAAGGACCGAGCATAAACCGATTGAAATTTCATTGATTAATAAGAAAGATACAGCATGCACAAGGTGTCCACTTTATAAAATGAACAGTCCTTATAATAAAAATGGTTTTTGCACCGACTCTCGCCTAACATATTACACGGCATAAAAATTAACAAGACAGTCTCTTCACTGATGTAAATATCGAGTTTCATTATAAACATGTGACGTCACTCCTATCGTACCATATACCTTCCGGACCACTAGATCATTTTTTTCGCAAATTTGTTCGAGGTGGATAGGAATGACGTCGTCAAGTAGCTGTCAGTTTTCGGAGTATATCACCTTCTTAATTTTAGTACACCGTGACATATTATTGGCTTTATTTATCATAGTGTTATAGTGATCAATCAAAGTAAGTTTTGAATCTAAAATTATTCCTAAATCTCTAATTCTATTACATTTTTGTAATCTAAGTAGCTAAACAATTAAGATATCCTTGGCTACGCCCCCGACTCTAGTAACTAAGAGTTTGTTATTTTTCATAACTGTTCACTTGCTAATAAACCTCCGTTGAAGTCAGACGCTTTCCAAGCTTATTCCATTCCTTTGAAACGGTACTCCATTCTAAGAGGTTATGGGCTTGTCCGGCAAGGATTCGGTGCACGGTATCCCTCAAAACCAAGGAGGTCCTGGATTCCATAACTGGAGTTTTCGTGTACGTGCGTACCTAGACGCCATGGGAGTGGAAGATACCCTGACGAAGGATGCCCCGGAAGAAGCTGCTTAAAAAGGGAAGTTCGACGAGGCGGACAAGAAGGCAAAGTTGTGGTTGATCGGGTTTCTGGGAGATGAGTGCCTGGAGACGGTAAGCGAAGCAAAAACGGCTAAGCATATGTGGCAAGCATTGCAAAAGTGCCATGCCACGAAATCGTTAGCGACGCAGAATCTGGTCCGGAAGCAACTCATGCGCTTGAAGCTACAGGAAGGCGAAACCATGCGAAACCATGCGGAACCATTTGGTGCGGTTCGACGATCTGATCCGGCAACTACGAGTATCAGGCGCGGAACTGAAGGAACCGGATATGGTGTTAACGCTGTTTGGTTCGCTCCCGGAAAGGTATGACCCGTTGATAACTGCTCTGGAGAACCTCGGTGACGATAACCTGACGTTGTACGTAGTGAAGCAACGGCTTCTGGGTGAAGAAGTCTAGCAGCTCGAACGGCAACATGACAGCACGATCGAGAAATCTACGGCGTTTGCAGATGAGAAGAATAAGGATCGACCGAAGACATTCATCGGAAAGTGCCATAAGTTCGGCAAGAAAGGGCACATGAAGAAGGACTGCCGGCAGAAGAACCCCAGTGAAGCGAACTCGGCTACTGGATCTGGAAGCAAGGCGGTAAGTTTCATGGCTGGTCGCACAGGTGAAGCCCGAAATAGTGAAAGACGATTAAGCTTCAAGCTAGACAGCGGATCAAGCGATCATCTAGTGAACGATGCTGCCGTGTTCTCGTCGTTGAGCAAGCTATCAAGTTTCATCATCATCAACGTCGCGAAGGACGGTGAAACTTTGGAATCTCGAAAGAAAGGAACCATCGAAGGTGTGAGCAACAAGGGTGTTCAGATGATGATCAACGAAGTCCTGTTTTTTGTAACCTCTCAAAATTATTATCCCTATCATCATTATTATTTTTCTTATTACTACCCTTATTACTATTATCATTTTTATTAAAATTACGGCTGCTTAAATATGAATTAAAAATTGAAATGCTTACACCTGAAATAAAATGAAATTAAAATGTGAATAAGTAAGAAATATCGAATGCATTTCCCTTGAACATCCCTATCCCAATCATAACGCCTACTACCCACACACCACCAACACCGGTACCAAACAAGAAGGAGAAACTGACAGCACCGTTGGTAACCACCGAAGCCAACGGAGGAATAAAACTGCTTGTCATCATTGCAGCAGTAGCTAGTAAGTGAACACTCTTTTCACCGTCCGGTGGTGCTTTTTTTAAGTGAAACCTTTTTCCCTTTTCTTAAAGGTAGTGAACACCAAAAAAAAAGTAGGATAGTGACATCCGTTTTCCGTAGTGCCAATCTCGTGAAGAAGCTTCCCTGAGTGGTCACCGAGTGCGAAAAAGGTGTCAAGTAAGATCCATCAGTGAAACCCAATTTGGATCCAGTTTTCCCTCCATCCATTGTCGATATTGGAGGCGCGGAAGACAATTTGTGTCAACCATTCGACCGCTGGCGTGCCATTAGCCACTTTTGGCCCGGTTGCTAGTTGCAGCGAAGAGGACCATTCAGCCGGCTGTACGACTGCCAACGTAACCAGTGGTTCCCAAACAAAAGTCGACGTTCCGGAAAGTCCTCGGGCTGATGTTCGACGCCCTGTGCACCGATCCTATTGCTACCATGCTACCGCCATCTGGTTTTGAAGGAAGCCCCAGCCGGTGTTCCGGCATGCCCCGAAGACTCGACGGATCGACAGACGGAAGTCTCCCTCAATGATCTTCTATGGTACGACGAACGGGTATGTGGAATCCCTTTATAACCTTTTCCCATTCTTAAAATAAGGAAATTTGAATATATAATGTTAAATTGAATTAGATTATTTCTCATTTCACCAAGCTAAGCCCTGATTTTTGACCTTTCTGTTGTTTTCCTTTCTTGTTGGTTTTTTTTGTTAAGGGAAGTCTTTCCGCTAACCCCAATTTCCTCTTGGAGCAGCATAAACGACCCTGAGGCCCAGGACAAAAGCCCGGTTGGGGACAATAGAGGTTCCCAACCTAAAGAATCTCTAACAATTGGCGCCCAACGTGGGACATAAAAGGATTTTGCCGGAGCTAAGAGACAACTTGATGTCTGTCAAGAAATTGGCCAAGGCTGGAATCTCGGTGCTGTTTTGCGGTAAGCAAGCTACCTTGCAGAAAAACAACACAGTATTTGCTACAGCGTACTTGAAAGGAAGTTTGTACGAGTTGGATGTCAAGCTTCAAGCGTCTTCTGTGAATGTATGTCAAGCTGAGGCGAGTGAGTTGTGGCATCGTCGGCTGGGTCACCTGAACCAACAAGCAATCTCGAAGCTGGTCCAACACTATATGGTTGAAGGTATCAGAACGAAGCCACAGAACATCGGATTTTGCGAACCATGTGTGCAGGGCAAGTAGTGCCGTGAGCTCTTCGACGGAACTCGTCAACGTGCAACTCGGGTTCTGGAGAGAATACACTCGGACATATGTGGAATTATCGACCCCCCGGCGTGGGATGGCTCACGCTATTTCGTATCTTTCATCGATGACTACAGCCATTTTTCGGTGATTTATCTGATGAAGAAAAAGAGTCAAGTCTCGCATAACTTCTGATCTCGCCCTAAAAGCCATTGGTAACCATGTGTGTAGCTCGTTGTTTCTGAGCATTTGAATGGATTTTCATGTTATTTAACAACGCTATGGAAAAGAAAGGATCATTATCTACCTGCCTGCGATGTTGGTTTGGATGCTTATTGTTTCTTGTGCTCAGAAACAACGAGCTACACACGTGGCTACCAATGGCTTATAGCGCGTTATCTCAGAGTATGCGAGAAGTTTTCGAGCGGTTCCGAGAATACGAAGGTGACTGCGGCTTTTGACAAGAAAATTTCGAAGCTGACGGTGGATCAAGGCACGGAGTATGGACCCTTGATCAGAAGAAATGGTACAAGAGCAAAGGAATTCAAATCGAGGCGACGGTTGCATATTCCCCGCAACAAAATGGGGTGGCCGAGCGGTTCAATCGAACGCTCATCGAAAAGGTACGTGCTATGCTTATAGATTCCAGATTACCGAAAAAGATGTGGTGTGAAGCTGTCTTGACTGGTGTGTACCTAATGAACCGGAGTCCGACGGCAGCCCTGTCGGTCCAGAAGACCCCCGCGGAACTGTGGCTAGGAGTGAAACCCAATCTGGAGAAGCTTCGAATTTTCGGATGCAGAGCCTTCGCTTGGATACCAGGTCAGCAACGAAAGAAGCTGGACGCAAAAAGTTTTGAAGCGGTGATGGTCGGCTACGCGCCGAATGGCTATCGGCTCTGGAATCGAACTCATCGGAAGATCATCGTGGCTCGTGACGTGAAGTTCCATGAAGATCGTTTTCCGTATAAAGTTGACAATGAAGCCAAAACAGATTCACCGTTGGTAGTCCAATGTTCCTACGAAAAAGAGGGGGGATGATGAAGCCGAAGCCGAACCCGTTTCTCCACGGTCGCTTGAAGAAAACCGTCTTCATGGAAGTCCTGGATGGCGTAGCTACGAAACAAGGTCAAGTCTGTCGGTTGGTGAAATCCTTGTACGGTTTGAAGCAATCTCCCAGATGTTGGAATAAGCGATTCAACGAGGCGATAGTCACAATGGGCTTCACAACACGATTATTGCCTGTACACCAAGCTGGATGACAACGACGAGCTAATACTGATCCTGTACGTTGATGATCTCCTGGTGGCTGGACGCAATCAGAAATCAATTTCAAAGCTTAAGAAGGACCTAGCATCGATGTTGGAAAGGTCCGACTGTTGGGAGCTCCGACACTTCTTAGTCATGAAGGTAGAGTACAATCGCGACGATGGGCAGCTGAAGCTTTCTCAAGATGCCAGCATCGAAAAGCTGGTGACCCGTTTTGGAATGGCTGAGTGCAATCTGCTCGTACACCGATGGAAAAAGGCCTGGTGCTCGATCGAAATGGACCAGACGTAAACCAATCATATCGTGAGTAGCTGGGATCACTGATGTACGTGATGCTCAGCGTTCGACCGGACATTTGTTATCCTGTTGGCTACCTGTGGCGTTTCCAGCAACAGCCGACCGTCGAGCATTGGCAAGCCCTGAAACGAATTATCCGTTACTTGCAAGGAACAAAGAAGCTGATGTTGCAGTTCAAGCGTAACCCAACTAGTAGTCCATTGGTTGGATACGTTGACGCCGACTGGGCGTCAGATACTGAAGACCGGAAATCGGTAAGCGGTTACCTGTTTCATGTATTTGGATCCACGGTGACCTGGTGCAGAAGCAAACCACGGTTGCAACTTCGTCTTGCGAGGCGGAGTACATCGCGCTTAGTGCAGCGGTTGCAGAATCCTTGTGGTTGCAAGGAATACTTGAAGACATTCAAGAATCCACCAAACCTGTTACCCTGTACGAAGACAACCGTAGTTGCATTTGTATGGCGAAGAACCTGGAGACAAAACGCACCAAACATATAGATGTCAAGCATCATTTCGTGCGTGATCATGTAGCTTCCGGGATGCTTAAGATTGCATCCATCAAGACGCAGAATCAATTAGCGGATATTTTTACAGCTGAAGTTCAGCTGGTTCAAGACCCTGAGGATGAAGATTGGATTATCTGATTGAGAGGGGATGTAATCTAAGTAGCTAAACAATCAAGATATCCTTGGCCATGCCCCCGACCCTAGTAACTAAGAGTTTGTTATTTTTCATAACTGTTCACTTGCCAATAAAGTTATTGTTATACTAGAAATGTTTCTTTTCCTGTTAAATGGTATCAGGTTACATTTTTTTACATTCAGTTGAAGTAGACTTTTCTGACACCATGTGTGGAAAATTTGTACTTTATGTTTAAAAGTATGTATGTCCTTTGCAGTTTTTATTTCCAGATAAAGTTTCATATCGTCAGCATATATTAATACTTTAAGTTTGTCAAGAATAAAAGACAGGTCGTTCACAAACAGTATAAACAGAAGCGGACCTAAATGAGAGCCTTGTGGAACCCTTGTAGTGGCATGTATGGGAGTTGACCTATTTCCTTTGAATTTCACTATTAGCTCGCGAGTGGTTAAATATGATTCGATCCATTCCAGTAGTTTGCTTCAATACCCATTTTTCGCAGTTTAAATATAAGCATGGGTATATCAACACGGTCAAATGCTCCAGTGACATATTGAAGAGCCAAAATAAAGGAGTAGTTAATTCAGTTGCTACAGTCTTCATGAAAATTGATGGAACTCCATCCGGTCCATTACCTTTGGTTGCATCCAAGTTTTTCAAACTATTCAATATTTCATACACATTTATATGACAGATACCAGCATCGTTAGGAAATTCAGGATGGAAATCTAAATTTTCATAATCACGATCAGCTTCAGTGAATGTTGTGTAAACTTCTTGAAAAAAAATTGAAAATAAGTTTCATAATTCTGAGCATTCCAACAGAGTCCCTCCTGGGATTCCAACAACTACCGATTCCGATTCCTTCTAAGATTCCAACAGAATCCCTCCTGGGAATCCTATAGAATCCCTCCTGGGATTCCGATAAAATCCCACCTGGGATTTCAATAGAATCCCTCCTGAGATTCTAAAAGAAACCATCCTGGGATTACGACAGAATCCCTCCTACGATTCGGGCAGAATCCTCACTTAAAATCTGACAGAATAACTACTGGAATTCCAAAAGTATCCCTCCTTGGATTCCGACAGAATCCGTCCTGAGATTACGAAAAAAATCCCTCCTTAGATTCCGATGGAATTTTTCATGGGATACCGACAGAATTCCTCCTGGTATTGCAACAGAATCCCTCCTGGGATTCCATCAGACACCATCCTGGGATTCCATCAGACACCATCCTGGGATTCCATCAGACAGCATCCTGGGATTCCGAAAGAATCCCTCCTGGGATTTCTACAGAAACTCTCATGAGGTTCCGTCAGAATACATCCTGGGATTCCGACAGAATCGCTTCTTGGATTCCGACAGAATCCCTCCAGGGGTTCCGACAGAAACCCTCATGGGATTCCGTTAGAATCCGTTTTAAAATTCTGAAAGACAGCATCCTTCATGGGATATCAAAAGAATTCCTTCTGGGCTTCCAACAGAATCCCTCCTGAGATTCAAAAAGATTTCCTCTTGGGATTTCGACGGAATCCTTCTTGGGACTACAACAGAATCTCTCTGGGATTCCAACAGACACCATCCTGGGATTCCAACAGAATCCCTCCTACGATTCCGACACAATCCCTCCTTGGATTCCAACAAAATCCGTCCTGGGATTCCGAAAGAATCTCTCCTGGGATTCCAACAGAACTACTTCTGGGATTTCTACAGAATCCCTATTGGGATTTTGACTGAGTCCCTTTTAGGATTCCAACAAAATCCTTCTTGAGATTCCGACAAAATCCCTTATGGAATTTCAACAGAATCCCTATTGGAACTCCGACAGAATCTCCTCTGGGATTCCGACAGAATGTCTCATGGGATTCCAACAGACACCATCCTAGGATTCCGACAGTATCCTTCCTAGGATTCCAACAGAATCCCTTCTGGGATTTCAACAGAATCCCTCTTGGGGTTCCAATAAAACTCGTTTTGAGATACTGACAAAATCCCTTTTGGAATTCCGACAAATTCCCTCTTAGAATTCCAACTGAATCCCTATTGAAATTCCAACAGAATCCCTCCTGAAATTCCAACAGAATCCCTCCTGGGATTCCGACTGAATCACTTCTTGGGATTCCGACGGAATCCCTTCTGGAATTCCGAAAGAATTCTTTCTGGGATTCCGATATAATCCCTCCTGGGGTTCAAACAGAATCGCTTCTGGGATTCTAACAGATTCCCTCCAAGGTATACTTCTTGAAATTCAGACGGTATCCCTCCTGTTATTCTGGTAAAATCCCTCCTGGTATTCCGACAAAATCCCTCCAGGAGTTCCGACATACTCGATATTGGGATTCAGATAGAGTCCTTCCTGGAATTCCAACAGAATTCCCCCTAGGATTCCGTCAGAATACCGCCTGGGATTCCAACAGAATCTCTCCTGGAAATTCCAACGGCATCCTTCTTGTTATTTTGGCAGAATCCCTCCTGGGATTCCGACATAATCCCTCATGAGAACACTGGCAGAATCCATCCTAGGATTCAGACAGAGTCATTCCTGGGAATCCAACAGAATCACTCCTGGGATTCCGTCAGAATCAGTGAATCAAATTGTCATCAAAGGAGAAGAAAAACAAACAACAAAGCAAGCTCGCTTACAACCGGTTTATCCATACTGTTGCGGATTGGGATACAATCAAAAGCAAAATAGTCATGACAATCACAGGGCACAACAATGTTGCAACCTTTTCTACTTGCGATTAGTCAGTTATTTTAAACACAATACCAAATTGGCTGTATGCGTGCTGTTCGATAATGTGCCAATGTTTACCAACACATGAAAAGTTCTCGAAAATTGCAATGCGAAGCCCAAAAAATATCTGTGCACGTGTTGAACGATCTTTGTCATATTCTGTTCAAGTGGTAATAAACTGATGTTACGGAACAACATTGTTGCAATAATAATAGGAGATGACAATGTCTTTGTTGCTGCGTGTTGAGTGGCAATTTATTCACTGGTCAGAATGCTTTTTGGGGTTCTGGCAGTATCCCTCTTGGAATTACGATAGAATCCCTTTTGGGATTTCGACAGAATACCTGCTTGGGTCTCGACAGAAACCCTTATGTGCTTTCAACAGAATTCATTCTGGAAGACATGATTCCTCCTGGAAAACCGGATCCGTCCGACATAATTCCTCCTAGGAGTTCAGTAGAATCACTCTTGGGATTCTTGCGGAATCACTCCTGGGTCATTTTGGAGTTCCAACAGAATTCCGCCTGAGATTTCAGTAGAATCAATCCAGAAATTCCGACTGAACCCACTTTTGATATTTCAACAGAATCCGTCAAGTGATATCGATAGAATCCCTTCTTAGATTCGCCTATTTGCTTACTGAGAATCAGACAAGATCTTTCAACGATTCAAATTTTATCTGATAAAAACGCACTGCAAACCCTCATCTAAAATAACACAGTCACGTCCCGGGAAAGCAGTGCTTGTAGGACTCCCCTCCCGGTATTACTAAACCAAAACCAATATGTGAAAACTTGTACGGTTTAAATTGTACATTTCATTACAAATTTCACCACCCACCTTCCTTAGGGGGAAGGTCCAAAACGCATCCTAGTTCTGACCTGCAACGCCACACCCGTTTCGGGGTAGCAGATTTCACAACACTACACGGTTACATGCACAACGGGAATGTTGTCGCGATTTCGCACAAGCATAACGATGTGGTTGGGAAGCCGCTCTGGATCAGGAACAGCCAGCGTGGCGATCAATTCACAATTCACGGCGCTTTAGGAAAGAGATTTCGCCAAATGAGATGGCTATCGATAAACCGCAGCCACGCGCATTCCACCCCCACACGCATTAGATTATGTAGGAATCGTTGCACTTTGGGGTATTTGAGCAATCTAGCTGGCCAAATATATTTAGTAATGGTTTACACTATATAATTTTATGTACAGTTAGTAGTGGAACACGCTTTAACGATTTTTTGATGGTTTGATCATGTATGATTTACAGTAAAACTTCTGGCAGAATCCCTAATGAGATTTCTACAGAATCTCTTGTGGGATTTCGACAGAATCCCTGCTGGGACTCCGACAGAATCCCTCATGGGATTCTAATAGAGTCCTTCCTGAGATTCTGATGGAATCTTTACTGGGACAGAATCCCTCTTGGGATTCCGACAAAATTTCTTTTGGGATTTCGACAGAATCCATCCTCAGATTCCGATAGAATCTCTGCTGGGGTTCCGACAGAATTCCTTTTGGGATTTCGAAAGAATCCCTACTGGGATCCCGGCACAATCCCTCCTGAGATTCCGACAGAACCCTTCTTGGAATTCCAAAAGAATCCCTCCTGCGAATCATACAGAATCACTTGTAAGATTCCAATCGATTAAATCCCTCCAGGGATTCCAATAGAATGCTGTAAGGTCGTACCCTCGGTTTAATCCTGAATACAAATAGAACTGTTTTAGTTCAGTGTAAGATGATGGATGGGAGAGCAGAGAAAGGAGAGAGAGGAAGATCAGTGTCAGCAAGGGAAGTTAAACGTAGCGGTTGCTGAGCTGAAAAAATACAGTTTGTAGAAACGTGAAAGTGTACTTGCACGAGTAATCCGAACCCCACAAAGTGGCGACGAATATAGAGGATTGAAGGTAAGAAATGGATTTCCGAGAAATAGTGTTTTGAGATTATCATTATATCGATGTGTTCCGCTGGCAAAGAGCTGGAAGATGGCGTCAGATTTTCTTTGCTCATACTTCATTTTTCTGACGGGTAATAGTATGTGTGTAATGTCGATTTTCTGAAGCCGAAGGGGTGTATGAGAAAATTTTGACCTGTTAAAAATGTTCGGATGAAATAAAATAAACCGAGGAGCAGTTGATGATAGTCTTTCAGATGGATGCTAACAAAACATTGACTTATGTGCTACAAATGGGGAGTGATAAGAAGCGTTATTTTCTAGAGTGTACATGTTTGGGTAACAGGAGGGGATCAAAAAGGAAATTTGGTCCCCGATCACAGTGACATTGTTTGTACATGTAAGTGTACAGGTGGTGAATATCTATCCACGGGTACCGTTGTGAAATATGAATGTACCTGTTTACATAGCAGGATGGGAGAATGCGATTTGCTCCCGGGTATAGAATTTACAAATGAGTTTCTACCTGGTCAATGGACAGGAGATGAAATATAATTTCACGGGTTCGGTTGCAAATGTACTCTAAAAGTTAATTAGTTGATGTCATTGTCTCATGTTTTTCTTTATTATTTTTTTCTTGACGAATTAAATTAAATATGACAATAAACAAATTCAGATGCAAGATCGTGAAACGGTTGGTTTAGGATTTCGAAATTGTGTTATAATAGCAGATGGAAGACTTCCGGCCACTCCCACAATTTCGTTGCGAAGAAATTGAAAAGCAAAAGCATTTCAAGGATTGGAAGATTTGGAAAAGAGCTCTTGAGTGCTACTTTGATGGTTATGAAATTTGTGACCAAAAGCAAAGAAGAGCGAAGCTACTACATCTAGGTGGTCCACAACTGCAACGGGTGTTCCACAATTTGCCGGACATAGAAAACTTTCCTTTGGTTTCTCTTGAGAGGCAGTGGTATGATGTGGCGATCAATGCATTGGATGAATTCTTACAGCCGTATCGACAAGACTACTTGGAGAGGTACAAGTTGCGACAGAAGTCTGGAAGAAGATAAAGAGGTGTTGAGCGAAATATTCCTTATCGATACTATCATCGAAGGGTACCAGTCTGAAGAACTGCGACGTAGGATACTACAGCAAGATAGGTCCTTGGCGGAGGTTGAGTCGTTAGGTGTGACGTTGGAAGGTATCGATCATCAGGTGAAAGGAGGTAACAGGAGGAACGAACAAGCAGGTTTTGGACAGCAGGTTTTGAGAATTGGAAACGAATCGGAAACAGAAGAAGTTTCGTGATCACATTTCTACTTCCAAAAACTATCCAGCAAAAGGAAAAGTTTGCCATGCCTGCAAACGAGTTGGTCACTTCGCGTCGAGCTGTCGATCCCGAAAGAGGAAGTAGGCAACGCTGGCGAAAAACGTGAGAGATGTAGAGGAGTCCGGCTCTGAGCTAGCTGTCCAAGAGGCTGATCATCGAAAACCTACTATACATTCCATTTCGGCAACAAATCCAACGTAGTTCCATGTGTAGTTGGCGGAATACAGTTGGATCTACTAGTTGGCTCTGGATCTGATGTGTTCCTGACAATGTGTGGGAGAACCTCAATCAGGCTTGTATTGTAGTACACCAGTGCTTCATCTGCCGATACTTGGAACTTTCCTGGCTGATGTTAAAGTTGGACATAAAGTTGTTCGGGTGGAGTTTTTCGTCATGAAAGGTGGATAAAGAAGCATTTTGGGAGACCGAACGGCCAAGCAACTGGGAATCCTTCAAGTAGGACTGCACGTCAATAGTATCGCGCATCAGGTCGAACCTTTTCCAAAGATTGAAGACGTGCAGGTACACATCCATACAGATCCGGAAGTGAAGCCTGTTTTTCAACCGGTCCGACGTGTCCCAATTCTACTCGAGGCTGCAGTGGATAAGAAGTTGAATCAACTGCTAGCAACGGATATTATTGAAGTCAAGCATGGCCCTGTCACTTGTGTTTCCCCTCTGGTCGTAGTGGGAAAAAGCAATGGAGAGCCGAGAATTTGCCTTGATCTACGGCGAGTGAACAAAGCGATTCTTCGCGAACGTCATCAGATGCCTGTGGTGGGTGAGTACATGGCCAGATTAGGTTAGGGTAAGATTTGGAGCAAGTTGGACATCAAAGACGCATTCCTTCAGGTAGGTCATTAGAGATTACTAAATAAAGCAATTGCAATTATCTATGATGTGTTTGTCAGGTTGAATTAGCTCCCACGTCAAGAGATGTCACCACATTTATTACGAACAAGGGGCTTTTTCGGTTTAAAAGACTTCCTTTTGGATTGGTCTGTGCTCCGGAACTGTTCCAAAAGGTCATGGACCAGATATTAGCGGGTTGCACAGGTACATATTGGTATCTAGATGATGTAGTAGTTGAAGGAAAGGATCTACAAGAGCACGATGAAAGGCTTAATGAAGTATTGCAACGTTTTAACGATCGGTCGGTCCAACTCAACTGGGAGAAATGCGTATTTCGCTCAAAAAAAGGTTTTGTAGGTTATAATATTTCAGCTGATGGTATATACCCATTGAGTTCAAAGATTGAAACAATATTGTCATTCCGTCAACCTTATTCTGAATCGGAGGTCCGCAGTTTCTTGGGATTGGCGAATTATTTAAACAAACTCTATCCTGATTTGGCTACTCTCGATGAACCTCTGCGACAGTTAACAAAAAAGGGCTGTGCGTTTGTTTGGACGAAGCAGCATCTTTTGAACAAATCCAAGCAGCAATGGCCAATGCCGGGTCATTAGGATTCTTCAACACCGAAGACCGCACTGCAGTCATGGCTGATACTAATCCAACAGGGCTAGGGGCTCTACTCCTTCAAACAGATAGGTCAGGATGTAGTCGAGTCGTCAGTTGTGCCTCAAAATCTTTAACAGAGACGGAGAAAAAGTACTGCCAAACTTAGAAGGAAGCCTTGGCTATCGTATTTGTACGGAAATGAATTCGATATTTTGACTGATTGCAAGGCCTTGGAGTTCTTGTTCACCGTACGCTCGAGACCTTGTGCTAGAATCGAACGTTGGGTATTGAGGCTTCAAGCATTCGACTACAGAGTTATGTACATACCTGGCGAGAGAAACTTAGCAGTTGTTTTATTTCGGCTAGCGACACTAAAACCGATCCCATTTGATCCATCAAAATCAATTGCGATCAGACAAGTTGCTCTATATGCAGCAACAACAGCTGCATTAGACTGAAAGGAAATAGTTAAAGTCACGGAAGATCCGGAGATTTGCCAAATACTAGAGTGTTTGGATCCAGATAAGGTCGATGAGATTCCGTTGGCTTACCGTATAGTTGCCAACGAACTATGTCGTTGTGATGATGTCCTTTTGAGAACTGACAGAATTGTTTTACTTGCTGTGCTGCGCCACCGTGTGGTGTGTGTTGCCCACGAAGGACATATCGGAATGCCTTATGGGCCCTGGGAAGAAGTTGCTGTAGATTTTTTAGGTCCATTACCAGAGGGACAGACACTGTTCGTTGTTGTGGATTTTTACAGCTGCTTCATAGAAATTGGTGAGATTACACAGATAACAGCGAACGACACTATTTTACATCTGTCCAAGTGTAAGTGTAAGTGTAAGATGATGGATGGGAGAGCAGAGAAAGGAGAGAGGAAGATCAGTGTTAGCAAGGGAAGAAAGAAGGGGTTATTGAGCTGAAAAAATACAGTTTGTAGAATTCCTGAGAAACGTGAAAGTGTACTTGCACGAGTAATCCGAACCCTACAAATACCTCCTGGTTTTCCGACAGAATATCTCCTGGGATTTGGCGAGCGTGGAGCAGAACCGAGGATGGAGAGATGCGGCCACGAACCGAGTATTGTGGCGTGAAATTGTTGATTCAGTGTTATCTGTGTAGATGTTTACTAAATAAATGAAATCTCCTGGGATTCCAATAGAATTCCTCCTGAGATTCCGACAGAATCACTCCTGGGATTCTGACAGAATGTCTCCTGGGAATCCTATAGAGGGATATATAGGAGGGATTCTCATGGGATTTCGACAGAATCCCTCCTGATTTTTCCTGGGATTCAGACAGATTCCCTCCTGAGATTAAGATAGATTCCTCCAGGAATTCCGAAAGAATCCTTTTTGTGATTCCAACAAAATCCCTTCTGGAATTCCGACAGCATCCCTTCTGGGATTCCGACAGCATCCCTACTGGGATCCCAGCATAATCCCTCCCGGGATTCTGAGATTTCTCCAAATCCCTTCTAAGATTCCATCAGTGTTGATAGACTCACACTCAAAATCTCAATCAATACTCACGCTTGATATTTTGATGCAAAATCAACTCGATCAACTCAAACCGTAAAAAATGATTCAGTCGCAAAACCCGGCAAAAACTCGTGAAACCCGAATGTTGTGGTTTACTTTAGAAAGGATTAACATAATTTTACCAGACTAACAAGAAATTATTACCGTGTGTGGGTAAACTGTGGAAATACGTGACAATGAGTCAAAAAGATGAGCCAACTCATCCATGATTTTTGACTGCTGAGTTGCATGATTGACAACTCACGCATGAAAAATCTCAAGCGTGAGTTGTGATAAATTGAGTTTTTTACAACACTGGATTCCATGACTCCAAATTGAATCATAGAGCCATACTAAAAACAAAATCTGATTGCTGACTATGACAGTCTCCTCAAAAAGTTTTCCACAGCATTTATGTTCCATGACTCGATAGTCCCTTCAAATATTGACTGATGGAGATTTGATAGCAGATTTCTTTTAAAATTGAGGTTATCACTTAGCAAAGTGAGTCCGAATTGTGTAGCTTCTAAATTCTTTGTGCGACAACTATGAAGATGCAGAGGTACACTCCCGTGCAAAAGTTTGGGTGCACCTCCTCAAAAACATACGAAAGTGTTCTGTCCATATCTCTGTGATTACGCGTTCAATTGAAACTCTCTAAGCCGCATTCGAATGGCAAAGAGTTATTCTTACTTCGTATGTATTTTTCCAAAAACATTTCTAGAATTTTGTTATTTTGTTAAAGTTGTGACATTTTTCAAAAAACACACTGAAAAAACAATGCTTATTTCCTCCAGCTTTGGATCGACTAAAATTTTAAAACAAGGTATCATTAGAATCGTAGTCTTATATTATTTAAAGAGTACTCACGAAATGTTTGCGAAAAAAAGCTAAAAATTAAGGTACCGCGGGGTAAGTGGCTACAGCAAAATCAATAGTTAAATTCATTGTTATGTACAGCTAACGTGAATAATGTAACTCAAACTTTTTTCTGTGGATAACAAATAAGGGACTATTATATTTCAAATCGTCATTTATTTCGAATTTTCTGATTGTTATGTATTGAGAATGAGAGACTTAAAAATTTGCGCCAAATGATCCACTTGCACCACCATGATGGGGTAAGTGGATCACCATTAAAAAAAATCTGTTCTCGAAACAAATGTAGTGTGATTATGTTTAATAAGAATGGTATTACCCTCGTTCAAGTTATTAGTGCTAGTAATGTTACATTTTAATACTTTAAAATTAAAAAGTATCTTTATTTAATCAAAATATAATAAAAAATATGTATATATTAGTTCATACTAATTTGAACAAAAAAAACATAGTAACTAGAAAAATTTGGAGAAAATTCATCCATTTATACGCATAAGTTATACAGAAGTATTGTAGTATTATTCCTAACGATGTTTTCGAAAAACACTTTTGATTTAAAAATATTAGTTACATTTACTTTTCAATAACAAACTGAAATCCTTCTATTTTATTTATGAATATATGTTTATCATCTGTCTAGAGCAATTACTATGGTCAAATAAGGTACGATACTATGCTTTCGATTGGAAAATTAGTATATTTTGCTCTTTTATAACTCAGCTTAGATAAACCACGAAAAGTTTCGTGTGAATTTTGCAAATTATTATTTTTTTTTATATTTTTTTATTCCCGAAAGGTTAAAAAAACTTCCAGGTGGATTAATTCAAATTTTCTATGGTCAATTTGACAAATTCAAGCTGGGAATGGAACATAATAAAGAAAAACAACATTTGCGGATATTAAAGCTTTTTAAAATTCTCGTTAGCAGTCTGCCAATAAATGATAATTATGCTTGATTCACTTACCCCACCCCATTAAAAAGTAGGGGTAAGTGTACCATGTCCAATATATTTGTATTTATTTATAAAAATGACATATTTTTCTGATATGCTCACCATGTGTCGAAAAAAATAATAGAATTCGATTTAAGACAGAGATACAATGGATTTTTGATTGATGGAAAACAATTTTCAAATTAATTACTTTTTGCAGCTAACAAGTTTGTTTGTGTTAGTGTACGTGTAGTACCAGTTTTGCAATAGTATCAGTGTGGGCGCAAGAATATAACCTAGAACGAAGCAATGGTGCGAAAACATTCAACATATTCAAGTATTTATGCTTTATATTGACAAATGATCCACTTACCCCACTGATACACTTCCCCCACTGTACCTTATTCAAAATCAATGAAACAGTCATTCAAGTCATCGTGCAAAAGTTTAGGTTCACCCCTCAATATGATGCAAATCGTGTAAAAGTTTGAGTTCACCTGAATCGCACGCAAATCATTTTTGTTAATATCTCTGCCATTTTTCAACCGATTTTAATAATTCATAGGTTTTTCAAACGCAAATAATGGCGCGTACATGATTGATTGGAGAATTCACAGATTTTTCGTGTTTTGAGTGAATTCAGGTGAACCCAAACTTTTGCACGATGACTTGAATGACTGTATTATTGGTTTTGAATAGTTTTCAGATTTTTCCGCAAAAAATCGTGAGTGCTCTTGACGAGTTCCATCCAGAATGAGTCGAAAAAAATAAAAATCGTGCTCGATAGTCTTCGATTTGGATTAAATTTTGCACATGTTTTTGGTATGGTAGAATAAGTGTTTTCCATAGAAAAATTGATCATTTTGACTCAAGTGTAACTTATGAAAATGGCCTATAAATTTTTGCCTGCAACTTATTTGAAAAAATCTAACTCCGAAATTGTTGATTCTAGAGAAAAATGTTCTATGAAGAAGTTGTAGTGAACCGTTTGGACTATAAGAAAAAATATACACTGAAAAAATATTTTAGTTATTTTCATAGAAAAATCAAAAATAAAACTTAAATTTTAAATTACACAAAAACCCCATTTTTAATATTTTTTAAATTTTTACCATAGAATCTTAATAGTAAAAAGATGTTTGGGGCAAAGTTTCATGATGGAGAAATTTTAAATAAAAAAGTTTTTCTAGGAACAACTTCTGGTCGATTTTCAAAATTTTGATTTTTTGTCAAAATAAATACGTTCTAATGATACAGTTAGCATCTTGAAATGATTCTAAGCCATAATGATCATATGAATAATTTCTCTAGAAGTAGCCATTTTCGAATTATATCGAGTTTAATGCAAAAAATATTGTTTATATAATCAAATAGGCCATTTTTATTAGTTATTCGTGATTCTCCATCAGGGAAATTAAACAAGTATAAAGATATATGTTCTTTACTCTTGAAATCGTATTATTATTAATGGAGAAACGCGAATAACTTATAAAAATGGCCTATTTTAATATTTAAACAATATTTTTTGCATTAAACTCGATATAATTCGAAAATGGCTACTTCTAGAGAAATTATTCATATGATCATTATGGCTTAGAATCATTTCAAGTTGCTTATTGTATCATCAGAACGTATTTATTTTGACAAAAAATCAAAATTTTGAAAATCGACCAGAAGTTGTTCCTAGAAAAACTTTTTTATTAAAAATTGCTCCATCATGAAACTTTGTCCCAAATATATTTTTACTATTAATATTCTATGGTGAAAATTTAAAAAATATTAAAAATGGGGTTTTTGTGTAATTTAAAATTTAAATTTTATTTTTAATTTTTCTATGAAAATAAATAAAATATTTTTTCAGTGTATATTTTTTTCTTATAGTCCAAACGGTTCACTACAACTTCTTCATAGAACATTTTTCTCTTAAATCAACAGTTTTGGAATTAGAATTTTTCAAATAAGTTACATGCACAGGGCTGGTAGCAAGTCACTTTTTAGTGACTTGGTCACTTTTTTCGACCTGGTCACTAAAAAGTCACTATTTCCAACAAAATGTCACTAGAGTCACTTTTTTCAGAAAAATGGTCACTAAAGTCACTTTTTTCCTGATCTGATGAACTCTAGAATCTATAGAAATTTAAAACTGGGTAAGCTTTTCAAACACAAACAGATAGAAATAGATATTTGTTATTACAGTTAACTCTCCCTTACTCCATATTCCGTATCTCGATATCGAGTTAGAGAACCATAGTAAAAGTTGGTTTTCATGGCTAACTCGATGGTCCCTTGGAACGCAGTTGCATTGCTTTTGTGTTCTGTAACTCGATACCTCCCTAACTCGATGGTCCCTTCAATATCGAGTAAGGGAGAGATGACTGTATTAAGACAAAGTGTCAAGATTCTTGACTGAAAACAATAGGACAGGACTCCCGGCTAACTTTAAGGATGGGTTCAGGGTACAATACCGTAGACAATTCTAACGGAAAATATAAAAAAAATCTGAGAAAAGTTTTGGAAAAGATTCTGACAAAACTTAGAAAGCGACTTTGGGATGATTTCTTTGTCTGAATTATTTTAATAAATTTTTGGCAAATCAGGACCAATATCTGACAAACATGCTGAATAAATTACTAGTGCACTTTCTGCAGTAATCTGCGACTATAGAAGGAATCGTAAACTTAAAAGAACCTCATCAAAACTTCTCTGGAAGATTAACCAAAGAAAGGTTAGGAATAACAACCAAACAAATTTAGAGTTTGTCAGAAACTCGTTGAGGACTTCAAAATCGAATACTAGTTTTGCTGGAAATTATTTCAGAAATTACAATAGAAGTTCCAAAAAAATGAAATATACATTTTCCATTGATTACCCCTTGACACTCTTTTTTACACGACTTTGGTCAACTATTTCTTTAAAAAAAAAAACACGTTTCTATCGTGTTGATTCGAATTTGCCGAACGGTTAAAATTTCGCATACCGGCCGTAATTCACTCAAAATCTATAATTTCAACAACTTCTATGCATGGAGAATGTAGAAGATGTCGCCACTGTCCGGCTTTCGAAGCGCTCGGCAATTCGAAACAGCACAGTATAATGAATGATTGAACATTGTTTTACGATAATAATTAATCAATAGTGATATCAGTGGCTATCCCTTTATGTCAAATCCGTCTGTTCATGAATTTCAGCAACAAATATGCGATTTCTATCGTTTACTGTTTGCTTTACAATCCAAGTATGCAAAATTAGTCATTTTCAGAGTTGTAGATCAGATAAAACGTGAGGTTTGGAATCGCCACTGAGTCATATAATTGTTTTCAATAATTCATTTATTGAAACATTTAGTTGAAATACAGATATTTTAAGTACGCATGGAATCATTTTCTAATACTTTATTCACAAAATTCATCTAATTCGTGGACCTCGTGGCCGTGCGGTTAGTATCTTCAGGCATTTAAGCGCATCGTGTCATGGGGTGTGAGTTCGATTCCCGCTGCAGCCCTCGAAACTTTTCGTCAGGAATGTTTCTCGGCTGTGCCACTGGAACATGCTTGTCCGTTGTCTAGTGTTAAGTTACAGTCTGTGCAACTAAATGGCTGAAGACGGTGTCCGTGTCTTTTTTTTTTTAATTCGGTTTGTTTCGAGTTCGTCAATAATCAATTGCGTTCTGGAGTTATTGTTTATTTGAAAGAAATGGCTTAATTTTACAGAAATTCTGCCACAAATTTAGCCTAAGTTTCTACCTGTTTGTTTGTTTTATTAATTCTCTCAGGATTTATTTCTGGATGTTATGAAATTCATTCATGACTTTCGCTACAATTTTGTCTACAACAAAAACAAATCCCTCGATTTGTTCCAAAAATTTGTTAAGAAATGATTCAAGTAATTCGTTTTGCACCTCTACTTCAAAATCTTTAATGACTTTTTTTTCAGTAAATTCCTCATGAACAGGTATTTGATAAAAAATCATCACGAGTATGTTTATGTATTTGATTTTGTTTTTTTTTTCTGGAATCAGACATATAAAATAGTCACCTATATCAAGCTAATATTTGTCTCATAAGACAAATGATAAGTGAAAGCTCCAATGCGCAATGTTTTTGACGATTTATGACGATCAAGTTTATCCCGCTCAGATAATTGGCAAGAAATATTTGACATTACTGTAGTTTCCTACATTTTAAATTCACCCAATATGTAGGGAGCCTGATCCTATTCTTGGCACTTTTGATTCACTTCGGCAGTGGGGTTTTTTGAAAGTTAGAGAGCTCATATTTGACCACAATATGCGTAGTATTGAAGTGCTTCTTATTGCAAAGTTTCAGACAATTCGGCCGAGAAAAACCCCCCATGCCAAAGTGAATTATGGAAGTGCCCAAGTAGCTCTGCACCCTATATTGGTTAATATACACATAGAACGTATTTTCATTGTCATTTTTATGACTAATACTTGTAGTTTTGAAGTCACTTCTAGGTCACTATTTCGATCATTTTGGTCACTAAAGTCACTATTATTTTGCTGTCTGACCGCTACCAGCCCTGCATGCAATAATTTATAGGCCATTTTCAAAAGTTACGCTTGAGTCAAAATGATCAATTTTTCTATGGAAAACACTTATTCTGCCATACCAAAAACATGTGCAAAATTTAATCCAAATCGAAGATGGTCGAGTTCTGTGACTGACCGATTTGACATGGAATCCGTCTCTTCAAAGAATATAAGATTTCGATTCTAATGACACCTTGTTTCAAAATGTTGGTCAATCCAATGCTGAGGAAATTAGCTATGTTTTTTCAGTGTGTTTTTTGAATAATGTCACAACTTTAAGTCAAAATTTAGTAAACAAAATTCAACACATGTTTTTGGAAAAATACATACAAAGTTAGAATAACTCTTTGCCGTTCGAATGCGGCTTAGAGAGTTTCAATTGGACGTGTAATCTCAGAGATATGGACTGAACATTTTCGTATGTTTTTTAGCGGGTGAACCCAAACTTTTGCACGGCAGTGTACCGTGATGAATCAAAATCCGGACGGTACCAATATCTGGAAACTCTTATAATATTGGTTAAATAAAGGAAAAATTATATGTTAATTTGAATAATTTTATGCATCACTTTAACCTTTAACATTGTTTATCATTATACTAAGACTTGTGATCTAGTAACCATTGCCAAACAATTGATAAAAATAAAAGCAGAAAAGTTGCTCCAGTCAGACATTATTTCTTCGTGGTGCAAGTTCTTTTCGGTTAAGCGCCAATGGAAGCACCATCCAGTTCGAGTCGATAATATTGTGATTGAATTCAGTTATTTCAAAAGTGTTTTATTTATAAGTGCAAACGGACCTACTAATCAACAATACAGTGGCACAAAATTTTATAAACTTGGGTTAAATGCTATTATTTAAGTGTTTAAATAGACTGTCCAGGATTAAAGACGAGTGGCTCAAAATCCGGACGAGATAAAATATTGCTGTATTTGACAATGAAAGAAAATTTTGAAAGCATCTTGAAGAGAAAACATGCAGCAAATCTAGTTTAAGTGTGATGTGACCCCTAACTTCATTTTTGTCATAATATAATATACTATTTATGTGATGCCGCAGTTCCAGAAACAAGCGTCCAACAGGATACCTATGGCTTCAATTGAAAACACAAATATACTTATATTTCACATATTTTTGAGCAACGTAGAGTGAATGAGTACATCTAAAACGTAACAATGCAAAATAAAATTGGATTTTACGAAAATATTTCATGAAGTTTTTAAGCTGTCCGGATTTTGATTCACCAGTGTCCGGATTTCCAGACAAGGCTTGTTCCAGGTGTCCGGATTTAAGGACAAGACAAGAATAATTAAATTGACTATTTAAAAGATAAAATCTTCATTTTCAATCAAACTGTCTATGTTATTTGGATAATGTCCGGCCGGTTTCGAAATGTGCGGTACCTGAAATGGGTGGATTGCAATGTTGGCGCAATGAATGGGTTGGAAAGTCCTCCACTAAACACGAACGGCAATTGGGAGATGCAATATTGGGTTCCAGTGATTTTCGAATATGTTTAGTCATGCTGCGAGAAGGGGAAAATGTGCGAAATTTGCATTTTGAAGCCGAACTGCTGCCCAGGGATTATCGACGACTGTAACAAAAATTGAGAATTTGATCTTTTACCGTGGGCGTGGGCGTACAACAGAATCCAATAAATTTATGCGCACCGAAACCGAAAAATTAGTCGCCTCACGCTTCGAATCACGTTTTATTGGCAAACACCTTCGCAACTGGGTACAGATGGCAGGCATTCACGGGGATCACTCCAGGGCATCTAGCACCTTTTCGGATTGGGTATCTCGATCTCGTTGCCTAGGCCTGGCGATCATCGCGGTGTGAGCATTTTAAGTAGGGTATGAGCACTTTAATTCGGCCTATAAAACCGATGATGGATGAAAATACCTTAAAACGTAATTGATAATCAAATTCTATTATAATATAAAAAAGCTTATTTTGTATCAATATATGTATAGCCTTAGAAAAAACGGCTTTTTATTTATGTAAACTGAATATACAGTCAAACCTCCATGAGGCGATATCTGAAGGGGCCATCGACTCCTGAAAATATTGAGTCGTGGAAAGAAATTTCTTGGAAAGCTGTTTGAGGGGACCATCATCGTAACCATGAAATTTTATTTTTAGTATGGTTCCATGAGTCGATATCGAGTCATGGAACATCGACTCATAGAGGTTTCACTGTATTTAACTAAAAGTCTTTCAGTGCTCACGAATATATATTTTTTTAAATAGATCCATCCACAAATATTAATGTTTCTGTTCGACTTACTGGATTCTATAACAAATTTATATCTTTTTATGTAATTTATCTTGTATTTAAAAAATCAGTTACTTAAAATGTTTATTTTTATGAATTCGTTAGGTCGAAAACAAGCACAGTTTTCGCTCCTTTACCCTACACAGTCGACGTTGCTTGCGCGCCGTGAGAAACAGAACCCGCTTCGTCCCTCCTATACCGAGCGAAACCACAAGTCGGTGATCTTGCCTCATAGGGCACCACTCCTTTTCTTCTCAAGGTCCACTGTTCTGTGCGCTGTTTGCGTTACCTCGTACATTTCTGTCCGATTTCCTCAAACGCCAAGCAAAACCGTCACAGCATAAGAAGTTCATTCTAAAGCTTCACAAAGAGTAGAGCCCTCCCGAGCAGATTGCGTGTTGTGGCACTAATCCTGCTAAAGTGTCTCGTGGAGAGCCCTGGCGGCGTTTGCGCTTCGAGGCAGTCATTCACTCGTTCAAGCAATCATAACTTACTTACTTCGACGATGGTCACGGGCGATAGTGATTTTAAGTGATTGTCGAGTGGCCACTCGTTGTCGGGGGACTGGGCTCTATGGATGCTTTCTCAGTTCATTGGCAATGAAGCATATGTCACCCAATGAATTCCAACGGATTTAATCCTTTTTACGTCATAATAAGTATTCCTACTTACAGTTTGTTTCATTACGACTCAATTAATAGTAGTTCACCAAGTTGCAGAATGATGATTCTGCACGAGTTATTTATTCAACTAGGCTTATCGAGTTGGATATCTACGAAGAGTATAGTAAATACGAAGTTTTGCACCGGATTGTTTACAATATTTTTTGTAATTTCGTAAAAGGCCACTATCAGTAAGGTGTCGTACACAAATTACGTAACGCTTGAAGGGGGGGTACAACAATGTAGGGTTGAACAATGAGCAAACGGTGTACAATAGAGAAAGGGAGGTTCTGGTTATCGTTATGTAACATTCACGATTTAAAAAATCAATCGTCTATACCAATAAAAATGCGTTAACTAGATAAGGGAAAGTTATATTGTTTATGAAAGCTAAGGAAAATATCACAGGAAAATTTTATTTTTTTATACATTTCAAAAATATAGGTGGTGGATGTGTGAGCGACACGTACTTATAAAAATAATGCAACAAGAAGTTGCAAACAACAATTATGCAAATATTATTCTTTAATTAAATCCTGATTCTAAGCCCTTTTATAAATTATCTTAAATTTTAAAAAGCTTTATCTTTTAAATTTACCAATAAAATCGTAACCGGTTTTTTGTACATCTTTCGACTAATATAGAACTGAGAGAGACTCGCGAAGAGGAAAAATATCAACGTCATATGCAGCCCAGATTCCCCTCTCATGAAACGTCACATGCAGCCCACCGTTTTTAAGGCTGAAAAAGTGAAAAGTATTGTGTTCAAAGTAAAATGTTATTAAAAATCTCAGTCGGCGGAGCAGATTTTTCCAGAGTTGCTGATAAATCTAAGCAAAAGATTAATTATTTCTAATGTCTGCGACGTTTGCTGGCATGAAATTTCACTCAAACGGCTATTTATAATTCGATGTGATGCAAACTCAATCATTTTTTGCTGAGATGTTCATGTGAAGTTTTGAACAGCATGCGCATAATTGGTATAAACACTAAGTGGAATAAGAAAAAAAACTCAGCAATCACAGAAAAAGAAGACCGTCTTCGCGAGTCTCGTCTCAGATATAGAACAATGTTGTAATAATAGAAAAGTCACCATAATAATTAATTTTCGCATGAATAAGGAACAACGTTGGGCCCAGATAGTCGTAGCAGTAAACGCGCAGCTATTCAGCAAAACCAAGCTGAGGGTCGTGGGTTCAAATCCCACCGGTCGAGGATCTTTTCGGGTTGGAAATTTTCTCGACTTCCCAGGGCATAAAGTATAACCGTACCTGCCACACGATATACGCATGCAAAAATGGTCATTGGCATAGTAAGCTCTCAGTTAATAACTGTGGAAGTTCTCATAAGAACACTAAGCTGAGAAGCAGGCTCTATCCCAGTGGGGACGTAACGCCAGAAAGAAGAAGAATATTTGGTTGAAATGTTTCGCTGAAATATGTCATCAAATCGACAGGCGAAAAAATTATCGACCTACTAAAAGATATCGTGATATAAATCATCGAGATATGGAGAGTCGACTGTAGTAGTTCGCGAAACTCACGTGGCTTTACTCACTACAGTGGATTTGCATCGTGAATCGCATCAAGTAGCCTATGTTGAGGGTATGAATTTTCCAAATAAATAGTGTCTTCGAGGTTTGTAAATGCGGCAAATGCAGCGGGCAATAGAACATTTTCCTACAGTATGTTTGGATTGAACACCAAGAGCAACGGGTTTTTTGGTACTTTAAAGGCATTTTGTCTACAGCAGCGATAGGCATGAGTTTCACTGGCTTCGCTGACTAAGATTTGCTACGCTTGCTTAGTAGAATCGCATGACTTTTCCCAGCTCTGTTCCAAACTTCTAACCAATTTCTTAATACGCTCCGGAAGAACTGTTTGAAGTACTCGAATTCCGAATATCAAGAATAATTCTTCGAGATATCTTCAGAAAAATATCTGATGTTAAAATATTGACTAGGATTTAAGAATCTCCCATGTTCATATTGATAACACTCTTGGAAGAATTCAATAGTCTAGTAATGGGTAGACGAGTCCTGACACATGAAGACATTGTAGGCATTTAATCTGTGGTGGTGGTATTAGATAATACCATTTTTCTTTTCGAATTTTCAATTTTATTTTTAGTTCATAAAAAACCCTTGGTCATAGGGGGAAGTGAAGGGGAAGGTGTTATTTGCCAAGTTTTGATTATAATATTGAATCGATGGAGAAAAAACTACAAAAACCGTATGTCTTTTCTTGAGAAAAAAAAGATAATACATAGGAAAACAAAAACGATGGTTCTTCTAGGTTCACAAAACATATTATTTTCAAACTCTACTTCACCAGTGGAGTACAAAAGAATTGAAACATACTTTGATACTCATCACTTTTTATTCTTACATTTTGTTATAATTTTGCTGCTATAATCAAAATATTAACCAAATTTTCTCAATATCAATCCATAATAAAACAAAATTCGTAATTATTTAAACTTTGTTTCAAACTAAACCAAACTATAACTCAATTTGTTTTGTTTCATACCAGAATTATAACAAAATTTGATATTTTAATTCGATTTCAAATTGTTCTTGGATTACTTGTAACAAATTGTGTTATATTTATGTTTTTAACTAGAACAAATTTTGAAGAGACATTTTTCGTATAACTGATTTTAAATTAATTGTGTTATGATTTCATCCACACATTCAGTGTGTTTTTAGCAAAATTAAATTTTCTGTTTGTAACAAATTTTGATATAATTGTGGTACAACTTTAAACCCTGACCAGTTGGGGTATACTTTGTTATAGTCTTATATTTAGACAATTGTGTATCTTTATGTCACTAATGGATTAAATTCATCGACTACAACGCCACCTATGACCTAAACTGTAAATGTTACGTACAAGCTCCCCTTTTACAAACTTCCACCTCGTAAAGCTCCTTTTGGACTTGATTGATGTCGTTCAAATGTAAATAGTAGCTCTTAGGAGTCCAAAAAAAATCAGGATATATAAATTCAGACTTTTGCACTTTGCACTGATTATGGGCCACCCTAGTAGGCATCCATTAGACTTTGGAGTTCTCTAAAAATTTGCACTGAGTGAATCGTTTTGCTACTTTTTTTGTTCGATTTTATCTCAGACTTTTTTAACGTAATCAAAATTTTTAAGCAGAATCTCAATAAAGAGACTCTTAACCCCTTTACCGGCAGCTTCGTTTTTTACCGCAATGAAAATATTCAAACCTTGATAACTTTTTTTGTATCTCGATATTTTGCACCATTTTTTTAAAAGTTATCATGAAACTCTTCTAGTTTAAGAATCTTTGACGATGTCTCTCATTGGTGATCTGATTTTAAAGATATTCCGATATTCCTTGGAGAACTGACATTCTCCATATAAAATGTTTTTGGTGGCTATTTTGTTTTACGTCAATTTATCAAAAAAATAAGTGTGGGCTACAGAAAGGTGATAAACAGAAAAAAAATGCTCATTACTCAAAGACGGCTGCACCAAATTGCTTAATTTTTTTTTTTCAACATTCTCTCATTAACCCTCTAATACCCAACCCCACCTTTAGACGGGGTACACTTTGGAATTTTGTGTATTTTTTCGTAGCTTAGAAATCAAAATGATTTTATTTGTGCCTTTAACCTTGACTCATAACATGCATATAAGACAAGTTTTTTATGACTTTTGAAACTTTTTTCTATTTTTGAAAATTGTTTGAAAAATTGTATTCCTATATAACCTACAAATGCCTGGGGTTCATTTAACGTGTAATATAAAAATGCGAACCTTTTATATTTTTCTACGATCAACCTATTACAGAAGAAGAGCTTGGTGGTATTAAATTAATTTTAAACCTGTTTTTTCCGTAAATTACACGGAAAATAAAAAATATCACAGAAAAAAAATTAAAAATTTCATATTTTTAAAAGTTGGCTGAAAACCTAATTTTTTATTATTGCCAAAAATCAGTAACCAGAAGAAACTTCAAGAAAAAATGAAAAAGGATAGGGATGTTCAAAAATAAAAATTATAAAAATCAAAAACCAAAATTCACAAATTCGAGAATAAAAATAAATCATTGCCCAAAACGTGTTTAGAACGATTTTAGATAACGAAAAATGATATTTAGATTGAAAATAAAAATTTGGGTATTAGAGGGTTAATATATTGTTTCGAAGAGGGAATACCCGAATACGATAAAAATTCTGTAGCCTACGATATTGACGTGGGTTATAGCTACGCGTCGGTCCCCCAAGGAATTTCGGAATATCTCTGAATCCAGATGACCAATTATCAATATCGACACATACCATAAAACTAGTAGAGCTTTTTGAGAACTTGTGAAATGATGGTGTAAAAATATTGGAAAACAAAAAAGTTATCGAGGTTTGAATATTTTTATTTTGATAAAATATGAAGCTGCTGGTAGAGGGGATAAAGTAGATGGGGTATTTTATTTCAACCTTAATTGCATTATCTTTTGACAGATACGCTTATTTCGACTAGCCTTCTTTAGTGTCAATTACAGTATACGCGTATCTTGCAAAAGATAATGCAATTAGGGCAGAAATAAAAGGTATAATACACAATCTACTTTGAGACTCACTGTATTTATCACAAAATTTCTTGTGGAGGGAATACAATTAATGTATTTAATCAGTTTATGACACGATCCTGAATTATTGTTAAGGGGAATAGGGAGAATTTTAGAATCTAGGCCTACATTTGATATCACTCTATGTAATAAAATTCATAAACTGAGGAAATCGATGTAAATGTTTGAGCTTCCATAGCTCTTCATGCGAAGTGCAATTTACAGTGTTCTATTTTTATTGATTTTGTTGCCAATCAAGCTCAAAGATCTCGTTTGGTAAAATCTCGTTTTGTTCACATTTGTTGTAATGATTTGGTGCTTCTAGAATCAATACCTCGAATTTAAAAGTCAAATAATTAAAAAATCGTTTATTCGTGAGATCTGGTATTTCCGAATTATCATTAAAAGTATATTAGATTTCAAGAAGTTTGGAAAATAAATGCAAAAATTGTACCAAAGATTTGTGCCAAATGCAAGATTAGGCTGCGAACGTTTTGATTTTTTTATTTGCTTTGAAACGTAAATATCTATTTGGTAGAATGTCTGCTGCAATCAAACGTCTAAAAGAAAAAATAATAATAACTGTCGACAATATCAATAGTAAGTGAAGTGGAATATGCGAAAAAAAACTCGTCTTCTCGGTGAGAATCGAACTAACGACTCCCAATTCACTAGACAGACGCACTACAAACTACACCATTCATGGACGCAAAAGGCAACATGAATTCCAATTTATCTCAATAACGTGGTCTTCTTTCGCGAAGCACATTTCCTACTGAAGAATAAGATGCCCATCTTAACACAACGCTTTCTATTTAATATGCAGTGCCTATGTGGGAGCGCATTATTTATAAGTTATTGAAAAGTTCAACATGAAATACATCCAAGGAATAATTCAAAAGAGATGTCTCTGAGTAAACTTCTAAAAATTCTTCAGGGAATGTCTTTCGAATGGGCATTAAAACTTATACAAGAGATTATGAATCTATCTTAGCACTGAAACTTCAACAGATTTGATTTTTGTTAATGTTTTCTTTGGAAACGCATTTGAAATGAAAACTATAATGTCCCCAAAAACTCGTCTTATAATTCCTCAAAAAAAAAAAAAAAAAAAAGAATACGATAACTTTCGTCAAAATATTTATTGCCGTTTTCAAAAATATCATAGCATACCTAGTTTTTGAGATATTGGCTGCAAAATTTGGCTATATCAGCCAACTTGGATGCAAGTTGGCCAGCTTGCAACAGAGGACGGGATGTCGGTTGTCTGTGCGATCGAAGACAGCACAATGGTGTCGATTCGTCCTGGAGAAGATTGCTTAATTTGCCACTGAATTCAAGCTTTATATGTAAAACAATACTTATCAGCAAACTTCATAATACTTTCGATGATCAAAATTTATTATTTAGTGATTCAGAAAGGGAGTGACCCATTTCACATAAAGACGATTCGCATAAGGACGTTTCGTATAAGGACGTTTAGCATAATGGACATTTCGCATAAAGCAGTTCCATAAAAGAACAGGTACCATTTCAAATAAGGCAAATAATTCTCTTTATGCCAAACGTCCATTATGGGAAACGTCCCACCCCCATTAAGAAAAGTGTTGTAATTTTCCATATAAGAGAAACGAAGAATTTTGTATGGAGACTGCAAGTATGTTAAAAAAATCGATTTAATCTATATTTCATCGTGCAATTTCAACCAATTAATATCTGAAATTAAAGATCGAGAGTTATGTTGCATACTTGCTGGATTAGATCACAAACAAGTTTGATGAATCATACTTTAAATTTCGTGTAAACATCAATGAAAATAGTGTTATATACAACTTTGGCGACCTGTAGCTAAAAAGTGCGATTTGAAGGGACATTTCTGAGAACAGCATCTGGTCCAGCGACCTCAAATTTACAAAAGACACATAATTTAATCCTTGCGACACGCAAAATTGTAATTATTATGCTGTGGGTTTTTTTTGTAGCTCATTGCGCATGCTAAAAATGGGAAAACTATGAGCAAAACTATAGAAAACTAACACGTGTTCATCATTTAATTATTTCACTCATGATTTGTTCATCTTTGCCACTTCAAATTCAACATCTGGAATTTCTGGTGAACCTTATGAATTATTCACAGGAGAAACTCTTGAAAATTTCCAAAATCTCTATCAGACTTTTTGAGCAATATTTAGAGCAGACCTTAAGAATACTTAATGCAGAATCCCTAGATTAGAATAAATTTAGGGAATTGTCTGGAAAATTACTGACGTAAACATTGTAGGATCAGTAATACCTGAAGAAATTCCAATTATCTAAGGTATTTTTCAAATTTCCTGGAGAAAGCCCTGAAAGCATTCCCAAATTGCTGAAACGAATCTAGAAACTACTTAGATCAAGTTACTGTAATTACAAAACAATAATTAAAAATGTATACGCACATAAACCCAGAACATCAGTAAAGCCAAGAAGTATCCATTGATGTCATTGATTATCATTCTTCGTGGGAATCAAGCCGAACCGAATATGGATGTACGACGACAGTTTCCGCAACTGTGCTTAGAACCTACTCAAGATAACTATTAGTGCTCTTAAAGGTACCACCGGCAATGAATGGTCTGCGCCGCAAAAAAAAATATTCCGTCATTGAATGCTCTCGACATGGATCGATTGCAAACCAAATGCAGTAAATTTCACAATACGAATCTAAAGTTCACAGAGCCGTCACCGAATGGTGCGAGTTTAAAGTTAAGCTGATCTGTTTGAAAAATAGGTAACCAACCACCAAATGGTGTCGGTATGAGTTACGAACGGGAGCCACGGTTCCCAAATAGAACACCGTTTACCCTTTTTAGCACCGTAGGAGGAGTTAGGAGCTCTTTGTGCCTTCATACAAGGTATATACTTTGTACATGGAGCAAGATATTTTTTCAATAAACTAAAGCATTTATGGTGGCGCAAGGTGGAGCAGGAACAAAAAATCACGCTTAGATTCGAACTGGAAACATAATGGGTTAACTTCGATAGCCCAGTCAGATTGGAATTAGCAAACAACAGCAGCTCTGCCCAACCACTGGGATCTGAACGAGATAAGCTTAATTCATTTTTCCTCGCTTTTCATCAGAATAAGTTTTCTAGATAATCTATCGGGACGTAGCACAGGTTGTAAAAGGCCCCAAAGGGGTACATTGTGTTTGGATTAATACTGTTTTAAGCCGCTTTTGGGCAAATCCACCGGCACTAATAGAACGATTTTAATGGAATTAATGTAATTTCTGCTCGATCAAGCGGCGATACAATAATGCATGTGTTTGCGCGGTGCATTCATTGGCTGAATGGGGGTTTTATCTCCCCGGTAACAGCCGACAAATTTGGCTTAACTTCAATCTGTGAGGGGAATTTTAAAGCGCTGTCGTGATGTGAAAAATTCACATGCGAGCAGCACAGCAATATCAGCCGATGCAGAATCGTTTAAATGAAATCCGTGGCAAAGTATTTTCATTCTCAAATTGACCGTTTAACGTGAAATTGGATCTTTCCCTGGATGGGCGTGGTATTTCTTCTGGAATTTTGTTTCCCCGAAATTTTTTTTTCCGAACGTCACTTTTAAAGGACCTGGAAGCATATTTACCCTAAACGCCATTTCACCGAATAACTTATTCTCCCAAAAAGGTGCGAGAATACTCTGCAGTATTGTGTGATAAATAAGACAGATAAATGTGACACAAAAAATTACAAAGATAAATAACCACTCTCAGCTAAATACTTAGAGTGACTTGTTGTACAGTGAAACCTCCATGAGTCGATGATCCATGACGGGGGTGACCTATTTCGCATAAAGACGTTTCGCATACGGACGTTTGGCATAATGAATCGTCCTTATGCAAAACGTCTTTATGCGAAACGTCCCTCTCCCTTCTATGACTCGATATCGACTAATGGAACCTTACTAAAAACAATATTTCAAGGTTACCATGATGGTCCCCTTAAACGGCTTTCCAAGGCATTTGTTTCCACGATTCGATATTTCCATGAGTCGATGGTCCCTTCAGATATCGACTCATGGAGGTTTGACTGTACTTTCGACAAATATGCTCTTTTTGTCATAAAGAGTTTTGCAAAACCTATTGGGCTCAAAATCTGCATCGACATTTTTAGCATGAAGATGCATCTAACTGTTGAATTTCGAATTATTTAGTCGATCAAACCCCCATGACTTAAGGAAACAAAACAGCTGAAAATACAATCATTTGGCAGATGAATGCACTTATTCAGGCAGACCTTTGCATCAAAACATTTTAGATCAGCAACGGCGTTTGGGAACTATCGCACTGGCTCTTATTATAACGGTAGCTCATGCTTTCAACTGTACAGTCCGTTTAAATGCGTTAATTTTATTTCATCTTCGCCCTGAAGATAATCCGATCTAAGGACCGAAACATCGGCGAAGACTGGGGACGGGTGGTATAGTAGTTAGAACACACGTCTCTCACGCCAAGGACCAGGGATCAAATCCTATTCCCGAAATAGTCAATAATGTTTTAAGAATTATAGTGACGACTAGCTTCGCAAGGGAAGTGAAACCGTTGGTCCCAAGATGATCTAGCCCAGAGCTTGAAAGCTTGTCAACAAAGCAAAGCTTTTTTAAATACTGCACAGCTGATTTTGTATGAGGTTTTGACGTTTACTGGCCTTGTTGTTTACAATTTTCTAGGTAGAGTGAAAGAGAGAGATAGATTTTTGTGCAGAGCCCTATTGACAATAACAAATATGGTCATAGACAAACAGATGTAACATTTCACACCATCAGCATCTGGTGGTCATGTTGAACGAAATACGGGATCAACCCCTACAGAAAGCGCTAGTGTGAAACGTCAAAATCGAAGAAAAACGAGGCGCACGCCTCTGGTGGTGAAATATGTAACTTTAGAAATTTAAGATGATCGATTGTCAGCTTGATTTTGTCAAGGTTTCGTCTGTTTAACTGTGGTAATACATAAAAAATGCTGTTCCTCAAGGAATGTAAGGAGATTTCCTTGTAAGAATTTCAAGAACATTATTGTGGAATAACTTTACTGAAAAACACATGTAGTTTTAGTTTTTGCAAATCCAGAACAATTTTTAAAGACGGTGAATTATATTTAGAAACTAGCTGTCCCGGCAAAAGCAGGCTATTGAAAACTCGCCATGAAACTTCCCGTCCAAAATGACAGTTCCGTTCATTCCCGTTTTTTGACTTTTCCGTTCAAAATCCTAAACTTTCTATATACACAAACACGTCGGAACACTTTAGAAACAAAACCAAAGAAGAATTTTTAAAGTCTGATAACTCGTTCTCAAGCCATTCGTGACAAAAAAAAAGAGTTCTGGAAAACGTGAGCTGTCAAAAATACACCATGAACTACCATCATGTTTACGCATAATTACGGTGTATTTTTGCTTGTTGACGAGTTCACGTCTGCTGTTCACGGATATGAGAACTGATTTTTTTCTGTGTACTAACACCATTCCATTTTTATTTATATAAAAGATTTACTTTGGACTTCATCATGAGATAAACTTAGGGAGATAATGATTCTGAAGAAATGAGACCTATAAAAAACTCTTTGCGAAGTTACTTAGTTTAACATTGGCATACCATTTTTTTTTTCGACAGCTGGTAAATGAACATTATTAAAATTGCTAAAGGAATTCCGGGGAATATTCTTTAAACGCATAACAAAACCACTAGGAAGTATAAGAGTTCTCTTTAGAGTTCTTTTTATCTTGAGAGAATGTTTTCTTAAATTCGAGAAAGAATCTTATACTTACCAAAAATTAATATGAATCCGTAATGTGCTCACTGAGCGGTGAAAGATTTAGTAATTTTTCTTTCACTCAGGCCTATACGGGTTAATGTAGGGTATAAAGTTGACTAAAATAAAAGCTATTGCAATATGCTGGAAATATTTTCGGCACTGCAGTCTTAAAAATAAGCTAACACGTGTGTTGCTCCTACGTCCGACGTTTCGGTTATTTTATTTAACCTTCTTTAAGCTATTGCAATATATTATTCAAATTTACACAACAATTTGCACCAGTACATTTATGGTATTCGAAAGTGACGTACAGTAGCGGTTACACTATCGGTTTAGGGATAAAATGTCGAAAGACAAAACATCGAAAGCCAAAACGTCGGATCCAAAAACTTCGGAAAGGACAAAACGTCGAAAGCGGTGAATTGTCAGACTTCTTTCGTTCACATTAGAACATTTCGTTAAAAAATGATATTTGTTCCAGTGAAGTTTAGCCGAAAGAACATTTAATCGGAAAATTAAATTGCACTGTTTTGATTCATATATGAATGAAAAAAATATGTCAACAAGAAATGTCAAAAACGTAAGGAGTTAATCGATGTTGTGGGAGAGTCTGATCAACTGGATATCCAAAATATCGCTGGTCGCATAATTGAGGCTTGAAGTTCATTCAAGAAGTTTCAAAAGAACAACAAAGCTGACTTCTTGCATCTATCATGTTGTTGTAGCAGTACCATATACGCACTTCCCATTTCAACCACTTAGTCACTGTCGTAACGACAGAATGTGAATCTGTTCAATAATCTGAACAATGCATATTCGACGTAATTATCTACTAAATATCCTTTCAATGAATGTCGTACACATTTTAAATCAATAAAATTCTTTTCGACCAAATATTCTTTTGACGAAATGTCATTCGACCAAACGCCATTCGTTGGTACTTCGACTGTAGTTCCTTGTTGACGATAGATTGGCTTTTCAGTCTTGACAAAATAAAAAAAAATTAAAAATAGACCGTTATTTTATTTTATCCAACGTTTCGGTCCATTTGGGACCGTCCAGTGTGGTTCGACGAAAGAACTGTAACTATTGAGTACCTGAGGAAGGTTCCAAACGGACCGAAACTTCGGACAAAATAAAATAACAATTGTTCAATGTTGTCAAGACTGAAAAGCCAATCTATCGTCAACAAACGTCGTTCGAACAAATGTCATAGATTCAGTTATTAGAATTTCACACTTTATAAAATTTATTATTCTTACAAAATTTAATCGTTCTTTGATTATAACTGCGGCTCCCCAAGTAGCACTGGTAACAAATGCTATATTTTAGAAAAATAAAACAAATTACATTGCCGTTGCATTTCAGATAATTTGTAGCATATCTTATTGATGATACCGTAATCCGGGGTATCATTGATCGGAATGACTCATCTCGTAAAAAGTTCGTATAATCATTTATTGGTAGAACATTTCCAAATCATGAATGGTCCTTCGTTTTCTCATATTCATAAACTAATGAAAGTGAAGATGTTCGCAAAAATTGCGTTTACCTTATGCGTAAATTTGTCAACTTTTCGAAACAATGATTTCAATGGTTAAGGATGACACTACCGAAGATTCATGTCTCACATAAGTTCTGCAAACGATATGAACAAGAAAAATGCGGTTCTCACTAAAACGGCATCGCCAAAAACGATTTCGTTGTCAAAACTTTCATAAGTATGCTCAATTGGGCAACATTAACGAATTACTGTTAAAAATGTAGAATTCCCGTAGGCAATTGCCTACATTTAGGCGTATTCCGTGGTTCGAGGTGTTTTTAATTTTAAAATAACTCAGAAAGTAAATGACTTGTAAGCGTTTTGCCTTCATATTCGGCTTCAGGGACCATGATTTAAGTAAGTAACGACATATTCGATATTTCCGAACGTTGTTTACATAGGTGATCAATGTTACCCCATATCAGCTAAATGAAAAAGTCACTCAAAACATTTTTTTAAACATGCTTAAATCTTTCAAAAAACAAAATACAGTATACAGTCACGTGCTATGGGTGGCAGTACTTGTTTTAAAAATAAAAAAATGGCAGCATTTGCATTTTCAAACGAAATATTTAAGAAATATTCAAAAATATGATAAATGTTACCCCGGATTACGGTATTCTATTTTGGTTACTAAACTATTACATTGTAACTTACGCTTTGTTTACATTACATAGGTGTTGCATTTTTACTTGCATGTAACTTAACCTAGAACTGTCAAAATGAATAAGTTACATTGAAATTGAATCTGTGGTTGCAAAGAAACAAATAACACGCTAGGTTACATACAGATTGCTAAGTCACACATGTGTAACAGCATGAAGTTTGTTTACCATTTGTCATAGGGGAAGGGGTGAAAAAATGAACAGGATGGTAAATGAACACCGAACTTGTTACGCATGAACAACAAATTTCAATAATTTTTATTACGCACGGATGATTTAGAGCATAAATAAGAGTGTTTTTGTTAATACGAAGATAAATTGAAGTCACAATCACGTTCAGAAATTGAAACTGATGTAATTTTAGGCACGGAGATGTTGAGCTTTTCCAATGAGGTGAATCGTAATGATATGATGTCGAAGCCGAAACCTTTAGAACTGTTTTCGAAGGGATTATAATCATTCATAGATGTTTTTTAGGACTGTAATAAAAAGATTCAAAAATGTTTGTTTTGCTCGTGTGTTCTACCACCAACATAAAATGAACATTTCCATAATATTTTAATGACGATGAAAGTATGTGAAAATTTAGCTGTCTTAGTCTTACTTCGTGTCGCTGCGTTAATTAACATCTCTGATGTTGTGCGATAGAACTAGTTATAATTAGCAAACAAATTAATAAATGAAGGACAATTTCTGGGAGTAGACATATCACAAAACATTGAGTTACATTTGTAATGTTCTCTTTTCTACTTTTGTGGGGAACGCCAATCTTTGCGCCCATGACACGGAATGAATATATTCATGTGTTCACTGTTATTCTCCAACAGAAACACAGTGAACACATTTTCGACGAGCAAATTTCAGTTCTGAACAGAAAAATGGCTGTTGAAGTTTCGATGATTACGAAGACGGATCCTTGAACGTTAAGGTGATTATAGAACGAAGCCGCACCTCAAATTTTCAAGAGCACAAGACTTGAGAACCAAACAGCGCTCCGCCTAGAAAATCTATCCCATTGGTCAACACCAGCAAGCAAGCAATTTGATTAATTTTCAACGCGAACTGTTGTCAGGTACTCTCGTCTTGTGCACTTGAAAATTCAAAGTTTGGCTTCGTTTCATAATCACCTTAAAGTGTTTGGGCCCTCTAGACAATTCGTAATCAAACGTCAACATTCCACCGCAAAATCGCTAGTGTTTGGAGGTGATGTTTACTTCAAAATTTCGAGATCAACATCTCCAACTTAGTTCTAATATCCTCCGTCCACGAATTATTGTGGCGCGTCGATCGTCACAAGTTTCTCGTTAAACAGTCAATCCCGTAAATGATTGTGTTTTGTTAAGCTTAATTACTTTTAGACGACAGCAGTCAGTGGCTGTCTTCTTTGTTGGATTCCAACTTCCACAGGGTCCACTTATGCACTGTCATAGTTTGTATTACGTGCAATAAATATGTTAAATTTGTCCTTGAAAAACTTATCGAAGGACCTCAACTTTAATCAACTCGTGGGGGCAAAACCCCCACCCCCCTATTTCATAACACCAAAACAGCTGCTGAATTCAAATTCTACCAAACGTAATGCCACGCTGAAGTAACGCGCAAATAAGAACCTTACAAATGTTAATTTTTCGCATCAGCATGTATCTTTTATAGAACAATAACATTAGAACAAACGCCTGTAGGTATGCATTATGTAGAATCGATGAAGAGAAATCACTCATGTTAGTAGGCCCTATGGACCAATGCACGAGTTCATTATTTGACGTTTGAGCGGTGCCGTGTTATTTACGTGACCATGGAAACTAGTTAATTCGACACCGCTCAAAAGTCAGATTATTGAACTCGTGCATTGATCCATTGAAGTGACAGCACAGAAATGCACAAGGGGCTACCATTAACAACGCAATTATTTTTTCCCAATTTAAGACCCACCTTCACCCTAGTAGTTATTTGTCCAGACACAAAATTTACAATTTGTATGGACCGTGGTCATTGGGCAAAATCTCTCCCCTCCCCCAATAAATGACTACGTGGTTTATGGATGACCCATAAGCACGCATTTTTAAATTGATTTATTAACCCTAGAAATACTCAAATGGATGGATGTTGTTTCTACTATTTGATAGAGAACATATTTGTATATCCGATTATAATTAAAAAAAAACATGTTCTCACATCTAAATCGCTATTTTCCTTATCATGGGCATATTACCCTCAGTCCCTAATATTGGCACAAATTGATCAATTTCTAAATTCAATTCGTTGTTTCACCTCAGGACGCAAGATTGCATTACTTCCTAGCGTCTTGTAGTGAAAAATTGTTAACAAACCCGCATCTTGTCACCTTTATTCACAGAAGAGAGGATCGATGAAGAGAAATCGATCTTGCGACTTGCGCCCTTATTATAGCACACGCTTGAATTTGCCTTCTTTCGAGCTATTTGAGCCATTTGAGCACGTCACAAACCATGTGCTTTCTTGGACGGAGCATTTAATTTTCATACTTTTGTAAGGTTCCAGTCAATTGACTTGGAATTTTTGCACATTATTTGATGGGTTATCGCAAATTCATCGTTTTTCCCATTAAAAGCAAGACGATATCGTTTAAGTGTTCATTTTAATACCCTTTCCCCTATTGACAGCAGTGTAATTTATTGGCAGTTTCAGTATAGTTACACATCAGTTTCAAAATAACATAAGATTTCTGGGTAACTAATGTGTAACAAACGAGTAACTTGCTGACAGTGGTCAACACTACAAGTCAAAAAATTTCATACTTATTGTGAATTTTGATATAAGAACTTTACCATTTTATGACTAGTTATTCCCAAGTAACCAGTAAGCACGATAATGCAGCACGGTAACAGCATTACATGCGCATATAGGGTAATCATTTGATGCATGTCAGTTTTATACACGCATATAATGCTATTATAATGCCAGAAAAGGCGAAATAGCGTGCCATTATAATACCACGTGAGAAACGTCAGTTGTTTTCGCCAGGTTTTTAGGGCGAATATTTTGTGCTTTCGCGTACGCAGCCAGAGAGCTTTCGCGTATGCGGCCAAGCAATTGGTACACGAGGTAAAAATGAATGAAAACGGAAACCTCTAATAGTATGCAAAAAAATGTAATAAAATGATACAGATAGTACTTCTCCGTATCAGAAATATTCGTTTTGGTAGTTTTCATCCTTTTGAGGTCTTGCAATTGCCACATTTTGATCCTCGTTTTATGATGATGAAATTCCTCATTTTGCGTCTCGAACCTGCGACACCCGTTTTGTTGAGTTGTTGTCCTGCTCCTTTGCTCCTACGGCCACATAAGATGAATAGTATTGGAAAGAAAAATGACCAATTTAAACCATCACTTTTCCCCGCCATAAAACCTGCAATTGTAGTAGTGAGAAGATTTATGTTTGACTCCCTCTTACCACTATATGCAAACACAAAGCACGTGGTATATCTGTCAAAACACTGGATGGCATTTAAACATGCCCTGTATTCGAATATAAAGCCAATATAGTGCTTATTTAATGCCTGTTTGCATCAGGCTTAGAAGCATTAATGATGCTGTAATAGAGTTTCTATGCAGCGGAAGTGCTGTTATAAGGTGTGTAAGCATTTGTGGTGCTATTATAATGCATGTACGCATCTACAGTGGCTCAATTTCATATTCGTACAGGATACTGATTCCACATCAAGTTAGTAAAAAAACTATTAAATGAAGTATTGAGCTACAAATACTTTATCCACATTGAAGGTAATAGGTGTCATCTATTGTTTGCCAATCACAAAATGTTTCCATTTACATTCATCTTTGGATTAATAGAAAAGTATTGAATTGATGTCTAAAATTCACCCAATTCCATATTCGTACACCTACCAAAATTCAAACGCACAACGTTCAAAACTAAATTTAGAAGCTCTATTTGATTACTGAAGTGCTTTATTATGATGTTCAGATGTAGTGATATACATTTGGACAATTTATTAGTGGACATATATAAAATTTAGGTAAAATTATGAGAAATGCCAGTTTTCCAATGATTTTTGCTATAAAATCCAATAATTCGAACAATAACGTTTATTTTTGTCATTGGATCCAATCTATAGATTATACTCGTAAGCTCTGATAGAAATTTAGTTGAAATATATACACTACAGAAATCATAAACAGTTTTTATCCCTTTTGAGTTCAAAAAATTGTTGTGCCATAAGTTCAAAACTCTTCTAAAATGATATTTTTAATCAATGTAAACCAAATTTTCATTCTAAACAACAGGTAAATGTTAATTTCGAATTTGACTGTAAAAATAATTTGAACTACGAACTTCGTTTTACAATAAAGTACCCTAAACTACGCTGTACATACCTCCACATAATTGATGTCATCGTAATATTCAATTATCTTTGAAATAATATTTAAATTATATTCAAAATAGCTCCCTATTTTGCAATTTATTGATTTTATAAGAAAAATACAAAATAACTTGAATGAGCAGAAAGCATCGATACACTATTTAATAGAATATATCCTGTTGTTTTCATCATTTTATAAACACGTTTGTGTTGCGGTTATGGCAATAATATTTATTCTATAAATCTCTATAATCATGTTTGGTAGTAAAATGTAAATTAAAAATGATAATTACGCAATGTTTTGATAGGAACATTAACTATGGATTATGTATATACATTTAGGAGCCAAACATAAAGGAATTGACTAAAATTTTTGGTTTTGGATTTGTTATAAATATTTTATTACCTAAGATTCAAAAGTATAAGTTGTCGATATCCACTCTTAGCTACTCTAAAACTGATTATAATTTTTTGAAACTTGTGCAATATTCGCAATTATCATTCTTAAGGAAGTGATGATGAAAAAAATGCAATTTATTGTTCGACTTACCGAATATTTTAGCAAAAAAACATGGGAAAACTGGTATTTTTCTTAAATTTACTTAAGTTTCAAATATATCCGTTTATAAATTTTCCAAATGTATTCTACTGCATCTGAACAACACAACGAAGAGCTTAAGTATTCATCTAGTTCATTAAAAATTAGTTTTGAATGCTGTATGTTTCTTTTTTGTTAGGTGTACGAATATGGAATTGGGTCAATTATAGACACAATCTCAATACTTTTCCATTATTCCAAAGATTTAAGCAAATGAATACAGTTTGTCATTGCCAAACAATAGATGACACCTATAACCTTAATTATTGATAAAGTATATCGAAGTCCATGCACCATTTAATAGTTTTATACCAACTTGATATGAAAACAGTGCCCCGTACGAAAATGAAATTGAGCCACTGTATGATGCTGATTAAAGGCTTATTATTAGTGCTTATTACTTGGGTTGTTTTCATAGATATTTTTCCAGTGATTAATTAAAATTGTTGAATTTACAATTTGCAGCCTCTCTAACAGCTTTTCAATAGTTTTCGTCATTTTAGATTGGCTGTCCTCAAACAGTTATTCGGAAGTGTTTCTGCAGCAAGATGAAATTAAATGGCGATTTATGATAGGCAACCCAGAAAATCCAACTGCGGGATACGAAACAACGTGATTTTGGAATCACAATCTTCACAAACAATTAAATTAAAATCGAAAACACTGCTGATTTGAGTAACAGTACCAATTTCCATTTTTTTTGTGTCAGTTCTAATGGAATAATATCTCAACAATCCAGGTATCATGTGTTATTCAATATAAAATTATCATCTATTTTATGAGCGCGTCAATTTTCAGCAAGTAAAATGATTGATTTCGCCACAAATTCAAATCGGCATATTTAATCTATTATGTACTTGTGAATAATTACGCGTTGAAAATCATACGTATTACTTTTATTGACATTCAATTCTGAAATGGTTGTTCGGTTCCAAAACTGTCAGAAAGTAACAACAACTTCAACGACGTTTCATTTATTTTGTCGCAGGAAACCCCATGCGTAATCAACAAATTACATAGCAGTCGCTCGTAAACTTCTTATGTAACGAACAAACAAGTTACATAAGGCCCGACTTTTTGCGCTTTTTCGGTTACATAGCAGTATTTTTCCATGTTGCAAATGTATCATATTGTAACTTTTGAATATGTTAAGTAGCCGTTGCTGTAAGCTACTTGTAACAATATGTTCTGCTTGGGTCTTTATCCAATGATACTCAGTGTAAGTGGCCGGAAACTTTTCTGAATTTCAGATCTTAGAGCATACGATATTGGTTAATAACTTGGAATACGCTAGCTTATAAGCTTAGCTTATATAGCTTAGCTTAAACTGACTACACACATCAATGATAGCTATTCCGTGATTGACCGAAGTACGTGAATATGCACAAAGAATCAACTAGAAGTTCGGTTGGGATTGGCCATAATCTTCTTCAGTGTGCATTATTCAGTGCCTCTATTTCTACATGGTCAATAACGGCGCCGGCCACGTTCTTGCAGTCAGGTGGGATTGAGGTGAGAAATGTTAGTGTGTAACCTTTGCTATTTGGAGACCGTGTTTTCCTCTGCATTCTCTCTTCTCTGCAAACGTTACTAGGTGAAGATAAATCGAAGCCAAACCCCAAATTTTTAAGTGCACAAATCTGGAGAACCGAACACCCATTTGGACTGAAAACTTAATCGATTGGTCACCACCAGCTAGTAAATAAAATGAATGAATGATACAAAATTGATAAATAATTACAACGGAGAAAATCCAACTAGAGAATCGTGTTCATTCAGTGTATCTGGTGAGGTGAGAAGAATCGACTGAGGTGACAAAAGTTGAATTGCTTTTTATCTGAAATAAGCTTGTTGCGATTCATCTGACTCGCAGATTCAGCCTGAATGAGGAAAATAATAGCAAGAAACGGTAAAAACGCAAGTAATGCATTCACTGTGTAATAACGATAAAATATTACTCTGTAAAATAATCCCTCAAATCCCTATTCAAATGCCCTTTCGATCAAATGTCATATGCTTCTCAAAGCAATTAATTTTTTTTCGACTGAACGTCATTCGACTAAATGGCATTCGACCAAATGTGATAGATTCAATCGGATTCCGTTTGGCCGAATAACGAACTTATTATACAGCCTGCTGCAACGCTGATGAATAGGATTTATAATTTCCTGATCAATTATATAATTTGTACATTTTGAAGATGTTATCGGACATCATGTTTGTCAGTATATAGAGCACGAAGAGAAAGGTAGAATCGACTTGTCAATTTAGGAAAGCTATGAATTCTATACATCTTGTTCGTTCGTTTTAAGAATACCAACGGTATGCTAATGTTGATGTTAAATGATTTTATTGAAAAACATTGTTCTATTGAATAAAGGTTATTCGTTCGAGTATTTACAAAAAAATGCTCATATTTTAATCGGAAATTTTGTTTTCTTGAGGTCATTTGCAGCTATTTTTTTAAAACACCGATATAACGATTGTTTGTATAACACTTGTTTACATTTTCATAAGAAATTGTCACTTATTTTTTTCATTTTATACGCTTTCAGCAATGGTTATTTTGTAATCTTTACTGATGGATAGTTATTCGTATATCAATAATGAATTGCCCTTTTCTTTAATAATAAGCTGTACAATGCTATGTAGCTTCGGTACTCATTGGTAATATGCATACTCTAGTTTATTCCTTCTTTGTTATGTCGGCCAATCGACAATCGGTCAAATGATCCCAAATCCTCATAAGAATACTATCCAAGTAACCAATTAGCACTCTAATTCACCCTGCGTGTTAATATAGTGCTATTGTTGAGCTGAAATGCCCTATGATAGCCACGCAATAGCCCTTTAAGCCCAAAAAGACGAATGAGCGTGCTAGTTATTACTTGGGTATGCTGAGCAACAGTATCTACCCTATTTAAGATATAACATCGAAAAGAAAAAGGAAGAAGAAGGACCTGATAATGTTTTATTATCAATCTTATTTATAATTTTGTTCTATTCACTAAAATAAATACTAATATTTTGAATGGAAGAGTTAAAAATTGTACTTATAAAACATTATCTTCAATTTCTCTAGACACATGGGTCTATGGGTTTTAATCACACTCTCCTAGAAGAAATATTACGAATATCTCAAGAGTAGTTTATGAAGGTATCGGTAGATTATAGACTGCAATCTCAGGAAATTCTAAATAACTCCTAAAAGGCATTTCTTGAACTATTCATAGTGAAATCCTTCAAAAATCTTTGAATAATCTCTTGTGGGAATATCGGAGGAAACGCCAAGAGTAGTTCTTAAATATATTTGTGAAGCAACTCGAGGCATAAACGTATGAAGAAATCAGAAAAGTCTCTAAAAATGTATAGAAAAAGTTCTTGAGTATGGACCTTGTCAAGTACTTGAAGAAATTCATAACTTAATACCTGAACATTTTCTTGCCAGAAAATTCTTAAGAAAATCTTGGTAAAACTCCTGGAGAAATATCTTATGAAGCTATTCAAAGAAATCCCTGAAGGGATCCTTGTAGGAATTCTTAAAAGTATCTTTGAAGAAATAACTAGAAACATATAGATGGTAGAATGGTGGAATCAGAAATGTCTGAAGAAATTTTTGGTGAAATCATTGATGAATTATTTTTAAGAATTTCCCGGTCGGTCCAGGATCTTTTCGTGATGGAAATTTCCTTGATTTTGGGAGAATCTCTGGAGCTGTCTATGGAAGAATTGGTGCAAGAAGCCTTGATGGTATTTCAGCATTATTCCCTAGAGACATTCTTGAAGAAGTCCAATGACGATTACTTAATGATATTTCCTATAGGATATCATTCAATATAGGATAAGTTATACGATAAAAATTCCTACAGAATTTAATTTTGGTCAATATATAAATTACTGGCCTTATAGAAACTGGCGTATGTACAATAGCAAATTTCTATATTATGGTTTGAAGAATGAGTTTTCACTATGGGATAATAAGTATATGCTTACATTCCAGTACTAACGTGTTTGGAACATTTTTCAAAATTTCTCCATAGTAATTTCCATATAAACCTACTTTTAGTTTGGGCCACCTTCAAATCACTACCTAGAAAGAAAATTTCACAAAACATATTTTTATGGTAAGGATGGTAAAAAAGATATCGATAATTGTATTTTCAAATATTTTTGAATTCTGAACCGCCCTAATGTACAAACGCCATTCGGATAACCAACATTCGGGGAAAAGAAGCACAACCGTCTGTGAAAACGCATCGATGGCTTAAAGTGAAATATGTATGGCAAACCGAGAAATGACTCCCACAGTTGCTTTTATTTCCATCCTCAATTGCGAGTCTACCGTGCCTCAATACAAGTTGGAATATGGTTATTGGATAACTGTCATCGAAGCTGGTATTGGTAGCTGGATATCGGATGCAATGAGACACAGCACTCGAGAGAAAATAAACGTAAAGTTTAATTTTAAGAGCGTTAATCCTACCGGCACGAACCGGCTTCTGCCATTCGTCGCTTCCCGACCAGAATCACGTAATAAAAATGTAACACATTTCTATCAACATAAGTTTAAAATAACAGAAGTTGATATGATTTCATTATAATCTTGCTTCGTTTTAATCTTGTTACATATTTTGCAACAGATTATTAACTAAGTAAATGAAAAACCGAATTTATTACTGTGCTATTTAATTCCGCTGGAGTTTGTATCCTTTGACAGATACGCGTATTTTTACCTCAACTGTAAGTCTGTATTCAGTGTCGTGTACTAGACCATTTGACATGCCATTTGTACATTTGTTGTACACCACATCCGAAATTATGAACAGTAACATAATTTGCGATTTTTTTTTATTATTTTGGGAAATCCTTGAAGCAAATTCCTTGATGATTTTGTTATAATTATGATCTGATTTGTTATATTCTTGTCTTCTTTGATGCAAATTTGGTTCGAATTTTGGTTATTTTAGCTAATACTGTTTTAAAATAGCTGGTGATATGATAAATCATATCAGAGAAATACATTCCGTTATAATCTTGTACATACCGTCTGATCGGGTTGTGGGCCTGAGGGACATTTCGCTTGGTCAAGGACGTTCCGATTCGCGTGATTGGTGTAAAACGGTTTGCAATTATTACACGCCGTCGGCAGGTTGGTCTCCCAGAAGAATTGGGTGAAAATCGTCTGCAATCGGAGATAATTGGAAAATTGTGATCTTTCACGGTGGCTCGTTCGTGATTCGTGGGATTCATAATTATATATTTTATCAATTTATGAATTGATCATGTATGAGAAACAAAGGCCTTCCTTTGCCGAGTGGTTAGAGTACACGGCTACAAAGCAAACCCATGCTGAAGGGTGTTTTAATAGTTCAACGAAAATTGATATATTTCATCATATTGATTTCATCTCAGTACTGTGTTTGACTAGTTGTACCCACCTACAAACACTCCAAGCTCTGATACAAATCAATTTACCATATTTACATACATACAGATACCTACATAGGTTTCCCACTCTCCGTGCTTTTCAACCACCCCAAGCATCAAATAATCTTAACCACCATCCCCCATAATCTGCCTGTTTGCGAAACTTAAATTAAAGTGATGTACGGCAGCTACTGTGAATATTAATAGTTCGCTTAAGCGAGATGTAAATCGAAATGTGCTCTGCAGTTAAATACTTATCTACACGGCAACGACGCGTCGAGGGCTGGAAATCGATTGTCGGTCTAGCGCGATTCTCGTCCGGCGGCTTGCGAGGAATCATGCGTTGACACCCTGTTACACAGCTTCCCTGCTCGCTAGCTCTACATCGCGCCAGAGGGCAAATGCGGGAGATTACAGGATCTAGATTAGAACCCGGTCACGATTGCTACCAACATCTTGTGTCCTGGCTCAGAGCAGGATGGTGGAGAGGGGAGACGTTCGCACACTAATTGGCAGGAGCCGACCGACCTCAGAAGCCCTCCGCTAGAAGCCAAAGCCGCTAACGATTGACAGTTCCCGACCAAACCGAAGATCGTGCGGTCGAATTAGTATCCAGGTAATAAACATGTTACTTTAACTAATTCGTGTCTTATCGGGAAGGCAGAATCTACCGATCGACGATGCTAGATTGGTGGAGGAATTTCGCAATTTAAGCCACAAGTGAAGTTGGTTGTGACATTAAATGAAATCAGATCAGGTCAGGCGTGGCCCGGTCATCTATTTGTTTAAGGCAAATATAACGAGGTGTTAAAGCTGAATCCAATCAATCGAAACACATCGGTCACTAATTAGTGTTAAGCCAGATGAGTATTTATTTCGTATGAGGTCAAAAACTAGTGGAGCAAATAAGTCAAGAAGAAAAATATTCGTTCATTCGGTACAAAGAACCATACTGAAGGAATTTTGAAAAGTACTTAATAATATGAGATTGTAAGAATGTAAATCGAGTCTAGAATACGACACTGAAGACGATCTTACAGTTGAGGTCGAAATTCAGCCATTCCATGAAAAACCGATCTAGTGGGTCTCTGAATTCCGTGCAAATTTGTATTTTGTTCCTTATCCGAAATAAGGATACACGTATTTTTGGATTTTTTGATTAGGGTGACCATTTCCGAAATAGGGTGACCAGAAAAATCGTGATTTGGCAATTTTTTTATTTTAAAAAAAATTATAACTTTTGAACCGTTTGACCGATTTTCAATCTTTTTGGACGAAATGAAGACTAAGATTTCGACTTTTCGGGAAAAATATAAAATTTTACAAAAATTGTGTTTTTTACATGAAAAAACTCAATAGTTTCCATTTTTTCGTGTTTTGAAGGCCTCGGGACCAAAGGGGCTATTGCTGCTCTCATTTTTTCTTAACAGTTCAGAAAATTTTACGTAAACTGTAAAATTTTCAGCGATGTATGTTTTTTAGTTTTTGAGATATATTGTTTTGAAAATAAAAAATCAGTCATTTTTCATCGGCACACACTGTATGTAGATCTCAGCGCATTAGATTTGTAATGTTTAAAATAAATCATAACTTTTGAACAGCTCAACCGATTTCCAATCTTTTTCTATGGAATGAAAACTTAAGGTCTCAACTTTTCAAAAAAAATAGAAAAAATAGAAAACTTTGGAAAAAAAAAATTCACATTAAAATATATGAAAATTTCTAAAAAAAAACTAGAAATTTTTATATTTTTTCACGTTTAAACATATTTTTATCAGACTTTTTAATTTTGTCTGAATAGTTGAAATTTTAAGCTTTCATTCCATACAAAAAGATTGGAAATCGGTTAAGCTGTTCAAAAGTTATAATTTGTTTTAAACATTACAAATCTAATGCGCTGAGACCTACAGTGTGTGCCGATAAAAAATGACTGATTTTTTATTTTCAAACAAATATATCTCAAAAACTAAAAAACATACATCGCTGAAAATTTGACAGTATACGTAAATTTTTCTGAACTTTCAAGAAAAAATGAGAACAGCGATAGCCCCTTTGGTCCCGAGGCCTTCCAAACACGAAAAAACGGAAACTATTGAGTTTTTTCGCACACAATTTTTGTGCAATTTTATATTTTTCCCGAAAAGTCAAAATCTTAGCCTTCATTTCGTCCAAAAAGATTGAAAATCGGTCAACCGCCAAAGTTATAATTTTTTTTTTAAATAAAATTTTGCAAAATCGCGGTTTTTCTGGTCACCCTATTTCGGAAATGGTCACCCTAATCAAAAAATCCAAAAATTAGTGTATCCTTATTTCGGATAAGGAACAAAATAGCAAATTTTCACGGAATTCGGTGACTCACTAGATCGGTTTTTCATGGAATGGCTGAATTCGCATATCTGTCAAAGGATACAAACTCTAGTGGCATTAAATGCTTTACTGCCGTTCTACGCATATTTGTCCCACGGTCCATAAGCTTTACATAGGACAAGGGACAAGAGACGTAGAAGGGCAGTTTAGTTGTAAATTACCCGACTAAGGGTACAGAACAAAAATATATCAGCACATGTTATTATGTTATAAGGTTTTTTCGATCATAGGTTGTTATAAACGTGATGCAGGATGTTGTTAAATTAACTAAAATTATAACAAAAAGTGTATGAATAGTAACATAAACATAACATAATATGTTTTAATTATATCAAAAACATATCAAATCAAGTTATAATGTTTGATACTAAGTATCAAAATTATAATATTGTTCGATACACGATAATATTGTATATTATTGAAATGCATATGTATCTATTTGATTTTGTTATAAAGTTGTTAAAAATGAACAAGAAAATATTTTAAAGTTAAATAAAACACACTATGTTATATTTTTGTTTTAATATGTCCTGTGGATAACGGAGCCTAACAAAATTTTATCATAATATGATATGCACAACATATTCTGATAAAATTTTATTATATTTTTGTTATAAGCCTCTAGTCGGGTAGGTTCTGTAACCTGTGGTTACAATTGAGTCATTTTGTGTATTTTTCCTGTTCCGTTTATTTTACACACAAAGGTTTTCCTTGTATAATTTACCCAAATTTGAGTGTTTTTAGCGTGGTGTGTTGAACGTCAACAGCATGGCATGTCAAGCACGTTGGCAGGAAATGGCGGTTTTGTTATGTGTTTTGCTCGTTGTGATGACGTTTTAGTGTCCTTAAAGTGTTTTCTACGTTGAAAATAGCTGGAATATTGTTCTCAACATCGTAGCGATTAATCCGTCAAAGGTTTCCCAAGGAAATAGTGCCAGCAGTTCGGGAACAAGAACAGTGCTAGTAGAGTAGTATTAAAGGGTACGAACCGCCACAATTTTGGGAGAGCTAATTGCAAAGGAGTTGCCACTGCGACCATTATTTAGATCTATTGTGGCATTACCCGTATCCTTATTGTATAGTGCATGTCACATTACTCCATTTCCATTGATAGGTAATGAAGCATTGATTTCTGTACAGTTCTTGTTTTTATTCCTCAGAGACTGATAAAAATCAAATGTAATGAAAAGGTCCCGCTATTTACACCCTTCATAGAAACTTACATTTCAGAGGAACCAAATCGGTACTACTGATATTTGACCATGCAACAGAACTCTAGTCCCATCTTTGTTTCGCTTTTAGTTTAGTCCCAGAAAATACTAGAAAAAAAGGGGCTTTGTGCTAGCAGCAAAACCGAATCAAGCATGAAAATTTGTTTAGTAATCAGCATTCACGTGAGTCCTTGAATTACCAGTACTTAACAGTCCTTGTAGAGTTAATACTCATGATTGTTATCTTGGCTTCAAGTGTAGTCTCGGGACTGACCAACTCAGAGGCTTTAACTGTCTGCTAGGTAAAACAGATTAAATTTTAGAAACTGTTGCCAGTAACAAGAACTTTGTACCACGAATCCTTGAATTATCAGAACATATAACCCTAGTCCGACAAACACGATGAGACTAGGGTTCAAATTGGTAACGCACCTCGAAAAGGTGATCTACCCGCGTTACGGGTACACCACCCGGTGGTTAAGCCAAAGGTTTCCAAAACCCGCCACCTCCGCTACATGGGCTCAGCCAATGGAGGAAAGTCTCGCATGTGAAGAAGACAGGAATCTGCTGAGAATGCCTACAGCGAGTAGGCAGTTCGGTGTTCATCATCAGCTTCGCTAGGGAACAGCTGCTTTATTGCTCAACAACGTGTAGAAGAAGAAGAAAAGATGCTTCGCACAGTCCGTGCGGAGCGGTAGAAAAAAGAAGTCGATGACCGCCACCACCACTGCTGAAAGGGCCCCATCGAGTGACGTCACCAGTGCCGTAACAAGGAGCATAGGAGAAAGGTCAGAAGTAGATAATAGAGTTTAAGATGGAACTCCCTTTTTTCCCTATTAAATGCCATCAGACGGGGTTGGTGATCTAATGGCTACCGATTCTGCTTCATAAACAGAGAATCATGGGTTCTATCCCAGGCCCGTCCTTTTCCTCGAACTTTGTAGCTGTATCTTTCACTTGCTTCTATCTACCACTCTTAATATATCACAGTTGATCTATCACAGTTCATAGCATTTGCTAGAACCCGAGACGGACAGAAATAAACCGGATTCCCTACGCTTCCATTTCTCTATCATTACAGCACGCCTTTCCTTACGCCTGATACATAGGCAGTCTGCTAACCAAACCAGCAAGCCTCTCTGCCATAAAAATTACCACCCCTTAACCCTTCCCGCATGAACCGGCGTAGACGCTGTGGTATATACGGTCAACCGTGGGAGCCAGCTGAATGCATCATCCTTCCTCTCCCCCCTCATTGGTCTGCATTCTAACGTGGCAGGCGCCATTTTTGCCTCAAAATAGAAGATCACCAGCACTTATATACTGAGGATGTCTGTTAATCCCAGGCTGTCATCTGGTTGGTTCCTTGTGTAAGTGCAGTTGATCTGGCGATACTGAAGTAGCTTTTTCCCAATTAAATGCCATCCGAAGTCCAAGTTAGTCAAAATAAAAATATTTTGCTCTAGGCCGCCCTGCCGGGCTGTCATTCCTTAAAATTGGCACCCAACGTAAAATTTGCGAAAAAAAGAATTTCGATTTTTTTTCGCTGAGCGAGGGATAATTTGGGTGGAATAAATTCGGTGGTGGGGTCTTAATTTATTCAATGTGTTTTTGTCATACCCTTAAGCTAAGTATGCTGTTTCGCTCAAGAAAAGTAAAGAAATTTCTTGACTGAATGGGTCAAGAAATACAGACAGCTTCATTTGAAAATTACATTTCTTCTAAACTTCGTAGAAGTGTGATTTTCTGGACCATTTCTGGGCAGAAATTTTCCACGAATCGAGATAGGTAGGCAATTATTTTCTTGTCAGTAGCAAACTAGTGTTTAATCGATAAATTATCTAGTCTGTGGAATTAATTGAGGAATTTTATGTCTCCCTTTTTTCATGGCGGATTTTTTTAGTTACAACTTTTTTTCCTTGGGAACCTTGTTGGGTAGCAGATTAGGCTCGGATCGTATCTTGAAGTGTGAGGAAGATGCTCTAGACAGACGGTTGGAGCTACGTTGCGTGAACTAGGATTTGAATTGATGACGTGGTGGCGAGTTTATAATGGCGGGTGGCTTGATGGGGTATGGGTTTCTCAGCAATGGCGGCGTTGGATTGAAGACGAGCGACAGAAGTGGAAGATGAGGCACGTGACCCACGGATTTTTGTGCGGCCAACCAGGGATGTCGATTGGTGGGTTTCCTTTTGGAACCCTTCTGGCAGGATGACGATTCGCAGATCTCTTAGTCCTTAGCAAATAGCGGATAACGTGTCAGTTCACAGAAGCTTCCGACAGGGATCCGCGACGAACATCGGCTTTCCTCTTTTACAGTTAGCCGTGACGATTTGAAACCGTGCAGAGTGATACCGGTCCTTGGCGTTCAAACAGCCACTATGGGTTGTGATCTGGACACTGTAGTCAGTATGACCGTCCCAACGGCTCACTAGATAACTTTTTAGGGAAAACTGTTAAGCACAAGGCCTCTTGGACTGTTCACGACCTAAGGTCACAACTTAAGAGAGCACAGTCTCCTTCTCGAGGCTCAACCGCCTCTTTGTGCACGCTCGTTCCTCTTTCCACATGTTCCGTTTGCAGGGTCATTACATACTGCGAAACCTGTTGGTAACAACACCCATCCAAGCCATCAAGGAGTAATTTGGCTTGCTACCATTGCCTCACACGTGAATAGGGTTCTAAACATTTCGTCCTTTCTCGGACAGCTAGCAAGATGGTGATAATCGCTATATACATTTCTCTAGGACTAGGGTTTATTGTACCGCTTTACGATTACAACACGGAAACTGCCGAACGGAGTCGTGATCGTCTGGTTTGCGGATAACATCGTTCTTGTCACGAGATTGCGTAATAGGTGCAGATGCTGACGACGAAACTAATACACATAATCGAATCGTACATTGCTGGTGTCAATCTGCAGTTGAGGGATTCCACGGAGGCATGCAAGTCGATTCTGATCGACCATTTCAAAAATATCTGAAACTTTGCACAGTTTTTCAGTTCCATCTAAATCGTCATTTTCCGATATCAAATCTTCAAGTTAAGTCACGACTAACTTTTCAAAAGGGTTATGTGAAAATGTTTCAAAAATATTCAAAAAGCTGCACAGCAAAAACGGTTCGTTCGATTGTTAGACAACTAAAGAAACAAAGTTAGACAACTAAATAAAGATTCCAAAAAAAAATACACACAGTAAAAAAATTTTTTTTTTTTTGCATTAAAAAACATCATTTTTGCCACAAAAACTCAAATATCTCAAAAGCCTATCGGAATACCAACGTAATTTTTTGAGGGAAAACGGTCCATTATATTAGCTATCTACCATAAAAATTTGGTGATGGTAAGCCAATAAACAAAAAAGTTATGACATTTCAAAAATTTCACAAATTTGACACTTAGTGAAATTTTTTTTTTTCATTGTTAATTTTTTTTAGGACCGCAGTTTGTTGCTGAATTTTTTGTTAAGGGTACCACATGAGGTTAACAAGTTGTTTTCATGATATTTTATTTAATTATTCATAACTATTATAGCATCTATTAGAAAGTTAGACGCGATCCAGTGTTGTGATCTAATGTCTTGATAGTGTCGTATTTTTTATTGTACGTAACTGAAGAAAAATTCTCTCAATAGTGTTGAAACCTTTTGATAAAATAAACCTATAAGAAATCTAATATTGAAGACAAAAGCTACAAAAAAAGTTTTCTATACAGGTATACGACTAGTTTACCTGCAAAAAGTTTACCTAGTAGAGAACAAGGCGGGTCTATACCCAGGTGATCTAGTATACGTAAAGCAGGTCGGTTTTCTCGGCGCTGGTTTTCTCCACAAAGTTAAAATCTGATTACACCTGGGTATAGACCCGCCTTGGTAGAGAATAGACTTTGTTAATCATATTTGGGAGAAAGCGAGTAACTTCAACAACATCAAAAACATGATAGGTACATACCATGAACATACTCACGAAAAAGCTAAAAATATACTACCACTATGGTTATAAAAGATTTAATTGTAAAATTTTTCTTCAGTCAAGCAAACGACACCAAACTAGTCAGTAAAAACTTAAAAGTGATTTTGTTTATTAAAATCTAACGAGCAACATGAGTAGTCGCTTTCTCAACTGTTGCAGGCCGTTTGCAGAAAAAAAGTGTTCGAAAGAGCTACGAAATCTCACCGAAAGCACCATAGATAAACTGAAAGCGGCTGGTTATGCTCCAATGTCTACATTGAATACAAATTTACGCATTTTTACGTCCTGCCGTTTAAACGTTGACAAACGGGCAATCTGTACATCATCGGTGGATCAGGTTGCAGGAAGTTCGAAAACAACAACAACTGAGGAATTACTTAATGCACCGACAACAACTGAGGAGTTATCAGAAGTACCAAGTGCAGATAGTCTTGCCACGGTACCATCAGCGACATCTGTTTCAACAAATCAATCAGAAGATGAGTGCATCCAGAAGGTCAACATCGAACGCTTCAACGAAGGGATAGCTGGAATAAAAGTGACTCCGATTAAATGGACGAAGATGGGTTACGTCAATTATCCCGAGAAAAAATACCGTGAAATCAACGAAGCTGTACGAAGAAACCTCTTCAAATTAGGACCTGAGGATGTGGAAAATACAGACTACGATGAGGTAATTATGAATATGAAGGAAAGGTTCTCGAATCTAGCCACGACAAGGAAAGAAAAATTATTGATTTTGTCGATGCTGCCAAGCTCGTGGTCTATTCAAGACGCCATTGATGAGTTCAAAACCAATAGAAATACAGCAAAAGAGGCAAAACAATTCAAAAATAACTGTCTTGCAACCAAAAATGCTAGGTCGATACTTCATTAACAGATGAGACAAAAGAAAAAATAATTCAATATTTTGAAGACGATGAAGTAAGTAGAGCTATGCCTGGCCAAAAAGATTATGTATCTGTAAAAAAAGATGGAAAGCGTCAAGCAGTCCAAAAACGATTAATGATGACTACTTTGAAAGAAGCGTATACACGCTTCAAGGAAATTAACGAAAATATTAAGGTAGGTTTTTCCTCATTTGCAAGCCTTCGTCCAAGGCAATGCAAGCTTCTATCCAATTCAGGAACACATAATGTTTGTGTGTGCACAAACATTTGAGTTTGGTTAATTTGTCTATTCTGTGTTGGTGTTGGTGGTGCATTTTGTTCATTATCGGTATTTGCGTAGAAGATACGTGATTGCGTGTTACCACGATACGATCCTCTACCGCGTTGGAAACGTGGGTTTTGGAAATTATGTTGGTAATTTCCTTGACCACGGTAGTTGGAAAAATTCCCGCGATTACTAAAATTGGAGTAATTTCCGCGATTGGAGAAATTTCCGCGATTTCTATTGTAGTTTTCGTGGCCTCCTTGACGATTGCTATTGGAGTTCCGTAATGTGTTTTGTAACCATGGCGGTTAGTAAACATGATCTGATTTATGTGTGTTGTTGCGATAGGTTCATTTTCTGTTGCTTTTAATATTGCTGCGGACAGTGTAGAAAATTGTCCGGCTTTAAAAATAAGCTTGGTGTCGTTATTACGAATGCCTGAGCAGAGAGCTTTGACGCCCTGCTTTGTAGCCATTTTGCTAGCAACATCTAATGGAATGTTATCGGTTACTAGTGACCTTTCGAGAAGAAGAGTTAGATTTTCAACTTCCGTGGTGAATTTGTTAATATCACCAGTTTGCTTTATATGATTTAATTTTGATATGTAAACGTCCGGAGATGTGGCTAAACCACATTTATCCTTCAACTTGTCAATAATATCGTTTATTGTTGGTGAGTTATCCCCAACGGCTGCTCTAGCCTTTCCTGTAAGTCTTGTTTTTATAAATCTTATCAGTGTTGCTAGAGCTGCTGCTTTTTGGTCAGCAGTTGCCGTATTGAAATCCGTATTAACGGAATCTTCAAAAAGTCGGACTGAGTCGATAAACGCTCCTAATCCTTCTTGATTTCCATCATAAATTGGTATAATTGATGTTCCCAATTTTAAATCAACTTTTGGAACTGCCATTTTTTTGTGCTTTTTATATAAACTATTAAAAAATATGACCAAATGAGTTACAGTTTTTAGTTTTATTAAGTGGCCTGTCGCAGTGTCCAGGCGCGTATCAATTGTAATTTTTATTTTACTAAAAAGATTCCTAGCTTCTGATAATAGCAATTTTTGCTGTGTTTGTGGAAATTCTTCTACAAGATATAAGATATCCTCGTAAATTTCCCTAGCTCTTTTTCCTTTTGAGACTAATGTTTGTTTTAAATATCTCCTTGAAGGAGCTTTTTTAAAATTTAAAATGATTGCTTCTAATTCTTCAAGAAGTTTATGCAATTGTTTTTCCATTAAGGAATTTTAAGGTAATTACCTGTGGTACTACGGCGGAGGCGCTCTGCTCTACGCTCGTTGTTGTTGCTTATGATGAGTTGTGCTGTTACTCAGCCTTGGTAACGAATCCTTGTGGCTGGTTTCTTCATAGTAGTTTTGAGTTTGGCAGCCAGTGCCTTTACTTTTTCTATGTCCACCTTAACTTGTTTTCCCCACTGTACGATGTTTTGTTGAGTCTCGTTTTCAATTTTTATGATTTGAATAGGTTGTTTTGATTTCAAAGAGTTTGATTTTTTCACTTCTGATTGTCCTTTATCTTGTTTTGGTTGTTTTTCCTTTTCATTACAAAAAACCCTTTTTAAATGTTCTCTTTTTTCACTTACTGCACTAAGTGTCAGGCTATGATATGCCTGCACATTGGACACTCTTTGTTTTACCATTTTCGTCTGTTCTCCTTTTCACTTAGATAATAGTTTGTTAACCACATAAAAAGGCTATAGAATGTCACAAGTTCTAAAATTGCTGCTGTCATGAATAGGGAAAGACTGAGTTTATCCATTATTTTCACACGACGTAGTTTTTTTTTCTTCACATAATCACGTTTCTGTTGCTGATGTTCTTGAGTGTTTTTTTTTTTTTACACAATGGTTGCCACTGTAGGAGAACGACGGCTGCGGTTTTCAATCTCTCGCATTAGAATTTGCCAGATAACTCGCAATAATAGTGCAGTGATAATAATCACCATGCATGTAGCGATTACGTGTACTGGACCAATTCCTGATGCCACCGGTAATGACTGTTGCTGTTGTCCTGTTTGCTGCTGCTGCTGCTGCTGCTGCTGGACCACTATTTCCTCTCGGGATTCTGAACTTCCCATCTTCCTTTTGTATTTCGTATGTTTTTATCCGTTTTTCATTTGCTTTAGCGATAATTAGCGTATTTCTGGAGACGGATTGGCGGGTTAACGGAGAAAGCTGCTCTATCACCCTAACAGGCTGCTTTTGGTCTGTTGTCCGTTGATATCGTTGCTTATACGGGATCGCCCGTGTTAAGGTTCCCTCCGGGGCGTGCTCTGCGATTTGCTGTTCCGGTGCTTCCGTTGGCTTCTATGCGTCCTCCAGGGCCTTGTAGGTTCCGATTAGTCCGGTCGCCATGAGGTAGGCTACTTGCCTACTAGTAGACTTAGTGGTGGATCCGGGATGGTGGTGATATTTTACTTAATTAAAAGGCTCAATTAAGTGATGATCTGAGACCATCGAATGGAACTGACTGTATTTGGCTGGTCAGGGGTATTTTATACCTGTCCAGCACTTCAAAAGTGTCGCACTACATTTTACAATTACATAGGGTCTATCGGAAGACTTCTGGAGTGATTTGTGCTTTGGTCAGCGCGTGACAATTAAAGTCCATCAAGTGGATGGCTCATAGCAAACGAACATATTGCAATCGAACTGTGCCCCCAATGGGGCGACGGTTCGATGCAGTCTTTCGCGCGCGTAAGCATAACTATTTGGTAGGTGCTATGTGTTAGCACCGAATTTAAATATTGCGCATGGGCACATGTTTTCACAAGTACACCACAACACGAAAATATTAACCTAATCTTACATAGTTTGAAAAGAATCAATTTATCAAAGGATATTAAAATATTAACTGGTAGTCTTTTGTGTGAAAATACAACATCAAATTGCTATCTACGATCTTGTTCGGATTGTCCAGATTCTTCATCATTGGAAAATACTTTATTCGCTGAGTTTGAAGAAAATTATATTGATCAGTTATCATTTGAGCAATGGGTGACCACGGATAGATGTGATCTAGAAACTATTGTAAAACCTGTAGATGAGTTTGTGTCATTTTTTTGCTTGAAATTAGAAAGTTTAATTCCTCACGACTTTATTAAAACAGAGCAATCCCGCTTTTTAAAAAATACGAAAAATACATTACAAGATGGTGAATTTTTAGTCATTTGTGATTTTTCTGAAAACTATAGCTTTGTATTGCAAGATGAAGTGCAGTCCCATCACTGGATCGTACAACAAGCTACAATTCATCAATTCGTTATTTATTTCAATGGAAGTACGGAAATTGAACATTTTAGTTTTATTGTAATTTCCGAAGATTTAAGACACGACTCAGTATCTGTAAATTTGATCATTGCCAAAATGATTAACTTTTTACGCGTTGATAAGGATAAAGAAATCAGAAAGATATATTTCATGTCTGATGGAGCAGCATCGCAGTACAAAAACCGTAAGAATTTTTCGAGTCTATGTCAATTTAAATCAAAGTACGGAATTGATGCAGAATGGCATTTCTTTGCTACGTCACATGGCAAAGATCCTTGTGATGCTATTGGAGGAACCATAAAGCGCATGGCCACAAGAGCAAGTTTAGCCAAAGAACGTGAGCATCCAATTAAAACTGCAAAAGAACTATTTGATTGGGCGAATCGCAGAAAAGAAGAAGATTTAACAATATTATCATTTTGTTTTACTACTACTGAAGAGTACGAATTAACGGCATCAGAGCTCAGCGAGCAATATAATAACTCGAAAACGATCCAAGGAACCCAAAAATTTCACTGTTTCTTTCCATTGTCAGAAAATAAAATTAAAGCAAAACTATACTCGAACTGTACTGATAATGATGCAAAAGTGTTCGATATTGTAAAAAAATTGAATAACAATAAATAAATAAATAAGTATTAATAAAATGTTTTCATGATCTCATAACATTTAGAAAAAATTATGTTATTTTTTTGTCAAATGCAAAAAAAAAATTTTACTGTGTGTATTTTTTTTGGAATCTTTATTTAGTTGTCTAACTTTGTTTCTTTAGTTGTCTAACAATCGAACGAACCGTTTTTGCTGTGCAGCTTTTTGAATATTTTTGAACCATTTTCACCTACACCCTTTTGAAAAGTTAGTCGTGACTCAACTTGAAGATTTGATATCGGAAAATGACGATTTAGATGGAACTGGAAAACTGTGCAAAGTTTCAGCTCAATAGAAAAAAATGAAGTAAAAAATCTACCAAATTTTGGTGCTGTTGCTTGGAATCACTCAGTTGACTCATCATAAAACGGAGGTGGTGCTAGTCAGCAGTTCAGCAGTTCGAGGTGAACGTCGCAGGACATAGAATGCTACCAACGGTTGGACATACGAAATATAGGAGTAGTAGTGGAGTAACTCGGAGAAAGGAAGGTGGACTCACCGGCTCATTCGGTTTGGAGGACCAGAATACATGGAGAAGTGAACTACTACCAAACTCAATTTATGTCAAGGCACTAATTCTACCAAAAGTATCAGCACATATTCAAACACGTCTACACATTGCTCGGGCTGTCAGGGCCCCATACAGAAGCAAATACAGAATAGAAGCCCATATACAGAATCAAAGGGATGTTGTAGCTGCAAAAGAAACGGCGTGAAGACCAGAGAGCTTCGAGTTGCGGTTAGATTCTCCTTTGAGGACTAGACCGAGTAGAGTGGGCGTTGTTTAGTATCTGTAATGGGTCGTCGATTCATCTGGGAGCCAGAAGTCGTCCACCATGGCCTTGGTACTTGTCTTACCAACATCGTCCGCGTTGAGGGCCGTGGACGATATTGGTAGGATAAGTACCAAGGCCATGGTGAACGACTTCTGGCTCCTGGATGTCTCGACGACCCATTACAGATACTACATCATGCCCACTCTGCACTTACAGTCAGGAATTCCCTCAATCGAAATCATAGGAACGAACTCGGCGTCTGCCCGGATATCATCGGTTCGGAAGATCTCCCACGGAAAAATATTCGTCGAAAAAGGATAGATCCACCGCTGGGGACTATTTTGAGTAGGACGTAGCGTATCACTAGCTTGAATTGTCAGAGCGCCAGTACGAGCTGTGTAAAATTCCGACTTGATTCAACTGCCAATAGAGGAAGAAAAAAACAACTGGTTACAGAAATGTCGTAGTGAGCAGCGTTTTTAACAACATTGCTCCAACAGCGAACTAGTAGTAATGGCTAGATTGATTGGTACAGCTGCTAATTTTCATGCTTGCGTTGCTAGTCCTTCCCAGCAGCCTACAGTTAACAGCTCGCTGATAACCTGTCTAATCTCTTCTATGGTCGGTGGGTCCACAGCTTCTGTTTCTCGCTACATTTCATTTTCACCGTTCAACAACTGCTGAAGGTGCTCCTTCTACCTGGTAGCCACTGCTGTTTTGTCGGTTCGCAAATTCCCCGCATATACGGTATTGTTCCGTGCGCCCAAACCGTTGCATAAAATCTCCACATATCATTCCGGCATGAATTTCAGCTACCTACCACACTTTCTTCATGCTGCCTTTTCTTTATGCGGTGGATTCGCTTTTCTTCAGCTCTCGCTGCCCTGGCCGCTCTCTGTTGTGTCGAGCATATGGCTTCTGGCGACATTCTTCACGGCTGTCACATTCTGGCTCTCTTAATCAAACCAGTCATTTCGTCTTCGTCGGTGACCAGTGCCAATCATTTCCCGCGTCGTTGTGGTCACAGTTTCAAGAATAGGGTCTCATAGGCTGTTGACATCTCCAGAAACGTTGATTCTTTCCAACTGTTCGAAATGCGGGTTTCCAGGGGAAGAAAACTGTCCTTTTAGCAGCTTGAATGTTCTCCAGTTTTTAAGCTGAAATTTATTGAATTTCATTATGAAGGTATGAAGTTTACACTAATATTACAGACTTACATTAAGTATTCCTTCCGCTTTCTGTAAAACCGCGAGTTAATCTTGCTTAATTGGTTCAAATACAATTTCCAATCAAACCTAGTCATGATCAAAGAAAATGAATAATTCAATCGTACTAACAAATATTGTCATCATCAAGTTGTTTTGAGCCAAACACTTCAGATTTAGGCTTAACAACTTGTGTTATTACTTACACATATACTGCAAAAGATAATTCTATAGCGCTCGACTGCCTGTTTTGGATTGCCTACGAATTTGGGTTACTACCGTATTAAATCGTGTATACTGGTCAAATCCTAGAATGCAGTGGTACTAATTTAGAAGCGGTGATAATAAAGGATCAGGGTTTACAATTTTACCCGCCGACTACAAGAGATCACTAAAGGAATGCAAATTATTGGCTTCTGATAGCGATTCTATAGCATCGAAGAGTAGATCTAATGGCGAACTAAACTGACCAGTATACACACGCATCTATCTATCCCCGTTTGTCCATTGTTCTCGTCGTGCTGCTGATGGTTCATGCAGGGGAGCGTTCGGGACTCACGTTACGTTTCGGTTGTAGAGACCGGTATGCAACATTCTCCCTCCCGTGTAGTTCCGGCGTCTCCCTCTGGAGCCTGCTCATGGATGACACGAACGTCCAATAGCGCCAGCTTAACCGCTGGTCTGGTGAAAATGCCATCTTTGGTGCGCACGACTGCTCTGCGTACTTGTCCGTCGTGTCCACGCTTCACCTCGATGATCCGTCCTCTCAGCCACCCATTCCGTTTATTCTCGTCAACCACTAACACCAAATCATCAAGTGCCAATGGTTTGACTGGCCGAAACCATTTGGTACGCCTGGTTATTGTTGGTAGATATTCATGCACCCAGCGCTTCCAGAAATGATCTACTAAACACTGCGTTAGTTTCCAGCTGTCACGTAGTGTAGCTCTTCCAATTGCACAGGCTGATCTCGGCTGAACGACCCCTTGATCGCCGTACAGAAGGAAATGATTTGATGTCAAGGCTTCCTGTTCCGTGTCGTCAAGCGGAATGTAGGTTAGCGGTCGTGAATTCACAATTGATTCCGCCTCCAGCACAACGGTTTCTAACACTTCATCTGTTGGATGATGAGGATACTCTGCAACTCCCGCCATCGCCACCTTGATTTACCATGAGAGGGCCGAAGTAGTCAATACCGGTGTAACTAAATGCCCGAATGTTAGGAGTCAGTCGAAATGCAGGAAGTGGTGCCATCATAGGTGGACGGGGAGTAGCTCTCTGGACCTTACATCGTTGACAGGAACTGGCGACACGTTTGATTACGCGCCGTAGTTGTGGGATTCTGAACCGGCGACGCACCTCATTGAGTACGGTGTCATGATTAATATGAACGAATCGACGGTGATAGCTGTCGACGAGGAGCAACGTTAAGCGGTAATCTTTAGGTAGGATAATGGGATACTTAGCTTCGTATGCGGTAGTGGGTGCCGCCCCAATCCTGCTGAACATTCTGATCACACCGGAATCGTCCAAAAACGGAGAATCCTGGTAGAGTGGGCTGCTCTTATCGATTGACTTGGGTATTTCGTTGGGATGCTGTTTATTGTACTGTAGTGTACAATACTCGTCTGGGTATACTTCAAGCTGAACTTGGCGCCATAGGAAGTTCTCGGCCAGTAGTAGTTCATCACTGGTCAAATCACCTGAGATTTTTTCTCCACGCATCTTCTTTAACGAACGAAGCATGTATGTAGTCGATCGCACCAATCGGTTCCAGTTGGAGAATCGGGCCACATTTATCAGAGGTGCTGGAATTTCACGATGAAGATGAAAAACTGTTCGGAGCTCTTCGTTAGTGATGCACTTCTGTTTGGTTTGCTTAGGCCACTTATTCCTTGACAGATACAAAAAATGTTCACCTGCATAATAACGGCCATTCGGGCTGAAATCTGGGCCATCACCCCACTTCGTAGCGTCATCAGCCACGTTCAGTTTGCTTGGTACGTAGTGCCACTCATCAGCATTAGTGCTATTCAGGATTTCGCCTACGCGATACGCTACAAACGGGTGATATCGGCGACTGTCAGACTTGATCCATGCAAGTACCGTAGCAGAATCAGTCCAAATGTATCTTGCTTCAATCGGCAGATCCAGTGCGCCACAGATTGTGTCTAGCAGACGACAGCCTATAACGCCAGCTTGAAGCTCCAATCGAGGGATAGAGAGTGGTTTAAGGGGCGCCACTTTGGTTTTTGCTGCTACCAGAGTGCAACGAACGGTCCCGGCTTGAACGATCCACAAATAGGCTACGCACGCATATGCGAGTTCACTTGCATCTACGAAAAGGTGAAGCTGGATATTGGCGGGAAGTCTACTCTCACCTACTCCAAAGAAACATCGTGGAACTTGGACGTCGATCAACTGCTTCAACAGACGAGTCCAGTCCTTCCACATTTCCTGTAATTGGTCAGCTATTTTCTCATCCCAGTCTGTCCCACTTCTCCAGATATACTGCATAAGTATTTTACCATGCACGGTGAAATGGGCGATAAAACCGCATGGATAAAACAGTGACATCACCAATCGCAGTACCTGCCGCTTGGTTGGCGTAATATTTTGCTCCAATAGTTGCTCTAGGTAGTCCTTCAATGTCGTGTCGAAAGTGAACACGTCTAGAGCCGGCTTCCAGACCATGCCTAGCACACGTTCCACGTATGCCGATACATCCAAACTCAACGACTTCTTTTCCAGACTTCGTGTTTCTCCTAGTTGCTGCAGCACTTCTGCCGAGTTGGACGAAAAGTTGCAGATCTCGAAGCCGCCTTTTTTATGGACATGCTTCACATCCGTCACCAGTTGCACGGCTTCTTCCACAGTATCTACACTATCAAGATAGTCGTCCACGTAGTGAGCATTGATGATAGCCTCGGCTGCTTTGGGGTAATCTACTGCGAATTATTCAGCATTTTTGTTCTTCACAGCTTGCGATGAACAGGGGGAGCACTTTGCACCGAAAGTAGCCACATCCATGACGTAAATCTGTGGCTGTTCGGATTGATGTTCGCGGAAAAGAAACCTCTAGGATTGTTTATCACCAGGGATGATCCGAACTTGGTGGAACATCTCCCGAATATCTCCACATATGGCAATGGACCTTTGCCTAAACCTTAACAAGACGTCGAATAGCGAAGTTAGCATGTCTGGCCCTTTCACCAGCATGTCGTTAAAGCATATACCACGAACTCGTGCTGCAGCGTCCCAAATTAAGCGAATCTTCTCCGGCTTTCTCGGATTGCGTACCACTCCGAGTGGTAAGTACCACACCCGATGGGATTCTGTCGACTCTAGTTCTTCCTTGGTAATTTTGTGAGCATACCCCTTCTTTTCATACTCATGTATTAGGGATACCACTCGTTCCCGCAGCTCAGGATCTTTGTTGAATCGTTTCTCCAACGATTGTAGTCTGTGGAGTGCCAAGGGATAAGTGTCTGGGAATGTCAGCCGATCGTACTTCCACAGCAAGCCGGTCTCGAATCCTCCTTCTATTCTACGGGTTGTACGTTCCAGAATGTTTCGGGCTCGGGTGTCGTCCGCAGATTCAATTGTTGAGGCTACTGCGGCTTCATCGACTTCAAAGAACTTCTTCATCAACTCATGCAACTCATGATTTCCGATATTCTTTTCTGTATGGATGTGCAGCCGTTGAAAGGCCCCAGAGTCCTCTGTTTGCATACCATATACACACTAGCCTAATCGTGTCTTGACGGCCACCGGTTCGTTCGTTCTCCCTTCTCGCGCTTTAAGAGTGGTTAGAAGCTGCACATGTTCAACACCGATAATGATCCTAGGCGTCGCATTTACGTAGCTGTATAGGGGTAGTCCTCGCATATGTGGATACCTCTTCTGTATCTCATCATAATTCAACGTCTGTCCCAGCAGTTTCAGCTGTTGGACGGTCCGTACATTGCTCAATTTAAAGTTGTTGCTCATCCCCCTTCCGGAAATGTTTACGTTGACTCGCTGTGAACCCTTTTCCTCCCGGGAAATGTTGCCGGTCCATCCGAGCCAGAGAGATTCAGTTGGTCCATAGATGCCTAGCTCCGTTGCCAATCCAGCTTCCATAAGAGTAGTTTGACACCCGTCGTCCAAAAACGCAAACGTTTCCACTTTCTTTCCATCATTCTCAAGCGTCACTGGCACATAGCGAAAAAGGCAAATGTTCAGCGTCGAGTGATGAGTCTGCAAAGCAACACGGTGGTCGGCGGCAACGTTAGACGCTGCTGGTGTATGAAGTAGAGCATGGTGGTGTAGACGACATCCGTCGATCCCGCATTCTTTTAATGAACGACAGGGCCATCTACGATATGGAATCAGGCATGTTCTACAAAGACCCTTCGAGCGAATCACTTTCCATCGTCCGTCTAAATCTAGAGACATAAACTGCGGGCAATCAGCAACCTCATGCGACTCGTCGGAACAATACCAACAAGCTCGCCTGTTCGATTCCGAGATTGGTGGACGTCTGAATTGGCCAGTAGTTGTCACAGTTGGATCACCTTCAGTTTCAGAGTGGGCATATAGTTTATGGTTGTCTCGCCCCGTCTTGTTCGGTCTCTGCTGAAGTGGTGTGTCCGATGGAAGGGTTACATCCGATGCTGTATCAACAAGTTCGGTCATGAATTCACCAAAGGTCGCTAAGTTGACATCAGTTTGCATACGTTTATACCATGACCACTGCATTTTCAGTTGTGGTGGGAGTTTTTCTACTAACTCGTGTAACAGCATCGGGTTTCGAAGGTGATCTAGTAGCTTTGCTACGAACATGTGGTCCACCAAGTTGCGTACAGCCATCCCGAAGCTTATGATCGACTGGAGGTTCTCGGCTCTCGGAGATGGGACGACTCGCAACCGCTGCATCAGAGTATGGATCAAGACTTCCGGGCGTCCATATAATTTTCTCAGAGTCTACATTACAGTGATTCCGGCATCAACAAGCGACTTTTCACTGAGTCTAGCGCGTGCCCTTTTAAGCAACGTTGGAGTCGAGCCAGATTCTCAGCATCTGTAAACCCACACGCTGCCGTAGTATTATGGAACGAGCTGGAAAACAGTGGCCAATCCTGTGGGTCACCGGAAAAGACGGGCAATTCCCGGGGCATTACTTGGCGCGCTGCTAATTGTGCACTAGTGGGCGCTGACTGATACAAAAGTTCCATCTGCTGTTGTTCGTCACCAACTCTAGGCTGCGAAATGTGATGCGGTTGATATGGTACTGAGCCTGATGCTGATCAGCGGAGAAGATCGTGGTTGGAGGGATTGCAGGAACATTTGCATATAAACCAATGGATGGTTGACCAACAGGCAGACTCCGAAGCGATAGACCAGAGGCAAGGTGTGTCGTTAGTGGCATGACCGACGGGATTGACCCGAATGCATAGTTTGACCCAGTAGGGATTGCCGACACGGCAGGTCGCGCAGCTACACTTGCTTGATGCCCTGATGGTGCTGTTAAATCCAAAACACCAGCCCGTGTCACCGGAAATGCGTACATGGGCTTCATACTATCTAACATTGTGGAGTTGATTAGCGTTCTTGTAGGAGGCACTTGTGTGGGCACTATTGCATGAGACACGGGTTGAGAAATTTCGTTGGCTTTCGAATTCGGTGTCGATGTAGATGCAGGTACGACCGTCGTACTAGACTTTGTGACCACAGTTTCTTGAATTTGTAATCCAGATGTCGTTACTGGAGCCGCGTGCTTTTGGTCGACATCGACTATTGGTGGCCTAGTAATGGGTGATTTTTCGATTGATTGATCGTTGCTTAGCCAATCCAAGACCTTCTTACGGCTGGCGCGACTGCTCAATCGGCTCGAGTTGTCTTCGTCATCATCTTCCTCCAAGATGATGTTCAGCTTCTGCTGAAGATAGGCCTCGTCCTCTTCTGCTCGTCGTTTTCGGATTTCGTCCTCCTCGGCACGTTGCTTCAGCTTCATGGCGCGCTGTTCCTCGAGCTGTTCCATCAATAGTTGTTTACGTGCTTTACTGCTTGTCGAACTTCGACCTGACTTAAGGCTTCCTGCACTTGTCGGCTCTCTAACTTCCTTGTCCGTACCACAGCGATCGCATCTCCAGGTCTTGTCCGGTTCGATATTGGTTTCACTTTCGCCAACGCAGTTAGGGTGAAACCAAGCATCACACATATCTATTTATTTATTTATTTATTTATTTATTTATTTATTTATTTGTCGTCAATCATTAGTAGACCGTTTCATTACACACTAATTTTACATATTTTTCTTATTTCTAACAGGATCGCACCACATCATCGAGCCTGTCGTTCCAACGATGGCGCATAAACCGCAAGTCTTTGCGTGTCCCACCATCATCCACAGGAGAAGAAAGTTACTGTGCTCTGGAGATTCTGAAATGGGCGCTCTACTGCTTACTTCACAGGTCTAATCTGCTTACTACGCAGGATCACTTACTTCAAAGGACTTTCTTGATGAACACCAACTGTTCGTATTGTTGCTGGCGGTACTGTGCAGCAACCCTATCATCCTCTCGATGAGTGTTGGATCTTAAAGTGCATCGTTCTGTGATTTCTGGAACTCATGACGCTGGATAACCGCGCACGATCTTTAGCAACAATGAGATAATGATCCGAGTTAATATTAGGGCCCAGAAAGGGCCTTACATCTATGACATCTGAGAAATGTTACCCATCATCCAGCACGTGGTCTATTTGGATGCAGGCATCGCTATTCGTGTGTCGCCTGGTTTGTTTGCGAATATTCTTGTCTGCAAAGTAGGTACTGTTGATTCCCTTTAGCAGCAGCGAAGGCTATAAGCCGCAGTAAATTATCAATGGTAACGGAATGGAAGCTTTCCGCTCCAAAGACGAGTCGGAAAAAACTTCTTTCCTGATCTGCGCATTTTTATCGCCAATGACTTATCTAGGCTCTCATAGAACTCATCCTTCGTATCATCGGGATTATTGTTCGTTAGCGCATATAGTTGAAGAACTTACCCTTCATTCTCGACACACAGATTCTCTCGCTCAATGGTTTCCAACGAATAACTAGCTTCATCTATTGCCTTATCACTATAAAGCCAACTCCACGTTCTTCTCTGTCGCTACCGCTGAAGTATAGGTATGTGATATTTTAATAAAGTGTTGGCGATGGAATCCACCGATCAGAATTCACGTTCTACGGTTTTCGGCTTACTAAAAATGGGTAAATATTTTGACACAAGTTTGTTCAGCAAAATTGTAACCAATATGATAAAGGTTGACTGTGTGATATTTTTTCTTTTCAACTGTTATAGTTTTACTGGAAGTATTGATTATTTCACTAAAGTCCAACTTTTACTCCACCTTACTCTACATTTATTCATCGTGCAGTCTGTGAATGATGTAACAAAAATTGAAATTTTTTTTTCTTAATGAAACAGCCCATAAAACGCCAATGAGCCCATTACCCAAAGTATCTGTCGACATATTGGTGTCTGGCATCCGGCATGCAGCATCTACATTGCCCTATCAAGCCCAAGCTGTAATATTCACAAATCCTTCCGGCTTCTTACTGCCAGTTCGCCAACAAAAACTGTGGCAGCATCTCTTAGGAAAATTATTGTCGCCAATAAATGTCTACTTAAAATGATAAACAGTATCATTAATTTTTGCACGTCCACACGCATTTCAGCTCCGAGAATCGTTGCCACTCGACTGGCTGGAGGAAAAATTCTTTTTCCCATACTTCCGACGCGGAAATATTTGCCCCAGTAGAACATCTTCTCGTTACTTCCAGTTTATAGCCTCGTTTAAATTTATGAACGAAACTGTCTGTCCCGCTCGGGGCAGCTGTAAACAGGGCCTTGTCTATTGCGATTGGCATATGAAGGCGAATTTTCGAAAACCGGGTCAACGCTGCGTCACTGTTCAGAGAGCTTCAGGGCGCATTGCGGTTGGTCGGATCCAGACGGTGGCTGAAGATGGCCTACAGCAAACGCACTACCTACTGGGTGGCGATTTGTGACATTAATCGAAGTGTCATCGATGACCACTATAGTGCACTTGGAGAGATCTGTGCCGACAAACCTCAATAGTACCTACGGCTATAAGGGTATGTGATACGTGTTTTCTTTTCATTGCAATATGAAACGGAACGATACACGGAAATTCTAGCATAACGAAACAAACTTTGAAAATGTTTCATAGTCGTCAAAAAATAAATATAATAAATCATAACTACTAAACATTGCGATGTTTTGTGATTTTTCGTCTGAAAAATCAAAAGGTTTTTAATTTTGGCTGATAAGTAAATTTGAATAAATGTTGCTGGTAACATTGTTAATGTTGTTTTGAAAATTTTGCAAAAATTCGTTATTTTTGTAACTCTCAATGGATGTATAATGTCATCACCAGTGTTGGAAGACTTACACTCAAATCTCAATGATTTAGTTTTCCCGTACTTCGCAAAACTCGCATTTGATGCTAAATGACTTGCTGACGATCATACCATTTAAAAATGATTCAATCATAACCTGGGACGCAGGCTCTGCTCCAGTTGGGACGTAACGCCATGAGAAAGATAGATGGATTCCACGGTATTTCGTTTCGAAACGTATTTTAAGGAACCATTCGCATATCGCATACCCTTCTACTGCTCAGAGCACTAACATCATCGGTAGAATGCTTTGATCTTGGTTTGCATCGAGGACATATGAGCCGAAAAGATTGGCATCTTTCGGCACCGAACTGGACAGCCGATGTTAGCCAGATGTCGAGGTGAGGTTAGCTGATGACCGATTGAATGGAGCGAATTGACTGGGGAGCAATAGTGGGCAATTAACGATGTTAATAGACATTTGCTCTAACTGTATCTGGTTCAATTGGCACTGACCCAAGAAACCTTAAAAACTTCGGCCAAATGTGAAGGTTTCATCCGCAAACAAGGTGGGTGGGTGTCCATTCAGCGGCGCAGGTGATTGATTGGTTCGTGATTATTTTGACTTTGCCATTGACGACGCAAACCGTAGGTCGATGTCCTACTAGGGATGTGAAGGACGGTGGGTGATCTATGGTATCGTTCTCAGAGCACAAAGTGTTCTATATATCAGTTACGCTTTGACGTGTGCCAAGAGTATTATTATAATTGGATCATCGAAATAAGCCGTTTATAAGGTTTGTAATCTTGCATCGTGTGTTTTGAATGGGGCTGAATAGATAGGGGATAATTGACACTGTCGGAACAGATCGTGCTTGGCGAATTAGTGTGGCACACTATGGATCAAAAACCATATTTTGTAGGTCAAAAACTTTAGCACAAAGAGTTAGAGAATGAAAACATCCCTTGGTATGACAAAAGGTTTTCAAGCTTAGCCAACATCGGATCATTTGTCTGAAATGCCATGAAACAAAACTGAGCAGAAAAAAATCATTGCTAGGATACTTTTATCGTCAGGAGGAATGGCTCTAGATAGAAAATAATATAACTATTCCTCTGTTTTGTAACTCTGATTCATTGATAACAATTTATAAAAAATATTAAACCCTGGAGCGTATCCTCCAAACTTTTATGTAATCTACTACAGATGACACGCAGGTTTTGTCCTTGAAAAAGGTCATAAACAAACCGAAACGTCGGGAAAAAATAGCGTTTTAATTCCCTAATGACTGCTTAGGCAACATTGTTCCAATAACAAAACCTCAGTCGAAGCTAATCCAAGAATAAAAAATAATATTAACTGGAAACAGTTTTCCACAAAATTTTCCACCGTTGAGAAAATTTGTAAAGAAAAGCCGGAAAAACTATGTTCCAATAAGTGGAAAACTTTCAAATATCTATTTTTGAGAAGGTAATTTCAAAAGCTTTAATCGCTGAAATTTTTGAAATGTACTTTTTTTTGGTTTTTGAGTTATGGCCAATTTTGTGGAAAATGACCATATAAGCCTTTTCTTTGAAAACCCATATTTCAACCGAAGCATCGGAAAAACAAAGATTTTTTTAACAAAGCAATTGCAAATTTTCTTCTTTTCCGTAATCCACCGAACTCCATTCAAATGAAACTTGGTCATGAGACCATGGCTAATCGAGCGTAAACTTGTCCTTACTGATTTGTGGCCGTCCAGTCCGAAGGGGTTACAGCATAGCGAATAGTATTCGTAGTATTGAACTTTGTCCATTTCAACAGCTTCGGTAATAACGAGTAATATACAGCTGACAACACTTGCACTTTCTCACTGCTCTTTGTTAGGTTTTTGGTAAACTTATGATTCTCAAGCCATTTCAACGCTTTAAACCAGAATTGGTAAATACCTAATTGCCATATTGTCTACCCATTTATTTAACTGTCAATTTTGTAGTTACCTAACAGGTAGCTGGAAAAAATGCCTACATTATGAATGAAGAAATCTTTGTTTCTATGCCGTTTCGTTCTTAAGTTGTTTTGTTTATAAACTTATAAATTTGAAAATAAGCTTTATAAACTTATAAATGTATAAATTTGTAAACAGCTCATCTTGGCAATATTTGATCATGTTTTAGGAACGAAAAATGAGCGTATTTAAAAAATGTTTAGGATTGGATCTTATTGATCGCTCTTTTCAAATATACTTTGTTTGTAAGCTGGAATAGCTAACCGGGTTATCATTATTTATTTTCCTTAACGGTGAAAAATGTCCTGAAAAACTTATTCCATTTAAAAAAATCTCAAAGTTTTGACAAAAATTTGATCCCGATTTGACAAGAAAAATGTTTCTGTGACGCTTTTATCTTCAGTTATGATTTTCGAACAAAATGACTTGTACGATAAATCTGGGCATTTTTCACAAAACTATGACTAAACGCAGGAATTAAAAAGTATTCATTTATTTAGTTAACATCTACACAGATAACACTGAATCAACAATTTCACGCCACAATACTCGGTTCGTGGCCGCATCTCTCCATCCTCGGTTCTGCCCCACGCTCGCCAAATCGATACGCACTTGATCCGCTCACCTAGCTCGCTGCGCTCCACGCCTTCTTGTACCAACCGGATCCGAAGCGAATACCATCTTTGCAGGGTTGCTGTCCGGCATTCTTGCAACATGCCCTGCCCATCGTATCCTTCCAGCTTTGGTCACCTTCTGGATACTGGGTTCGCCGTAGAGTTGGGCGAGCTCGTGGTTCATCCTTCGCCGCCACACACCGTTCTCCTGCACACCGCCGAAGATCGTCCTAAGCACCCGACGTTCGAAGACTCCAAGTGCTTGCAGGTCCTCCTCGAGCATCGTCCACGTTTCATGCCCGTAGAGGACTACCGGCCTTATGAGCGTTTTGTACATGGTACATTTGGTGCGAGCGTGAATCTTTTTTGACCGCAGCTTCTTCTGGAGGCCATAATAGGCCCGACTTCCACTGATGATGCGCCTCCGTATTTCACGGCTAACGTTATTGTCAGCCGTCAGCAAAGACTCAAAGTTAGACGAACTCGTCGACCACCTCGAACGTATCCCCGTCTATCGTAACACTGCTACCTAGGCGAGCCCTGTCGCGCTCGGCCCCACCAGCTAGCATGTACTTTGTCTTGGCCGCATTCACCACCAGTCCAACTTTTGCTGCCTCGCATTTCAGGCGGGTGTACAGGTCTGCCACCTTTTCAAATGTTCGGCCGACGATGTCCATATCATCCGCAAAGCAAACAAATTGACTAGATCTCGTAAAAATCGTACCCCGGCTGTTAAGCCCGGCTCTCCGCATAACACCTTCTAGCGCAATATTGAACAACAGGCACGAAAGTCCATCACCTTGTCGTAGTCCCCGGTGGGATCCAAACGAACTGGAGTGTTCGCCTGAAACCTTCACACAATTTTGCACACCTTCCATCGTCGCTCTTATCAGTCTCGTGAGCTTCCCGGGAAAGCTGTTCTCGTCCATGATTTTCCATAGCTCTCCGCGGTCGATACTGTCGTATGCCGCCTTGAAATCGATGAAAAGGTGATGCGTTGGGACCTGGTATTCACGACATTTTTGAAGGATTTGCCGTACAGTAAAGATCTGGTCCGTTGTCGATCGGCCGTCAACGAAGCCGGCTTGATAACTTCCCACGAACTCGTTTACTACAGGTGACAGACGACGGAAGATGATCTGGGATAATACTTTGTAGGCCGCATTTAGAATGGTGATTGCTCGAAAGTTCTCACAATCTAACTTGTCGCCTTTCTTGTAGATGGGGCAGATTACCCCTTCCTTCCACTCCTCCGGTAGCTGTTCTGTTTCCCAGATTGTGCCTATCAGCCGGTGCAGACAAATGGCCAGCCTTTCCGGACCCATCTTTATGAGTTCAGCTCCGATACCATCCTTACCAGCAGCTTTATTGTTCTTGAGCTGGTGAATGGCATCCTTAATCTCCCTCAAAGTGGGGGCTGGTTGGTTCCCATCTTCCGCAGTACTGACGAAGGCATTTCCTCCGTTGTCCCGTCCTTCATTGCCTGTGCTCTCAGCACCATTCAGGTGCTCGTCGAAGTGCTGCTTCCACCTTTCGATCACCTCACGCTCGTCCGTCAGAATGCTCCCATCCTTATCCCTGCACATCTCGGCTCGCGGCACGAAGCCGTTGCGGGATGCGTTGAGCTTCTGATAGAACCTCGTTTCCTGAGACCGGCACAGCTGTTCCATCTCCTCGCACTCCGTCTCCTCCAGGCGGCGTTTTTTCTCCCGAAAGAGGCGGGTCTGCTGTTGCCGTTTCCGTTTATAGCGTTCCACGTTCTGCCGGGTCCCTTGCTGCAGCATGACCGCCCGCGCTGCATTCTTCTCCTTCAAAACCTCCTGACACTCCTCGTCGAACCAATCGTTCCGTCGACTCCGTCCCACGTACCCGACGTTGCTCTCAGCTGCATCGTTGATGGCTGCTTTTACTGTTCTCCAGCAGTCCTCAAGAGGGGCTTCGTCCAGCTCACCCTCTTCCGGTAATGCAGCCTCGAGTTGCTGCGCGTATGCCGCTGCGACATCCGGTTGCTTGAGCCGCTCTAGGTCATACCGGGGCGGCCGTCGGTACCGTACGTTGTTAACGACGGAGAGTTTTGGACGCAGTTTGACCATCACCAGATAGTGGTCAGAGTCGATGTTTGCGCCACGATAGGTCCTGACGTCGATAATGTCGGAGAAGTGCCGACCATCAATCAGAACGTGGTCGATTTGCGATTCTGTCTGCTGTGGTGATCTCCAGGTGTATCGGTACGGAAGGCTGTGCTGGAAGTAGGTGCTACGAATGGCCATATTCTTGGAGGCGGCAAAATCAATTAGTCGTAGGCCGTTTTCGTTCGTCAGCCGGTGTGCGCTGAACTTTCCAATCGTCGGTCTGAATTCCTCCTCCTGACCAACCTGAGCGTTTAGATCTCCTATGATGATTTTGACGTCGTGGCTTGGGCAGCTGTCGTACTCGCGTTCGAGCTGCGCGTAAAAAGCGTCTTTATCATCATCAGTGCTTCCGCAGTGAGGGCTGTGCACGTTTATTATGCTGAAGTTGAAGAACCGGCCTTTGATCCTCAACTTGCTCATTCTCTCATTGATCGGCCACCACCCGATCACGCGCCTCTGCATATCACCCATCACTATAAAAGCTGTTCCCAGCTCATGTGTATTGCCGCAGCTCTGGTAGATGGTATGGTTACCTCTAAACGTTCGCACCATTGATCCCTTCCAACACACTTCCTGCAACGCTACGATGCCGAATCTACGGTCTTTCAGCACGTCGGCGAGTATGCGTGTGCTCCCGATGAAGTTGAGAGATTTACAGTTCCACGTACCGAGCTTCCAATCGCTAGTCCCTTTACGTCGCTGTGGTCTTCGCCGATTGTCCCGGTTCGTATTCTCTCGATGATTATTCGTTGCTTGATTTTTTTACGGCTGGCTTGCAGGGCCTGACACCAACCCCCTAGATTTCCGGAGGACCACTCCCCCTAAATGTTCGGAGGACCATAGTGCGCAGTTTAGCTTAGAGTCCTTCTCTGGCACTCGGACGATGATCAGCCGCCCCTGACATGGGGAACAGACGCTGTTGTGAGCCGCTCCTAACATGGAGTACAGACGCTCAAGGTTTGCAGAAGCAAAAGCAAAAGCAAACCCCCCCTTCCCTGTCAGCATACGACCAAAGTTCCCACCGGGGGTTGGTTACCCGATCTTCCCTAAGGTTACTCGTACCCGGGCAGTACCGCGAGGAGATAGGGATAGGAGTTGCTGGGCAAGAGGCTAAGGACCGCACAAAGGGGTCTATTTTATTCCTTCAGGTACGCGAGGTACCAATGGTACGCCATGCCCAGCCATTTACCAACCGAATTAAAAAGTAGTACATATTAAAAATTTCAGTGATTGAAATTTATAAAATTCTGTTCTCAAAAATATTTCTTTGAAAATCTTACACAAGTTGGAGCACAGTTTTTCCGGCTTTTATTTACAAATTTCATAACCGGTGGAAAATTTTGTGGAAAACTTTTTCCAGTTAATTTTTTTTATTCCTGAGAAAATTTGCTTTCATTTCATAAAAAAAAAAACATTGTTTCTATGATGCTTCGTTCTTGAGTTATGATTTTTCAAAGTAAGTAGTGTCAGGGGAAAACAAAAAATTTCCAACTGAGTTTTTTTTTTTTTTTTTTATTCATATATTGATGAGCCCTGTCTGTGGAAAAAGTTTCATGAAAATCTGAGACCTTTCGGCCCAAACCCGTACGGAAATAAAAAAAAATCCCCATTTGTCAAAATATCTAGGGAATAAGAATAACTCATTGTTTTCATATGAGCCATATAGAGTTCCAGCTATACATGCAGTCCTAGAGATATGAAGGAAAAACTTTTGTATGTATTCTGTGAGTGAACCTCATCTTTTGTTCGAAAGTATACGACATTCGAACAAAGTTGTTTGGTGGTCAGTCTTGTTTAACATTTTGCCGCAAAGCAGCCAAAAGTATACATCTCAAGACCAAAAATAACACTCTGAACACAGTACACAAGTCTCAATCGCAACAACAATTTGTCAACAGATATTTATCCGCCCGCAAACAAATCGAATTTACAGCTTCCATATCATGCATCACATTAATCTCGTGTAATCCACTCAATGGATTAATTGACGTCATTGTCGAATTTATCTCCCTACCAGTCGCACGGCAAACCATTCCGACCACCCATAATTGAAGAAGCTTCCATTCGAAAAAATATATGTTTTCATAATTTCATTGAACAACAGATGACATTTATTCGAAGGCCACTCAACCAACAATTGATGATCCTTATATTATTACGGCTTGGCAATTCAGTAGATTAATCACTTTGCAGCGCGAGGGCGCTATCTTCGAATCGATCACCTCTTATGGCAGCAACTGTGTGACAGTGTGGTATCCACGCGCATATTTTCAAGTGCATTTTTCCTAGCGCTATGCACAATGCATTCCGCCAAATGGGGGTAAGGTCAGGCGATTGCCGTTGTGTTTCTCGTAGAGTTGACCTTTAAGTCAGGTCCGAATCGATAGGTACACGGAAAAATAAATAAACCTCAACTTTGAGTTTACTGCACTCAAAATAAAGTAGATTGATTATTATTCAACCAATAATCCCACGGTAATCTATTTCTTCCTCACGAATGTTGCCAAAAAAAGAGCAGCATCTACCCAATAGGGATAGATAGGTCCAATAAACCATTTTTCTGTATATATAACTTTTCATATGCTTCAATTGTAAGAACACAATCTTTTGTAGAATCAAACCAATTCTGAGTATTTTTTTCCTTCTACTTTTTGAAATCCAAAAGTGAATAATCAGGTTGAAACAACCCAAAAATGCGTAGCATCGCGTCTCCGTGTACGGTATGATTTGAAAGAAATTAACCGAAAGGGCTTGTTCGATCGGCGCACGATCGCACAACTCCCTCGAGGGTTAGAAATGTCAACCCTTCGGAGTGACGTGTATGTCACGTGTCTCTGCGTACCTTCATACGTCCATACAACTCGTTTGAATGCACTCTAAGGTCTGAGCATGATCAATTGTCAAGGGCGACCGTTTGCCTACGTCTTCGAGGGAATTGCTCGTCTGCCGGAGCCATGCATATTACAAGTTGTCATTTAAATTGAATGGGACATTTGAGAGGGAAATTTATTACGTCGCGTGTTGAAGAAGACAACTTATGGATTCGGATATCTATTATTTTGCAATTTAGTAGGATAAATGTTACATAATTGATTCTTCAATTTTATCAAAAATTGTTAACAGCTTTAATGTCCATACCAATTGCTGAAAGACTTGGTGGTCTAACAGCTACAGCTTCTAATTGGTAAGCAGAAGGTCATGGGTTCAATCTCAAACCCATGTACGTAGGGAAACTTCCTTGTAGCTATACGTGCCTTGGTTGTCCAATAGGGGTGGTAAAATTAATACCTTAAGGATGTCATCGTATTTCTGATGGAAAAACGATGAATTTGTATAGCTTTATCGCACAACATCAAAAATAGGGATGTCATCTAAAGTAGCGACATGAATTCAGAATAAAATAGTCGAATTTTCACATATTTTTAATCGTAAGCAAAAATCAATGGAAATGTTAATTTTACCTGTACCTGTACTATGGCTATTCAAAGGCTAAACAAGGGCTCAATAAAAGGCAACACTCTAAATGGACTGTGTGGGTGTGGGCGATGGGATGGCCGGCCGGCGCTCACTGCTGTTGCTGCTGCTGGAGTCGGTGAGTATTGGTAACTGCGAGGGGTTGACTAGGCCTGTCTCGACCTAGGCGGTACGTGATTGTTCCACTCTGGACAGAAAGTCGGGTCCTCGAGGGTCGAATTCTGTCGGGAATGGCCTTCGACCGACGACGTAGTGGAAATCTGTGCTCGGTGTCCTGTTGGCTCAATACGATTAGATCGGCGTCCAACCGGGATAATATTCGGTTTTTCAGGCGATATCAGATCCATATTCTAGTTTGACGCCTTGAAATTGTTTGTGCAAAGCACTATTGATACCTATTCTAGTTCCTATTGGCATGAGAGGGTTAAAGTAGGTTTAGGGAATATAAATATTAGTAGTAGAACGCTAGTGGCGCTGTTGTCACTAAACTGATTAAACTAAATATTATCTTAAATTGCTATTTTTCATTAATTGATCGATCCCACGCAATGTTTTGTTTTGGCTTTTGACACTTTGAGGTCCGGTGCTCACGCTGTCATATCGCAGCAAACTAGATGTTGGTCACACGAACAGCAGCGACATTAGCATTCTTAGGCTAATGCTTCTACTGTTTAGGGTTATGTTCATGGGCTACTGGGATTATAAGCCATTTTACGAGACGTTTCGGAACAGCTGATCGTCGCAACGGCATCAATTGACAGGAGACCTGGGATTTTGTTTTGATAAAATCCAGCGTGATTCTTAACAACGCCTCATCATACCAAACGGGGACATGGAATAAATGGAAAAACAGAGATCCAAAAATGTTCGTTACCTGAAGATTACTCCTCGTTATTATATCAGCTACTCTTTTGTTACCCATTTTTCACTTGAAAAAGCACTTTTGTGATGAGAAATATTTTTAAAATTATTCTCCATATAAGTTTTGGCCTGTATGAAAAGCTACGTTAGAAATGCGCACAGTCATCAATCATCATTATCGCGAAAACTGATGAAGATGATTAAAAAGGAAAACTTTAATCCCAGGTCTCCTGTCATTTGATCAGCTTCGTAAAATAGCTCATTGCTTGGTAATTTTTTCTTATTAGAAAAAAGGCATACCTGATTCATTTATTAGACCCTGTGAGTATGGTGAGTCCACACGTCACATGTAAAGCACAATAGAAAAACAATTGCTTTATTTTTAGAAGACCTTTCAAAGCACAATGACAATCATCAAAATTGGCAACACTGCTGTAATAAAATCGATTTTATTTTCCACATATTATTTTCACAATATGTTATTCTGAGATTATCAATTGGAATATTCGGAGAAAAACGTTTACAATTTGCTGTAGATCGATAAATATGCGTTCATGATTTTAAAAGTATGAGACTTTTAAGTAGAACGATCATGAAGAGTAAAATTTACACTTAAGACTGCAGTTTAAACTCACGATTTAGCTCTCGTTTATACAAATAGAGTTTCTTTAGTAATTTAAATTAGTTTCGAACACGCTTTTTACTTTTATCTCTTGCTGGAAGTGAAAGGATGGTGTATAAGCAAATTTGAGCATAAATGGATAAATCACTAATGTTACCTTATGTCAGTGAATGGTGGAATATAATTCATTTTTTAAGCTACACCTTAAGTAGAATAGTAAAGATACAAACATACAATTTGTTCATAAAAATGAAAATTTTTCTTATGCGAAAAATAATGTTAAACTTTGACAATCAGCTTTTCTTAAGAGTTTTTGGCAAAACTATTTAGCTCTTCAACCAAAAGCATTTTCTAAGATCTTATATTTTTAAAGCATTGTAAAATAATAATTGAACGATGCATAGAAAACCGATTACGATTTTATCAAAAAATAAAAAAGATAAAGCATAAACAAAGTGTCCACTTTATAAAATGAACAATCCTTAAGTTTTCGTTGATATTTTTATTTCAATTAATCTCCACCAACACAAACACTCTGATTAATGCTCTAAATCGTCGGTGCGTGATAAAAATTAATTGAAATTTGTTTTTCACCGTAAGAGCCACGGTGTTCATTTTACCCCCACTTGCCTCTTTCATCTCTATATGTATCGATCGTTCACTTAGTCCTTACCAGGGATTGAATTCTGAGAAACTTGAAATTTTCTATCACTTATCGCTATCTGTAACAATCATGATCCCCAACCGATCATGAAAACCAGTTTATCATCTCGTGCTAACGATCTGATTAGATCAGGGGGATATTGTTTATCATGTTTTTGAAATGAAACACCTACTTAATTAATAAGTGAGAAAAATGGGTTCAATCATTACTTTTTATTTGGGACTCTCGTTCGCTACAGTTAATTATCCACCTTTTTACAACTTGCAAAACATCGCCGATTATGGACCGATACAGATAGGATGTCTTTCTTTGCTTGCTCTTTGAAATCAGTTGAGAACGAGTTCTGCAATGCCTGGTGATGTCAGCACCCGTTACTGTAAAGGTTGAAATTCATCCGAAAATTCATCTAGCAAATCTGGAACATATTTCTTTTAATAACCACAAGGAATGAACTTCATGAATTATTGCAGGCAATTTTTGTAAAGAACATCATTTTCAGATTCAGAAGACCCGCATTTAGTAGATAGGTATTTTTTTCTGATATATGTTTTACTATATAGTGATTAATTTCGGCCAGTCGTTCATTTTCAATTTAGGAAATTCAAACTTATTTTATTATATGTTAAATTTTATTTCTTAAAAATTTATTACACATACTAATAAAGATCATTGAAGTACTGATTTTGTCGAAATTAATTCAACAATATTTGAATTTCAAAGGATAACATGACAAAAACTAGTGTTCAACTTGCCCCGGACTACAGTATTGTGTTTTGAAGAATTTCTCCAAGTATGCAGAAATGGAGATTCGGCTGGTGTAGTTTTTGAAAAAAAACGTCTATATCGGAAATAAAAGGGTTAATTCTGCACGCATTCTGCTGGACAGTACTTCGTTGCGGGCTTGATCGAATAGTCACTCGCTGGATGTGGCCATTCGATCAGGTTTACGGCTTGAAACGCTGTCCGGTTATATTTTGCTTTTGTAAAATGAGCATGCTGATCAATCAAGAATGGATGATCAATTAGGTGAGCTCGTTTCATGCCTTTATTTTAGATGTACAATATATCATGAAACGTATATTTATCATGACAACGGTGGGAATGTTATTTAAATAAATAAATTTAACAACTATGAACAGTTCGTTATTGTACGTGTCGACATAGACTCTTGTACATTAACCTAAAAAACGCCATAGCTTTCCTTTAACCTGATTTTTATAATTATAATAAATAACTTTTGAACTGATATTGATTGTTTGAACAAAGGTTGCATGAATCGCATCACTTACCAGGGTGAATCCTGATCATGCGGCTATGATCCCTCCCCACTAACAAAACTCATTTTCCCATGACAACCATGGAGATGTAGAGGTGATTTCGGTCTCTAGTAACAATGGTTGTCACACTAACATTCCTTCCCTTCCCCGATGACCGTAAGGGCGTGGCCGGCGCCGTTATTGACTTTACAATGTTTGGAGTTCTCAGAAGTGTACATCAAAGATGGAAGGCTACTCCCAAGCTGCATCTTTTGGTTCCTTGTGCAACTTCGATTATTCTGGTCAATCACGGAGTAGCAACTACGAATTGTATGCTTAAATTTTCGTAAAGAACGAACTGTGTTTTTTTAAATAGATTTTCCATTTTTGTTTTATTTTTCATATTTTGTGCTATGTTTACAATCCAAGGGGTGTTTGGTGATTCAGAAGATTATCATTAGGTTGTTTAAGGCTGCATTAGCATATAATATGAAAGTTATTACCAATTTTATTGAAAACATAAATCACCCGAATGGTTCGATACTGTTGTAGTCTGTGAGAGTTGCTGTTCTTGAACGCTCTCGTGCTACGTACCAAAAAAGAGAGTGAATGTTTACATTCAAAAGGGCTATCTGATTACGATGTGTCGCGAACTGTTATGCTCTCCGAGTATTGTTCGACCGGCTTATTTGGATCAAAATCCAAACACTGACACTGGTCGAAAGGACAGAAGGTCGAAACACAATAGGTTGAAAACATATTTTTAAAGAAAGAAAAATTTCCCACCAAGCAAATCATATTCGACCTTTTGTATTTCGATCTTTTGTCCATAAATGCGATATTCACCTTTTTGAAAAACCTCAAGACCTCCGAGGTAAAAGTTACATCAGTTCTAATTTTCAAACGTGGATTTCTTATATCTTAGTTTTCGTTGATATTTTCACATCAACTGACCTCCGTATCAACTCGAGCATAAATCGGAGTGTTATGCTCTAAATCGTCCGTGCGTGATAAAAAATCATCGTAATTTGTTTTATTTGTGTTCATTTTACCACCCCGTCCCCTATAAGAATAATCATGCGAAAGTTGAGGACCTAGATAGCCGTTGCGGTAAATGTGCAGTTATTCAACAAGACCGATCTGAGAGTTGTAGGTTCGAAACTTACCGCTCTTTTTTTCTCTACTTTTCAGTCGGCGTAACTCTCAATCAATTACTGTGGAGTAGAAATGCTTATAAAATAACACTACGCTGTTCCGGATAGGACGTTGCGTCAGAAAAAAGAATAATCATACGATAGTGTGTGAAAAAATGATCGTTATCGCGTAAACTTGTTACTTTAATTTCGAGGTTGCTTGTCCCCACTCCCTGATGGATATCCTGGCTAAACCCATTACTTAATATGAGCATGAGCATAGATGACGTACAATTCATAGTTGGAAAGTACTCCGTGATTGACCAGAGTAATCAGTTTTACAATCTCAATGTGCAAAAATCGAGAATTCATTTACTAAAAGTCAATAACGGCGCCAGCTGCGTCCTTCGTCCTTCGATCATCGGGGAAGGGAAGGAATGTTAGTTAGACAACCATTGTTACAAGATACCGAAGAATCTTCTGCATCTCCACGGTTGTCATGGAAAGGACATTGGGTGGATAAGGTAATTGATTGGTAATGCGATCCATGATACATTCGCGCCAATTTTTTTTTATGAACATAAGAGTCAATGTCCCTTCTGTTTGGAAAGAGAGTATTATAATTCCGATTCCAAAACCTGGCGAAAACACTTGTGAATCCAATAGCTTCCGACCAATATCTTTAATTAGCAGCGTTGCCAAAACAATGGAGCATATGGTAAATCGCCGACTGATGAACCATCTAGAAGTCAATGGAATACTCAACCAACAACAATACGCGTTCCGGAAAGGAAAAAGAACAACACACTATCTAGCAGATCTATATGAAACTATAGCCGAGGCAGCCGAAAGAGGTGAACATTGTGAAATGGTTACCCTTGATATCAGCAAAGTTTATGACTGTGATCTCGGTACGAACATGAATAAATTCATCAATAACTTCCTGCAACAACGATCGGCGAGGGTTAGCTTTTCTGAAGTCCTCTCAAAATTGAACATCTAGAAAACGGTGTCCCACAGGGCTCCGTGCTCTCAGTGTCTCTTTTTCTTCTAGCTATGAATTCAGTCTTCAAGTTTGCCCCGAAAAATGTAAACGTTTTTCTCTATGCCGACGATATTGTCATCATTGCATCTGGCAAACGCGTAAGCTACCTGCGACGCAGACTTCAGAAGGCTGTAGAGAGTATAGAAAATTGGGCCTCAAGTATTGGTTTTCAATTATCACCGGTCAAATCATTCACTATGCATTACTGCAAGCTCAAAAAGCATCGTAATTGGCACCTCGAAGGACCTAAAATTCTTCTTGATGGAAAGGAAACAGCCAAAAATAAGACAACCCGAATCCTCGGAGTCACCTTTGACAGAAAATGCAACTTCAACCAACATACTAAAAATCTGAAAGAAGACTGTAGAAGCAGATTAAATCTTATTAGAGCAATCTCTAGAAAAGCAGACCGTAAGACCCTATTGTATATAGGAAACTCCATAGTTACTTCAAAACTTTTCTACGGGTTAGAGAAAACATCGAGAAACTTGCATCAATATACATCCAAATTATTAGAATAGCTTCTGGTGCACTTCGAACTACCCTAATTATTTCCTTAGTGGTAGAATCTGGATGTCTACCATTTGAACTCATGGCTATAATGACAATTAAGAAAAAAAAAAAAGCATGCGCATTGATAGAAAAATCTGATGACGATTCTAATCATATTTGGAGGAGAGCTCAAGATGCGTTTCAAAACCTAACAGGCTAAGAAATACCAAAAATATGCAAGCTCGCAACAATACACCCAAGAGCGTGGGATAAAGCGGTCCCTTGCATCGATTGGTCCGTAAAAGCGAAGGTAAGAGCTGGACAGCCCCCTATGTTAGGACTTATTGCTTTCAGAGAGGTGACAGAAAGAAAATACCAAGGATATGCTCACTGGTACACGGACGGATCTCTCGCCGAAGGAAAAGTTTGGTATGGAGTTGTAGGACCAGGCACGAAATTAAAAGCCAGCCTAGCGAAACAATGTTCGGCGTTCACTGCGGAAGCTAAGGCACTATCACAAGCAACCAAACATGCCAGAAACAGATCAGTCATCTTTAGTGATTCAGCTAGTTGCCTAGCATCATTGGAATCTGGAAAATCGAAGAACTGTTACATCCAACTTATTGAAGCTGATATTGAAGGGAAGGACATTTGTTTTTGTTGGATACCCGGACATTCAGGAATCCCATGAAATGAAAAAGCCGACGACGCAGCACGATGTGGGAGAAACCGATCAATTGCAACTGAGGAAGTTCCTTGTCAGGATACCATCAAATGGATACAAAAGATGATCTGGCCCACCAAAACACATGGAGTCAAAATCCCAAGACTATCTTGAAAATAGTTAAAAGCGATGTTGGAAAATTGACAGATTGAACGGACAGAAAGGAGCAAATAATATTAACTAGATTACGATTAGGTCATTCAATTTTTAATAAGAAGCATATTTTTGAGAAAAAAGAACCTGAAATGTGTACGTTATGCAATTGAAAAGTAACAGTTCATCATGTACTTGCTGCGTGTCAGCGATACGATGCTGAAAGACAAGAGCTAGGAATATACAACAATTTAGCTGAAATTCTTAGCAGTGAAAAAGACGCAGAAGACAAGGTAATAAGATTTGTAAAAAAAGATTGGATTGTTCAGTAGTATATAAGTCAAATTGTAAAACAAAATAACTTTTGATAATAAAACCCTTTTAATTAAGAGACGAATACCCCTTCTGCGTAAAGTCTCTATAAACAAAAAAAAAACATAAGAGCGTTAAGATAAGTTATAGGAAAGCTTACCCTATTTCTGCCCTACTATTCCGTTATACCCAAGTAACCAGTAAGCACGATAATGCGGCACGGTAACAGCATTATATGCGCATATAGGGTAATCATTTGATGCATGTCAGTTTTATATACGCATATAATTCTATTATAATGCCAGAAAAGGCGAAATAGCGTGCCATTATAGTGCCAAGATATAACCGTGCTTCTCTGCACCACTAATGCTGATATAAGACCACGTGAGAAACGTCAGTTGTTTTCGCCAGGTTTTTAGGGCGAATATTTTGTGCTTTCGCGTACGCAGCCAGAGAGCTTTCGTGTATGCGGCCAAGCAACTGGTACATGAGGTAAATAACTGAATGTATGAAAACGGAAACCTCTAATAGTATGCAAAAAATGTAATAAAATGATGCAGTTAGTACTTCTCCGCATCAGACATTACGTTTTGGTAGATTTCATCCTTCTGAGGAAGAAAGAAAAGTGACCAATTTAAACCATCACTTTTCCTGGTCATAAAACCTGCAATTGTAGACGTGAGAAGATTTATGTTTGACTCCCTCTTACCACTATATGCAAACACAAAGCACTTGGTATATTTGTCAAAACACTGGATGGCATTTAAACATGCCCTGTATTCGAATATAAAGCCAATATAGTGCTTATTTAATGCCTGTAGGCATCAGGCTTAGAAGCATTAATGATGCTGTAATAGGGTTTCTATGCAGCGGAAGTGCTGTTATAAGATCTGTAAGCATTTGTGGTGCTATTATAATGCATGTACGCATCTATGATGCTGATTAAGGGCTTATTATAAGTGCTTATGGTTACTTGGGTAATACGCGACAGTACTAGATGAATACCAAGCTTAAACCTAATGCACCTCTGATTGATTCAACTTGGTGTTTTATCCGCAAACGAACACTAAACTGCTGGTTGCCATTCTAAATTCTTTCAAATTCTAGCGAAAAAAAAGCCTCCCAATGCGAACGGTTTCCCTCCCATGCACTTAGGGTGACTTGCATACCGCGTGTCGGCACTTGACCCAGGTGATCATTATTCAGCGTTTTTTTTTTTTCGAGCGGAAAATGTATTTATTGCATCCAGTTCGAACAAATACCAGGGTTCCTACACGAGGCAATCTATCGCAGCCTCTAGCACAAAAGCTCCACTGCAAGATGCCAATCGCCCCTTCGTCCACGTAAAATCATAAGCGCATACGCGTGCCATTTTGGAGGCTTTCCTCGTTGCTTTATGCTTGCTTACCAGAAAAGCATTCGTTATAAACTATAATCAAGACAAAATATAGACTTCATTAGTGCAGTCGGGACACCTACGACAACGGTAGTAAATGAATGGACCTAGACCGAAAATATATGAATATGCGTCGCTAGTTGGACTGTCTAGCCTGAAATAATGGTTTTTGAAATGATCTCCGGTGGTCGGAGACGATGCCGTCCCATTAGGTCAGTCAAAATCGTTAAGTAGGCTAGAGGGTCCAACTGGTAGGGATGTAGTATGACAATAAAGCCTTTGTGATGAATGTCTTTTTCTACATAATATGAACAAAAAAACAAGACAAGAATAACATTGTATACTAGGCCACGTCCTTACAATCGCTGAGGATAGGAAGGAATGATAGTTCATCGTAGTTCATAGTAGAAGACTACTTACTCCATAGATGTCAAAGGATGGATACAATTGTGTTTGTAGAATAGTAAGAATAAGATTCGTTCGATAAATTGGAGTATTACCTCCACAGTATGTATAACAATTGATTCTGAATTTACCTGATCACTTCTAATAGAGAAAATGATATAATTACTATAGAAAAAAAAAACACAAAATTCAATAATGCTCATCCCCACAACATCGAGCAACACAACCGAAAAATATCGATTCGCGATACCCAGTCTATATATATGTTATATCTGTTATCAAACAGACACTGATTACATTTGTCGTATTGTAGCAAGGCACTAGCATCAAGTTTCGCTGCAGCTAACGAGCTAAGTTCGGTATAGACCTCCACTGACCATACTGAACCACTACAAGTTATTTCCTTCATGTTCAGGTTCACAATCAATCATAGCACCACAACAAATCCGCCCCCATGAATACCTTCCAAACAACTAGGAAAATGCCTCAAAATTGTCACTTGTCAAATTAGTTCCGCCCAATTCGATGCGATCAGTTACTCTCAACCGTAAGTGTCCATTTATTGACCACCGACCGCTGGCTGCCCAACAAGGCAAATTACCGCACCCGGCGATTTACGATCGAATCAGCTTTTAGTATTTCACTTTTATGCTCACTCGGATTGACACCCGGCTCCGGGCTTCGCGATCTCTTCGAGGCGGCAGAGCACGTGAGTCATCCACACCCCAATCCAATCCATCAGAGAAGCCAACCCGAGCCAAGTGCTTGTTCGCTGAATCGCGCGCCCTGGTGTGTCAATTTTCGAGATAGATCTGACCTTGATCCAGCTATCTCGGCCCCGTTCTGTGGCGGTCCTTTCCAACTGCAAAACAGCCATGCTTAGGTTTAGATTGCCCTCTTGGCCACAATCTCAAAATGTGCTCTCGAGAGTGCTCTAGGAAAAACGGTACTCATAAATCACGTTCAATTTTTATCTTAATTTTGCTGTGCAAATACAGGCGGATTGGCGCGCGGGCGAACGAACGAAAGATCGGACGATCGCACTAACGTTCAACGGTCTTAAGGTCCGTTCGTTCGGGCCCGGATTCGAGGGTGTGAATGCCCCGGGCTTTCAATTAAAGGTGCCTCCGAAGAAGAAAAAAAAACCCATCGGAATACTAAACACAAAATCGGGATCACGTAAGAATTTCACTAAAAACTATTTTTTGAACTTTGTTCTAGGATTTGGTAAATTATGTCCTGCTTAGAACTCAATAAGCTTCTTCTTCTATCTATCTTCTATCTTCTATCTTCTATCTTCTATCTTCTATCTTCTATCTTCTATCTTCTATCTTCTATCTTCTATCTTCTATCTTCTATCTTCTATCTTCTATCTTCTATCTTCTATCTTCTATCTTCTATCTTCTATCTTCTATCTTCTATCTTCTATCTTCTATCTTCTATCTTCTATCTTCTATCTTCTATCTTCTATCTTCTATCTTCTATCTTCTATCTTCTATCTTCTATCTTCTATCTTCTATCTTCTATCTTCTATCTTCTATCTTCTATCTTCTATCTTCTATCTTCTATCTTCTATCTTCTATCTTCTATCTTCTATCTTCTATCTTCTATCTTCTATCTTCTATCTTCTATCTTCTATCTTCTATCTTCTATCTTCTATCTTCTATCTTCTATCTTCTATCTTCTATCTTCTATCTTCTATCTTCTATCTTCTATCTTCTATCTTCTATCTTCTATCTTCTATCTTCTATCTTCTATCTTCTATCTTCTATCTTCTATCTTCTATCTTCTATCTTCTATCTTCTATCTTCAATATTCTTTTCTTTAAAGAGATATGTTGTATTAAGGACCCCCTCTATAAGATCGGACTCGGCCCTCTGAATCCCAAATCCGGCACTGCGTGTGTCCAAAGTGATTGGTTATAAGCGAACGCTCACCTGAGAACCAAAACGGCCACCAGAACAACGACGAGCCCAGTTCAACGGAATCTTAGCAGCGAACGATGGACCCACGTTAGGTTGACCTTGGATATTGATAGAAATAACTGCATGCATGCATGCCTGCCTGCCCACATGAATGGAATGGATTTTAACCGTTCTGCAACTGGAGTAAGAACGACCAAATTCCTACCGGTTCAAATAAAAGTCGTGATTGGTCAGGCGGCAAGTGCAATTACCGAAACCTACATGTACCTGATTAACATGTGTTCTTTTTCAATGTTCTTGGCGGTCACTTAAGTAAACAGTCATGTTTCTGACGCTTGATTTATTGGATCTGCAAAATATTCGTGACATTGGTCACCTAAGTAATTCAACTTTTGAACTTCATTTGAAAAGTGACCCGTTGCATTATAAGATCTGTGTACCAGTATCTGTTCAAACACAGCTTGGTAAATAGCTACCTATTTGTCTTTTCAATGCTCTGGACAGAAATTTAATTTGTTCCAAACTTACTTGGGGAAATTGACTCGCATTAAGTCAAAGTTTTTTGTCATTGGTGACTTCAATGCAAAACATCGCTCATGGTATAACTTTCAAAGCAAATTTTATCTGATAAATGCTCTTCAGGATATTTCTCAATTCAACACCCTGATAGCCCTACTTGCTTTTCTTCTTCTAAAAATCCATCTACAATTGGTTTGGTATTAACCGATTGTAGTCAGCATTGTAGCCAATTGGTTGCAAGGCTCAAAAACATTCCGCCAGAATTTAGGATAATCTTCAAAGTTATTCTACAGACTGAGCATTCCCGTTGAACAGGCAAAAACCCTTAAGCACATGCTTTAAATTTCCCCAGCAAATCGAGTCATCACGCCGAGATGTGTGATAATGATCCCATTCTGCATCAGCTAATTTAATTTGGCCGAAAACAAACGTTCCCGACAATCGGCGACCCGCAAACCAATTAATTTAATCAAGGATTAGCCCATCCGCAGCATCAGCTTCGCCATTCCCATCCTCGGCAAAGTAATATCCTATAGTGTGTCGTCAAATGGTCTGACAGTTTGCGAACTTGGCACCTTCTAATCCATAATGCCGTTCGTGGGTAATTTATTGCCTTACAACAGCGTCGATTGCTTCCAGCCTCAACGACCGAGTGCTAAATCCCGCGCCTCCCGCTGATTCCTTTCTCCGGAATCGGTCCAAATGGAGACACTTCTTCAGGACCACATCGCACAGTGGGAGATTTGTCAATTCAGCGATGGTAATAAAAATCAGAGGGGGTTGTGTACAAGACACGACCGCATGACGTTAACTACGCCAAGTAATTTTCTGCATTTTGCAGCCTTCCTTTAGTTCAAACTAAATATCGTAACGGTCGCAACATTATAGATTTTCAATTGACACCCAGTATATTGCCGTAAGACGTAGTTAACGTCAAAATTTAAAATCTTTCATTACGTGGGAAAAGAAAGGGAACCAAAGCTGGCAAATTTTGCGTTACGTAATATTTGAATCATTCCTTAACAATAGAAAATATATTGCATCCCAACGGCACTGCAGCAGCGTCCTCGGAAACATCCTCAAATTGCCGTATTGTCAATGATTCGTAGTAAATCAATAATTGTATGATGCTATGAGATGAATTAAGAGATTATAGCAAGTATGTGGTAAACACATTAGAGAATGTTACACAGACAACTCTTTAAAACACATTTGTTGGCTCTGAAAAGGGCCGATTGAATTGTTGAATTTGCGTAACACGGACACACTTTGACGGCGCACTGGTTGCAATCCTCCTCGCCCGGTGAGATTTGCGGTGCTGATGACGATGTGCGCTTCAACAAGCGGCTTTGGTCGATTTTCTTCAGCCATCTCGTTCAAACTTACCTTTGCGCCCCGATTCCTGCAGCGCCAATTCTGGAAGCGCGAGTCCATTAGGAAATCTTGAGCGATTTCACAATCCAGACGCTGGTGTTTTGCCGCCGCTTGATGATCAACAGCTTGCACCTGGTAGCGAGGTGCTGACGGCGCACTGGTAGAAATCCTCCTCGCCCGATGAGGTTTGCGGTGGCGATGACGATGGGCGCTTCAACAAGCGGCTTCAGTCGCGGCGGCGTGTTGTTGTTCCATTCGCGTTCCATTGAAAACTGAGCTGAGAATGCGAAAGGCAATCGAGACTTGCTCGCCGACCATGTTCACAGTCTGACGGCAATAAGAAGAATGATCGAAGAAGCAGGAATCGGTCTGTTTTTATAGTGCGAAGCGGAACGCAAAAGAAGCGTGGAAAACTGCTTGCACGTGATTGGTTGCGTAAGAAAGGGGTCGACATTTTCCTAATTTTCAATAGTTTATTGTCAATAATCAATAGTTTTCTCCATTCGGGAAAATTGTTGTATACATTTCCGACCGATTGGTGGGAAAATATTGAAAATCTATCGATAAATTACTGAGTTATTAGCGTTCAAAATCTTACATAATTTCGTGACGGTCGCAAAATTTTAGATTTTTAATTGACACCCAGTATATTGCCGTAAGACGTAGTTAACGTCAAAAGCGCATTACTTATGTTTCTAAGCGCTATGATGGTTTCTACAAAATCTTTCAGGAAACAAATGCGCTTCGATTGATATATTCAGAGCTTCGATCTATCTCAGAAAAGTGAAATGAAATATCATGTTTTAAACTTCTCAAATCACAAGGTTGCTGTCTGGTCAAATGTTACAGAAAATGTTGCTTAGCACAACTTTGTCCAAGATACTTAGTGTCTATACTTTTCAAGATACACAGGGTAGACTCGGTTATCCGGAGATTCGATAATCCAAAATTTTACACTTGATTATGTGGAGTATGGTCAAAATACGATCGATCCACTAAATAATTTGTTATTGTTGATTATAGGGAAAAAGGAGAACAACGAGCTCAAAACTTCTGGAGAAATTATCGAGTAACATTCCACGAGCATGTTATGGACCTGATTTGAAGTTTAATAAACGAAGATTCCAAAAGGAATCTTGATCGACATATGCCCGATATCTGTTAAGTAAAATGCAAGAATTTCTGCAAATTTTGATGAATAAATGTAGGAAATGCCTTACCTGGCTTGCTTCAAATTTATGTATTAAATTGTTTACCTAAATTTTTTGTTTTTTTTTTTCAACATAATTACCGTTTTGCATCGAATTGCCGGACGCTTCGAAAGCCGGACACCTTGCATGTTTTTGTTATTTTATGCAATGTTAGAGTAAGTTTAACTGTATTATGAATACACAGATCGATTCCTTGGTTTAAATTGTTCATTTTTAACGTATGTGCATCCCAGTAGGCTTTAAAATCGTTTAAATTAAAATAAAAATGTATTGTGTGTCAAATCGACTGCTGGTTTTCAACTCGGCTTAACAGTTTCTTAAGATTAGTGCTTAGGTTTGTATTCAAAGTTTTTAAGGCTAACGTTCGCTCCTGTTCCATGAAACGTTATGAACAGAACGAAAAAAGTGCTTTTTTATTGACAACTAGTGAAATACACTAGAAAATGAGCTGAAATATAGATAATCATGGTGAAATATCAGTGTCCGGATTACGAAGCATGATTTTCAGCTGCTTCAAAAGCCGGACATCCGTGAATATGAAGTGATATGTGCCTTAATATAAATCAAATGAAGCCAAAACAACTATTTAGTGGTCGAAGAAGTGCTTTAGAAAAACTCCGACGGAAAAAAATACAATGTTCCCTTGTGATTTCATAAAATAATTCGAAAAGAATGCGATGTGCAAAATTCAGGATGTTGCATGCTGCTGAATCAGGTGCGGCGATAGAAGAGAGTTGTGTAACTTTTCCTCATCTTTCACATCACATTTGTCCTTTAAATGCTAAATATAACTGCAACTTGAATAGAAAACTGGTTGAATTACCTTTGATAAAACGTGTTAAACACCATTCAGTTGAAATATTATCAAAATCTCTCTTTATTAAAATAAAACAAAAGTGTCCGGAATTCGAAGCAAATGTGTCCGGAATTTGAATCAGCTCTGAAATGCTGTCCGGATTTCGAAGCAATACTTACCATGAAAAAATCAATATTTTAGTGTTTTTAACTTCATATATTGTAATTTTCTTTGCATTATAGCAAACAAGACACTATAAGTGTTGTAATAATACATTATGGATTAAATATACAAGAAATTGCCAATAATATTCATGTTTGAAGTTGAACTTCTTCTTAGGTGTCCGGATTTCGAGGCAAAACGGTACTTATAAAATGCTTGTAACGTCATTCTGTCAAATCTGCCTAATTCAAGTCTTATTTTACCTCAAACAAATTTTCATGAGTATTTTTTCCAGTGCGAACTTGAAAATACACAAACTATCGTTCCTGAGACCTAGAGGTATCCGTATAGAATTCTTGACTTTGTTTCAACCTGATATTTGGCAGACGTCGTTAGCTTATTGGCGTGATCATTGAACATTTTTTGGAAGTTCCTTGGTGAACTATTGACAGGACTAAAGTAGTTCGAAGTTGTTCTTCGTTTCCACTTAAGCCACTGTCGAAAGCTGCAGTACTAATGAGATTTTTGACTGAATCGAAGATTCCTGCGAAAAATTTTGACGAATATCTGACAACATTTTTGAAGCATCTTCAAATTTTCAAAACAGGTGGCAGAGGCTTGGTAGATATAAAGGGCGAACACGAAATTATTGCGACACCGAAAATGTCATGCCAAGTTTCTTATAATGTTTAGCATCAAACCCAAAATTTTAGGGTAGTTTTATACATATATTCACTTCAAAAATCAAAAGAAACGTTAATCAATGGAGCCTTGAGTGTAAAATTGAAGGCATTTTCGCTTGATGCCCTCCATCAAAGTATTTACAGTGTCATCCGGTACCAATTTCTCAGTTTTTTTTTTTTTTTCATTTTCTTAACATGTCCTTCTCGTCTTTGACTGCTTTCTTGCTCTTCCGAAGTTCCCGCTTCATTATTGCCCAGTACTGCTCTACCGGTCGCAGCTCCGGACAGTTTGGCGGATTCATGTCGTTTGGAACAAAATGGACAAAATTGGCCTCATATCACTCCAGGACACTTTCAGAATAGTGGCATGATTCCAAATCTGGCCAAAATAGCGGAGCTTCGTCGTGCTGCTGCAATATGCTCGTCGGCTTTTATATAAGTTTCGCCGTCCATCACACAGTAGCCATATTTTGTCAGCATCTTCTCGTAGAGCTTCCGTGCCCGAGTTTTAGCCGTCAAGTGTTGCCGCTTATCGCGGTTTGGGAAGTTCTGTACCTTGTATGTATGTAGTTCAGCTCTCTGCATTCTGGACGTAGCTCTGCGGCATGCTGATCTTTTTAGCCAAATCACGGCTTAAGACGTTAGGATTTGCTTTAATCATCCGCTTCAGCTTTCCCTCCGTCTTTTTGTTTTCCGGTCCCGGTTTTCTTCCAGCTCCTTTTCCGTGGTCCAACGTCAACCACTCTGGAGGCGATTTAATGGCGAATGTTCAACATTTTTCCCAACTGCCGGTGCGACAGGTCAGGAAATTCCAGGTGTTTGGAAAGAATTTGTTCTCTCGATTTGCGTTGGTTCACCTCCATTTTCGTTGAATCAAAAAACACGACTTCGAGTTTGACGGCATGTAAACAATACACGTCAATGAGAAAGTGTGCATTTTTTTTTTACACAATGGTAGAAAAGTTATGCCCTGTTGAATGTGTCGCAATAATTTCGTGTTCGCCCTTTAGAACCTATCTTTGAAAAAATTCTTGACGTGAGCTGCGAGGAATCTGATAAAACATAGAACATACATGAACAAACTCTCAAATCTTTTTAAAATCTTGCTGGATAGTTTGCGAAGTTTTTTTTTTATTATACTTTGTGAAATTAACAACCTGATTTTTGTTGGATTTTGGCAATATCCTTGTTAAAAATTTCTCATGGATCTCTTGGAAAGATGTTTGGTAGACTTTTTTCAAGATTCTAAGTTGATTCAGATTATCCTGGCAAAATTCTTGCAATCTGGGGTGAATTACAGACGTGACTATTGGGTGGTATGTCAAGAATATCTTTTGATTTATAATAAGATCCTAGAATGGTTTCCATAAGGTTTCAATTCAAGAACATTCATTTGAAGGGGTACCGCGGGATTAGAAATGATCCATGGAATTAACTGATATTTACTCAGAGGATCAAACAAAACATTTCTCACACTTAAGTGCCTTCAGGTTGGATCCCTAAAGTTGACCTAAAAGTTTTTTCATGGAAAATTTCTGGAGAAATCCTGGGAGGAATCATCAAAGAAATCACTGGGAAAATTCCCAGAGAATTCCCTGGATAAATTTCTTAATATATTTCTGGAAGAACTTTTAAAGCAATCCCTGAAAGAGTTCGTAAGGGATTCTCTTAGATACTTTGTATGTTCAATCCTCGAACTCCTCAACAAAATAACGACCAGCTGGAGCATTATGCAGCCCACAGACGCTTAGGCGGTTTGACCAACATTGACTCCGCCCCCAAGTTAGCCCAACCGATTTATGTTGGTGCAAACGTTTGACCGACTGTCAGAGTTCGTTGCAGCAACACGATATTTCTTCGCATGTTTTGAATGATCTCGGCAAGTCGAGTGAATATTTCTTTTTTTTTTTTTTCGAATTCTGTGGTTGTGGAGGAGAATATTTTGGGCAATAAGCGTAGTAAGGAAAAGCAGAACTTTGAACATTTAAGTACCGGAAAAAATGGATATTGATGAGGGATTCCATTTGTAGTTCGTACGAAGTATTCCGGCAAAACTCTGATATTATTGGGGGTCTCTGTCGGAGAATATACTAAACCGTTATCAATATGGGAATGGCTATGGGAATTTTTCAAACATGCTATCCAGAATATTTCAGCGGTTTCCTCTAAATATTCTACTTTGAAGTTTTTCCAGGAATCTATGTGATATACCAAAAATTCTTCTTGGGATTCCACCAGGAATTTTATCAATAATTCCACTTTGAATTTATCCACACATTCAACCAGAAATTCCTTCTGGGAAAATTCTTCAGGCATGCCTTCAGGTGATATTCTTCCAGAGATTCCTTCAAAGGTTCCTCTCCCAATAATTGTGGATTTTCCCACTGATTCCTTCAAAGATCAATCCAAAATATTCCTCAAGTAATTTCTTCAGTAATGCTTCAGGGCTTACTCGAAGGCTACCTCCAAGAATTCCTCCAGAGATTGCTATAACACCTTAGTCAAATTAAGAAGCGAAAGAAATGTCGAAGCCTCAGTCGACGTATTTTACAAATTGTTATTTGAAATTATTCTTGACGAGGTTCCATTAAAAAGAATAAGACGAAGAAACCATTCCAAGACTCCAGTGTGGTACAATGAACAAATAAAAAATTTAAAAAACCGCAAGCAGAAAGCACATAAAAAATACAAAAGAAATAACAATAACGAAAACTTAACAAGCTATCTATCAATTTGTGATCAACTTAATCAAGCCATAGATAACGCATATGAGGATTACAACTTAAAAACTGAAAATGAAATAAAATCTTGCCCAAAAAATTTCTTTAATTACGTCAAAACAAAACTGAAGTCAGATAATTTTCCCTCGATAATGCATCTTGACAAAAACGTTGGTGATAGCTCCGAAAAAATTTGCAATCTTTTTGCATTTTTCTTTCAAGAAATCTATACTACTTTTAATGATGAAGACCGCGATTGCAATTACTTTGATTTCTTACCAGAATATACTAGAGACATTGAAGTCAGTCATATCAACGTTAAGGACGTCATGGAAGGCTTGAATAACTTAGATGTTTCAAAAGGTTCTGGACCAGATGGAATTCCACCATTATTCATGAAGAGCTTAGCTGTAGAACTTACAACTCCATTGTTTTGGCTTTTTAATATGTCATTAGAGTCTGGTATTTTTCCTAAAGCATGGAAAAGCTCATACCTTGTACCCATCTTTAAAAATGGAAGAAAATCTGACATAAGGAATTATCGTGGTATTGCCATTATTTTTTGTATTCCTAAACTATTCGAAGCAATCATTAATGAAAAACTATTCAATCAAATTAAAAGCAGAATAACAAATGCTCAACATGGATTCTTTAAAGGACGTTCAACAAATACAAATCTAATAGAATTTGTCAATTACTCACTCACTGCAATGGATAATGGTCACCATGTAGAGGCACTTTATACTGACTTCAGTAAAGCATTTGACCGCGTTGATATACCTATGCTACTATTCAAATTACAAAAACTAGGAATAGAGTCTAATCTTCTGAAATGGATTGAGTCCTACTTAACCAACCGTCAACAAATAGTTAGATTCAAAGGAAGTAAATCGAATCCCATTCAAGTCACCTCTGGAGTCCCTCAAGGTTCCCATTTGGGCCCTCTTCTCTTCATACTGTTTGTCAACGACATCTCTTTGATTCTTAAACACATAAAAGATCTGATTTACGCTGATGATATGAAACTTTATTTAGAAATTATTAATAAAGAGGACATAAATATATTCCAAAATGAAATAAAAGTCTTCTACACCTGGTGTAATAAATCCCTGCTGCAATTGAATGTAAAAAAATGTAACTTAATAGCTTTTAGTAGAAAACGAGACACACCAAACGTTACAATCACCCTAGGAAATCAGACAGTGGTAAAATGTGACAGAGTCAGAGACTTAGGTGTCATCTTAGATTCAAAACTAACATTCATTGATCATTATAATACAATCATCAACAGAGCAAATAACATGCTTGGATTCATAAAACGGTTTAGTTATAGTTTCCATGACCCGTACACAATTAAAACGTTATATATTGCTTATGTAAGGTCAATACTTGAATATTGTAGTGTAGTTTGGTCTCCTTTTTCAATAACACATGAAGAACGGATAGAATCAGTACAAAAACAATTCCTACTGTTTGCCCTACGTAAATTAGGTTGGACAAGATTTCCTCTACCTTCTTATAAAGCCCGCTGCATGCTTATCAACATACAAACTCTAAAAGTGCGTCGTGAATTCGCAATGGTGTCCTTCGTAAATGATATTGTTTCACATCGTATTGACTCCGCAGAACTCTTAGCAAAACTAAATTTTTATGCACCCTTCCGACAACTGCGAAACCGGAATATATTCCTTACATGCCATCATCGTACTAACTATGCCAAATATGGGCCTCTTAATCAAATGATGGCAACATATAATAAACATTGCGCAAGTATTGACTTCACAACGACAAAAACCAAATTGAAGCGATATTTCAATTCAGTTCGATGATTGTAAACTCGTTATGTACCTTTATAATTCCTGTTAGAAATAAGAAAAATATGTAAAATTAGTGTGTAATGAAACGGTCTTCTAATGATTGACGACAAATAAATAAATAAATAATCCTTCAAGAATTCCTCTAGAATTTAATTTCAAGGACTCTATCACACGTTTATTCTTCCAGATACCGTCGTGCGGGGTGACATTGGGCCATAAGGGTAACTTTGGGCCAAGATTTTTACAGCAAACTAAAACAAGAATAATGAAAACAATGTGACAAGTTTCAAGAATTCGTTATAATTAGCCACTGGATGGTCATGGATTAGTTTTGTGACTCCCGTACTAGTCATGGGATGCATCGAAAAGGGCGGTCAAAGTCACCCCCTAGGCCCAATGTCACCCCGCACGGCGGTACTTTTCAAGGGATTCCTCAAGAAATTCAACACTATAAATTCCCCCAAGGATTTCACCAGGACTTTTTTCAGGGCTTCCTCTTACGATTCCACTTTTAATCCCACAAGGAGTTGCTTCAAGAATTCCACCAGGAATTTATTCAGCGATTCTTTCTAGTATTTTTTTCCAAAGATTACTCCAGCAATTAATACAAAAACTTCCCGAGGGATTTCTTCAGTGATTCATCCAATGCTTCCTGCAAGAATTCCGTCAAACCATCCTCCAAAGATTTATTTAAGAATTCCTCCAGGAATTTCTAAACAGATTCTATCATTTTTTTTCCAGCGATTCCACCAGGAATTCCTCTAGAAATTCTTAAAAAAAGTTCAAAAAATCCATTCCAAGAAATTAATACAGGAATTCCATCAAAAGCTCCACCAATTCCTTCCATTATTTCTTTAAGGATTTTTCCGATGAATCCATAAAGCTTAGAGAATCCTTAAGAAACTTTTTCAGGGGTTACCTTAAAAGTTCTTCCAGAAATATATTAGGGGATTTCCCCAGTGATTTATTTAGTGGTTCATCCAAAGATTTCTTTAGAAATTGCTCCATGGATGTTTTAAGAAATTTTCCAAAAATAAATCTTTTAGCTTCAGTTTGGGGATTTATTGGTTAGTAGTGTTTGATCCTTTGGTCGCGTTGCTTGCTCTTGCGGGAGCGAACGATGAACACTTGTTCGGCATACAATTCATTTATCGAATAATATCGCGAATCCGGTCAGGCGTGAATGTATCAAGGATCGCATCATCAACTAAAGATGACTCCCAGATCCTTACCTTATCCCACTAACCCAATATCCTTTCCATGACAACTATGGAGATGCAGAAGATTCTTCGGTCTCTAAAACCAATGGTTGTCTAACTAACATTCCTTCCCTTCTCCGATAACCGTAAGGACGTGGCCGGCATCGTTATTGACTTCTAAAGTTTGAGCTCTTGATTTGTGCACATTGAAGAATGGTAAGCCAATCCCAAGCCCCATTCACTAAATCCCTGTGCAACTTCGATTGCTCTGGTCAATCATGGAGTAGCAACTACGAATTGTACGGTCACTTATGCTCATGCTCAGCTTCAGTTAGGGGATTTATTCTAAAGGCATTCAGAAATTTTTTTTTTTTCCTCTGAGTAAATATTTGTTAACACCCTGGAGAATTTTCTGCTAATCCTGAAGGAAAATCCTAGTCAAACCTTTAAAGTATTTTATGGTAGAACTTCTGCGAAACTCTGTGATTTTTCTGGTTGAAATTCTTCTATTCTAAACTTTGGTTATATTCCCAGTGTTAACCATAGAAGAACTCCTTGTGAAATTTTCTAAAAAATATCTAACGAAAATTGCAGGTGAAATAATCAGAGAAAATACTGGTGAAGTCTCTGAAAGAATAACTGGTGGAATCTTTATAGGTCAAATCCCATAGGAAATTCGTTATGGGATCATTGGAGTTCATTTTGGCGGAACCTCTGGTGGGATTCTCAAAGGAATCTCTGAAGGAATTCCTGTTTTGAATCCCAGGAGGAAATCCTGGTAGAATCACTGGGTGATAGACTGGTGGATTCCCAAATTACTGGTGAAATTCTTATAAAAAAAAGATTCTGGTGAAATCGCTGGAGAAATTCCGGAAAACCCCCAAGGATCCCTGAAGTTATTCCACGAGAAATTCCTTTAAAAATAACCGGTGGAATCGCTTGAATCTCTTGAGTAATTCCGATGATGAAATCTTTATAAGAAATTTCTGATAAAATCCCTGGAGGAATTCCTGGTAAGCCTCGAGAATTATTTTGAAACATTCTGGAAAGAATTCCTTAAAGATTAATTCCTTCAGGAATTTCGGGAGGCATCCCTTGATTAATTCCGAAAGAAATCTCTTAAGGAATTCCGGGATGACCACTTGTTGAATATCTAGAAGAATTCCCTGGAGAAACTCCTGGAAGAAAATTCGGGTAGAATCCCTTAATAAAGTCCGTATAAAAAGCCTGATGCAACCCAAAATAACCCTAGAGGGATTCCTGAAGAAACCTTTAGAAGAATTCCTTATAGAACCCCTGATAGGACTTCTGATGGAATTCCAGAAGGTGTTCATGATGGAATCCCAAGATGATTTTAAAATGAAATCCTGGAAGTTTTCCTAATGGAATCCATGAAAGAAATTCTTAAGGAATTCCTGCAGAAAACCCCATTGAAATCTATTGAAAATGGAAATCTGTTCGGATCAAGTGGACTAAAACAATCGGTTTTTGCAAATCAGCCTTCAATATTGAAACAACATATGTTGGCAGATCAAACTGTAATTAAAGTTTCGTTTCAATGCGTTCAAATTTAGCGTGTAACATATACTTGAAAATTCCCACTTAAAATTTTAGTTTGTTTCCTTCCCTTGGCTTTCCTTCTCCAAGCTCGATAAGTGCTTTGCACAATCTCCTAATGAATTTTCAAATGAATTAACAAAAGTTTGATGATGATGATGATGTATTCTACCATCTATTGTAGCAAGGCATCTGCCTATAGCACTGGAATAATCTGAAAAGCGATTCGATCAAGATTGTACTGCTATTTGTGAGCAGTCAGTCTCCTGTATGAAGGGCCAAAAATGGATGTGCGGACCCACAAGCAGAGACACTTGCACAAAACCCGCGGCAGGGGAAAATAATCTCCTTTCAGAAGAAAGTTTTCACGAACAACTGTACAATCAAGCCCTCGATTGACAGAACACTCGCAATAGTTTGATATCCAGTCCTAAATTCCTAAACTTACAACTTCTGCGGCAGTATTTCCAAATTACACAAATTAAGTGTCCGTTCTTAGTGCACATTAGCCTGGGACACGGTTATATAAAAAATTTAGATTCTCACTCTAGCCCACTTTTTAAATTGCATTTAGGTCCCATAACAACTGTGCAAAATTTCAGCTCGATCGGAGAAACTATATTTTAGCGCCAACCCTTCAAAGTTTGTATGGGATTTACTATGCGAAAACTTACTTTTGCAAAGAAAAATCGCCAGAGATCGCCCATTGACATCTATAAAAATTCTGATAGATCTCGATAGGTATTTTTACGATGAACAACATTGCCGAAGACTGCCAAGCAATCCGATGCTTGTGAAAAAAGTTATTAAGCATAGACTATTCGGAAATTTTGTTATTATCGTTATTTCTGTTAATCTTTAATCAACGTCGACATGCCAATAGGTTTTCATTGAATAACTTTTTTTAAGTGTCGGATTGTTTCGCGGTCTTCGGCAATATTCTTCATCGTAAAAATACCTATTGAGGTCGGTGTTCGGAATTTTTATAGATGTCAATGGGTGACCTCTGGCGATTTTTCTTTGCAAAAGTAAGTTTTCCCATAGTAATCCCATACAAACTTTGAACGGCTGGCGCTAAAATATAGTTTCTCCGATCGAGCTGAAATTTTGCACAGTTGTTATGGGACCTAAATCGAATCCAAAAAGTGGACTGGAGCAAGAATCTAAATTTTGTCCCACACTAGTGTACATATGTTATCTGTCCGTTGAATGTCTCGTTGGCTTTGAATTGTCTCTAGTGTCGTCTCGTGTCGAAAATTTCATGAGATTTTGAAATCTCGACTCCCACCTAACCACAAATGTTTGGCCTGGATAAACAACGTATTTTGTTTTGCTGACCTGTTTCTATTATATCTTATTTTCTTACTTGTATGCTGATCTGAACCAAACTCGCCAGAAAAACCTCAAACCCAATTTTCTCTAGACCGACGACAGTTCCTATCACATCTGTCATCTCTCCTTCTCTTTCCATCTAACCTGTCGCTGTCGACGGGCGCTCACCTCTCACGCCTTATCGACGCGGCAGTGCTGCCAGAACAGAATCTTTGAAAGAACTTGACCTTCTGTTGTAATCCTTAGAGGAACTTCTAATTGAATCTCTGAAGGAATTCCTGACGGGATCCCTTTTGAACTCCTGATGAAATCTCAACAAGCTGCTGTTATTCCTGTAGGAATTGCTAATTGAATCCCTAAAGGAACTCCTGATGGATTCTTATGGGAACTCCTGATGAGATACCAACAAGAACTCCTGTTGAAAGACTCAGGGGAACTCCTGATGTTATCCTTACAGAATCTTTTGATAGAATTCCTGGAGGAATTCTAGGTGTAATATCTAAGGAAATCTCTGAATAAACTCTTCAAGAAATCCCCAGAAGAACTCCTGATGTTATCTCGGTAATAATTTCTGATGGAGTTAAAAAAAAGACACAGACACCGACACGTTAATGCTTCCAGTGGACAGTGAACGATTTGCCCTTTAAAGGAAGCACCACACAAGACAACGAAACTAGCATGCAACGCCCGGTGGCACAGTCGAAATACATTCCTGACGAAAAGTTTTCCGGACTGAAGCGGGAATCGAATCCACACTTCTTGACTCGATATGGCTAAATGATTGGTAACACTAAACGCACGGCCACGAAGCCCACAAATTATATGAATTCCACGTAGCCCACAATGTTATGAGTTCCAGGTGGAATCTCTGAAGAAACTTCTGATATAATTTCAAGAGGAACTGATGGAATCATCATAGGAACTCCTGTTGAAAATTCTGGAGAAATTTATAATGATTCCTGAAAGAATCGCTGATGGAATCCCTGGAGAAACTCCTGTTGGAATCCTTGTAGAAATTCGTAATGATATTATTGAAAGAACTCCAGATAAAATCATTGGAGGAACTCCTGTTCAACAATGTTCGTGCAACATATCTACATACACCTTGAGCAAAATCAAATTCGTTTGAATTTGACCGACCGATTCGTCAACCGTCAAATCGGTTTCACAGATTGTCAAAATGGTTCGTCAAGCAGCATCACACAGGTCAAACATAGCACCAACATGAGCATCAACACTGGGGGATTCTTTCGGCAATGCATTCTTAGGAGCAATTAAAACGACAAAATATGGTTTATGCCCGACGTTTCAATGGTCTATGACATCTTTCTCAAGGGTTCTATAAATGAATTGAAAACAATTTACACACTAAAAAGCATCGACCTGGGGACGGAGTCAATGTTGGTCAACATTGACTGTAAACATCGGAGAACGAGAACGAAGAGAAAATGGTAAACACTGAGCCAACGTGAACATGAGGATAACTGCATGGGTGGCTGTGATCGATAAGATGCAGCTATGATTTTTTTACTGTTACTTTGTTATTTGAGTTCTAACTTTTGATATGTTGGCTTTTGATTCAGCCAAAGTGATTACAAAATAAGTTATCAAATGATGATAACCAGATAACAAGATTTATTATCATTTTGTCATCATTGTCATCAATCCTGGGGATCTGATGAAGTTATGAACTTGATCTAATCGACTAAGTTGAACAGCCAAAACAGCACTTTCTTCAGCACAACAGTCATTTTCTACAACTTTTGTAAAGACATCAAACTAATATTTCTAAATATAATTTTTTTTTTATCCCACTTCCATGGGTCTTTATCAAAATCTTCAGAACATCAATACTGAAAAGCTTCCTGGAAGACATCATAAATCTCGGCAGAATAAATAAAGCGCAATTTATTAAGGGAGCTAAACTGGCGAATTTTCCCACTGTGCACCGCATGGCTTGCCAATAAAACCATCACCGCAAGTCGCAACACCGCATCGAAAGGCCATTAATTAATTTAATTGAACCTGGCCGTCGTGTTATATGTTTTAGATAATTAATGAAAATATATTAATGTGTGTGCGCTCCGGCACATGACCTATCTTTCGCCAGGAATGGAGCCAAAGCTAGGAACAGGATGGTGCAAAATTATCGGTTTGACATTACTTAAGGGCCAATAAATGGGCTCAGCCTCGTCAGCTGCAGCTCGGGTTCGGTAATTTATGGTCTCTCTCTTCATGGATGCTCCACAAAGCGATCGAAACGCCATTGACTGTTGCCACCGGAAAGAGGCCATCGGAAGCACAAGGCAACGACAGCCAGCAGTTGCATTGCCATTCCGGGGACACGTCCAGAACGGTCGATTAATTTAGTAATAAATAAATAATGACCGTCTGTCGGGATGTGAGGGCATCCGATTTTATTCGGATGAGCGAAGGCGTCCGAATATGTCGATCTTTTCAGTGTCAATCATGGCGATGATAATTGTTCCGTACGGAGACAAATGATCGATGGATATTGATACGTGAGGTAGGTAATGCTTATCACATTGTAGTTTCCGACAGGGACAGTGTTTTCCAACTCTTGAATATTTTTCTATTTATTTTTTGAGATCATATCTGAAATCATCCAGAGGTTTCATCAAGCTTCCGTTATGGAAATTGCAAAAAAAAATGCAAAGAAATCTTCAGAAAAAGTATCCGTCAAAGATTTTGTGAGCAAAATTACCAGTTATCTCAAAATAAATCCACTGACAAATTTTCCAAAGTGTCCAAAGTGGATTTTTTTAACAAATTTTACTAGGAATTTCTCTTAGTTTACATACGAGTTTATGTATACTGTAATATCGTGACTAATTGTATTTTCGGCAGCTTTGTTGTCTTGTCTTGCATGGCTTTCTATAACATATTAGGCTCGAAACTTACACTTATTCTTATACCATTTAAACACATTGAATTTCAGAAGATTTGGTCGACAAAAACGTCCCAGAACTATGAATACAAATTGGCCGAAAATACGTAAATTCCCCTAATAGAATTGTTTTGCAAATACAGAGCAATTAATATTTTTAATATTCTGTTTAGTTTTTGTGTGGAGTGTTTTTAATTTTATCCACATTTGAGTGTTTTAAGCGTGGTGTGTTTAACGTCACTTTATGTTGATTTGTTTTCATTTTTTGTTTATGTAGTGATTGGCAACAAGCTCACCACTGTGTTATGTAAATATTTGAATTTGTTTGTTTTTGCATTTATTTTTATTTAGAATATGTAGTCAGTGTTTTTATAATAGAGGGAAAAAGTCGTTTAAATTGTGTCGATGAGCTAAATAAAGATAAGCCTCCATCTCCTCCCGTAGCAGGAAGAGTGGCAGCCAGCATGATGCAACATTAATGTCAAGCACGGTGGCAGGTGATGGTGGTTTGTTTTGGTGGTGTGATGACACTTGGATGGGAGATTGTTACGAGCCACCTAAAGTGAACTATGCGTTTTACTCCGGCGGTAAAAATGTTGACCGTAAAAGTCCGTGTAGTGCTGTTTCTGGATTGCGTCTCTCTGTTCTCACTGTTGGGGTCTCAGGAAGGAATCCTTGGAGTAATCCCTAGAGTAATGAATAGTCACCTCTGGCAGAAAAAATGGAGAAATCTCTGTAGTACTACATGGAGGAATCCTTAGAGTTATCTCTAGAACAGGCCTGCCCAACCTTTTTGGCTCTTTTTCGTCATTAATGGTAAGAGCGTTCACAAAAGTAGTCTGATATGAGAAAATTTTACCTCAAATGATAACTTACTATTAAAATTGTCTGATACACGTAGAAAAACTCGTATATATATCAAACTCTTTGCTTCCGATTCAATTGAATCCTAAAAATGATGTGGCCCGCGGGCCGGACTGAATTTTCCTTCTGCTCATCCTTATCTAACATCGATCAAACAGACTCAGTACCAAGAAAAAAAATCTCATATCGGATTATTCTTGCAAACGCACCAACCGTTAAATGTCGGAAAAGAGCCAAAAAATTTGGGCAGGCCTGCTCTAGAAGAATGTATGGAATAAATCCGTGAAATAATCCTTTCCTTACCTTTGGAAGGTTCTTCGAAATATCCTTAGAAAAAAATCTTGTAGGAGTCTCTGTATGAATACCCGAGGAAACCTCTGGATGAATTTCAGAAAAAAATTTCTGGAACAATTTTTAGAGGATCCCATGTAGAGATTTTTCTAGAGCAGTTCTTGGAGAAATTCCTGAATAAATTTCTGGAGGAATCCCTTTAGACATTTTCCTCGAAGAATCTCTCCTTGGAGTAATTCACGTAGTGATTTTCCAGGTGGTATTTTAAGGAATTCCTAAAGGAATCTCTGGAGGAATTCTTGATGGAATACCTGGAGCGATTCATGTAGTAATCAATGGTATTCTAAGGAGGGTTGGAGCATTGAAGGAATCTATAATTCCTCCATTGATTCCTTCGAGTCTGTTTTCTGATGAAATATCTAGAAGTATCCTTGAAGAGATTGTTCTAGTGTAACCTCTAGAGAATGATTTGGAGAAACTCTGCAAGGATCTCTATAGATTTTTTTTCTGGATGAATGCTTGAAGGAATTTCTGACGGAATCTGAAAATATCATGATAAATTACTTAGATAATTTCTGGAGGAGTATCTGGAAGGATTCCTGGATGAATATTTAGCGAAATTCATGGTGAAATCCCCAAACAAAAATGCTCTAGGAATCTATAAAGGATGCACTTGAAGCATTCTTGCGGAAACTCTTTGCGAATTTTCTTTTATTTAGAGGTATTCCACTAAACAGGTCGGAAATGTATTATCATAAGAAATCTTCGCGAAAAATGTTATAATATTTTGAAATATACAAAGAAATTTCTGTGTATTGGAGCAATACTCTAGATGACATACTTTGACGAATTCAAGGATTCCTAGGTCAGTTCAAAAAAAAAGTGTTGGATTGAATTCATAAAAAAGTCTGCTGAAATCGCTATCTGAATTTCAGAGGTAATTCCTGTTGACTCCCTCGAAAAGCTTTTAAGAAAAGCCTATTCGAATTCTGGAATTATTCCATGAAATGATTTGTTCTCATAGACCTTTTGGGGAACTCTAGCCGGAACCGTAGAAAATCCGTATTCTTATAAAGAAAAATTCAGATTGATCCCGGATCTCTGTCTAACGGAGGTAATATCTCCAATCAATTGGATAATCATCATCAACAGTGATTAAACCTTTTTTCCAATCTGAAAAGCTAAAGTCTTTATCTATATGATACCTTAATCATCTAAACTAAGTTGCGTTTGATGGTACACTTTGTACCTTGAAGTATGATCGGTGGTAAATAGCCACTCCGCTAAGAGCAAATATTCCTATAAAATCTAAAAATAAAGCCAAAGGAATTTTTATCAAGAAGCTTTTTATCTTGATTTTGTGAAATTAATATGAAAACTACGAAAACTGATATTTTGAGTTAAATATCACTTGTGCCATTTGATATATTTGATGTTCCAAACATGCTTATGTAAATAAACTTAAATTTACAACATTTTTTCAGCTGTGTACTATAGCTATCACGGTGCTCCCCTGACCGTTATTATCAGAAAAAAATCTCCATCAAATCTGTGCTCACCAGTCGATTTCTATAGCCAAGCTGCATGTCTGGGCAAAATTTTAAAAAAATCGTAGGGCCAGTTTTGAAGTTACGCCCTTTTGAATGTGTAAGTTCACTAATTCTTATAAAATCTGAGATATTTAAACGAGTTTTTATTGGCCGTGATTATCAGAGTAGATATAACATTAAAATTTGAATCAAAGTTGGTTTATATAGTTGTTTGTAACTACTGAGAGTAGTTTTGAATGAGAGGATAGACGAAATTTGGAGTTACGTCCTTTTGGAAGTGTAACCATTGAAAACACTAATTTCCAATCGATTAATTAGGTATTCTTTTAGGCATGCATTCCGTTAAGCATGTTCAATTGTTTTCAATGCAACATTGCACTTATATGTCAACAAAGTATTTCACAATTGATTATTTTTTCAAAGGCTCAAGCGCTGTAAGGCATTACGAAGCAATTTTCGTGTCATTATTATTTATAAAATATTGTTATGGCCCAAATAGCTACCTTGGGCCTTCCCTAACCGAGTGGTTAGAGTCCGCGACTACAAAATAATGCCATGCTGGAGGTGATTGGGTTCAATTCCCGGTCGGTCCAGAATCTTTTCGTAATGAAAATTTTCTTGACTTCCCTGGGCATAGAGTATGTTCGTACCTGCCACACGATATACGATGCAACAATGGCAACTCTGGCAAAGAAAGCTCTCAGGTAATAATTGTGGAAGTGCTCATCGAACACTAAGTAGAGAAGCAGGCTCTGTCCCAGTGAGGACGTTAATGCCAATAAGAAGAAGCAGAAGCTACCGGCTTTTGCGGCCAATTTTGTACTGCCCCAGAACATAAACTTCAATTGCTGAGTAATGCACAATTGGCCAAACTATAGCACCAAAGACACATTAAAGACCTCCATGTCCCTTGCAGTTGCCCAAAATTTTATGGCTCATAAGGTAATCTAGAATGCCGTGAAAAGTGTACTGCGATCTGTCAAACTTGGGTACCTTTTGCACTACCGAGTGACCAAATGCAGTACTAGAAGTGGTACCCAATCTGAGGCCGAGTGTGACGGACCTAATAGAACTCTAGACCACTGTCAATAGTTTTGTGATCAGTTGTAGCATACATTACTACATTTATATTTCTCAAAAATCTACAACTTTACCATTGGGTTTCTCGGTCTTTTCGATTTCACAAACACGTAAGAGCTCTGTATAAATACAATAGTGAAAGAATTGTATAAATCAAACAGTCCATTCTCATGGTATGTTGTGAAACAAAGCCTCAGTACTTGAAATATGCTTAAGAGAAGTAAGAAACATTCGTTATTATTTGGTTTTATTGAATTTAAAATCATAAAACTTTCAGAGCTTTATGTTATATGTCTCCTTGAAAATCAAACTCTCTTGAGAAGATTCTATACCTTAACTCCGAATTTCATTAACCTGAGTGTCATCACTCTGAACGCACTATTACACTGAATGCTATTGTCCCGGATATATAATTACCTTGTATGACATTGTCCCGTGATAATGGAATTCGCAGTAATGCCATTCTAGAAACTGGAACTTGCGAAGGTCTTCGGGTATTCGGGGTAATGGAATTCAAAGTCAAGGGGTATAATTTTGAAAAGATATATAAAATATGATTATAACAGAGTTGTTCATGGATTTTACGTAAATTCCAGTTATGATTACCGGAAAATCGTTAATTGTTCTGTTGCCCTGTTGATAACCTGCTGGACTATATACCAGAATATGGTTTCTATCCTACACAATCTAGAGATTTCCATGTACACTTTTATTTGTTTTCGATCGCAGACTGTGCTTGTGAAGTAAAGAGCTGCTATGACTCATCACAAACGAAAAAAAGCATACTTTGGGAGCCTCACAAAGTTTTCCAAATTGACAAAGACAAACATTTAAGCTCTGTAAATGCTACAATTTTGAACTTCATTAAACAAAATAATAACGGATGTTCTAAACTTTGCATTGTTTTCTTCCATTTTGTATCGCTGCTTTCTACGTTGTTAATTTTATTTTATTCCATACACTGCTATCCATAATCGAAAACTTAACTCGTAAAGTATTCCTTGACGTATACTTCGCTTCGATATACAACAGGTAACAATAATTGCATGTAAAATAAACTGAATCGTGAGTACATGGGTTCACCTAGCTATCCACAATATTGTGCTACAAGAACTTATTTGGTTACATGATGAAATTAGCTCCGTAATGCCTTAAAACACTTGAGCCTATGGAAAATCAGTTGATTGTGAAATACTTTGGCGCCATATAAGTGCAATGTGCCATTGAAAACTTTTGAACATGCTCAAAGGTATAAGAATACCTAATTAATCTATTGGAAATGAGTGTTTTCAATGGTTACGCTTCCAAAAGGACGTAACTCCAAATTTCGTCTACCTTCTCATTCAAAACTATCCCCAGAATTTACAAATAATCATATAATCCAACTTTGATTCAAATTTTAACATTATATCTATCCTGATAATCACGGCCTATGAAAACTCGTTTGAATATCTCGGATTTCTTTAGAATATGTGGACTTACACATTCAAAAGGGCCTAACTTCAAAACGGGCCCTACGATTTTTTTAAAATTTTGCCCAGACATGCAGCTTGGCTATAGAAATCGACTGGTGAGCACAGATTTGATGGAGATTTTTTTCTGATAATAACGGTCAGGGGAGCACCGTGGCTATAGCACTATTTCAAATTTCTGTTCCTATAATAGCACCAGCTTGACGACATAGGCAAACCAAAAATCTTTTTTTTTTTTAAGAATGGATGAAAAATTTTCGTTTGATGTGACAAGTTTTCATGTTTAATAAACAAAAGTTTCTCTCAGTAATGCTACTATAGGTACAATAAGTCTACTATAAGTGTAAGAGAATTTAAATTTTAATTGAAATTGTTTATTTCAATCATTTCTTGAGCAAATTCGAGCTGTGCATCAATGGTACTTAAATAAATAATTTCTGCCCTCAGGTCATAATATCTTTTGTAACGACTTAAAGCGAAACGCCCGCAAAAGGCCATAATACGTTGCATTCCAAAAGTCAGAAAAATCATCCAAAGGGTTTGCGAAGGGTATCAAAAATACAAATTTTCGCGAGAAGTTCGTATATAAACTCATGAGTTTGATCACCGTAGACTTGATTTGGATATATTGCATATGCTAATTATTCAGAGCAAAATATCAGAGCTGTATCACAATATTCGTAGTGCCAAACATCTGTCAGTGAATATTTCCATTGAAATCGTTCGGTTGAATGGAAGTTTTCAACATGGAAAATGCATTCAATAATTTGTATCTGACTTTACTCAATAACTCACCCATCACATGCAATCAAGGTAACAAAAATTGGTTCAATCGCATACAGTGGCAGACCAAAATCGGTAAGAGCTCAAAATCGGTACACGTTGATAATGTACAAAAATCCGAATAATTTTTAATTATATGTTTTGAATTTGGTACAATTTCTCTATGTCTAACGATTACACAGGGGTTAACTAGTATACACCCGATTCTGTTTTTGTACGGATTTTTTATACACGGCCGTGCAAAAAAAGTTTCCATACATTTTTTTCCGCCAAAACCTTATTTTTGCATGAAACGTCGAGAAATGGTGTTACTTTTTTGCACGGTTTTTGAAATTTTGAACTGAAAATTTTTTTTGCACGGTACGCATCCCCCGTGCAAAAACAGAATCGGGTGTACTACTATATATAATGAGTTACCAATTGAGAACAACTGTAGTATAAAACCCCAACCGTAACTAATAGATCACGCGCGCGATACCCATCAGCAGCCACATATTCTAATTAGTCTCGGTCTCGGGGAGCGTTTTCAAAGGCATCAGACCTAGCTATCCTTGCACATCGTCGTCGTCATTAGGCATACCTTCCTGTCTTGACTGCCAACCATAGAAGCTATAAACGCCGACTGTCAAAACACCCTGCTCTATTTATCTTATTTTTTCCTGCATTCTCGACCTCATCAACGAGGTGCGGGAGCAAACCAGCCATGAGCACTCCTTTTTCCTATTAAACGTCGAGAACGTGCGTCCATCAATGTGCATCGGCATTGGATTCACGGTGCCTTTTTACGACAATTACCGACTTATTGCATTCATTCGCACACAAACACACATACACCTGCCGGCCATTCGTCTCAATTTGTATGGAATTTCATTTGTCTTAATGGGGGGACCGCATGAGAGTTGATCTGATTCTATGTTCCTTTTACCGCAAAGTCTCTCGATTAGAGTAAGGTGGAGCAAAAGGTCGACTTTAGTAGAATTATGAATATCTCCAGACAAGCTACAACAGTTAATAAGAAATTAATACCACATAATGAACTTTCAACAGATTCGCTGCAATTCTGTTGAAAAAACAACATGTGTTAAAAATTAAGTTATAACTGTTATAAATTATCTATAACTGTTTTAATCGAACTTCCAGTGGTGACAAATTTGTTGTAATATACCAAAAAAGCAGTTGTTTATAAAGCTAAGTTAAAATGTGTAATTTAGTTAGCTTTTTTCATGTGTATGTCTCCTACTTGACTAGCAGTTGAACCACCATGACATTTTTAACATTTGTTTTGAATTGAATTAGAAATCTTAAAAAGAAAATACCACACTCAAACTCGTTTTGCCCTACTTTACTCTATTATTGAAGCCAGAAACGTAATAAAACCTCATTCTCCTAAGGACGACACACCTGTCAGCTGCCCAGCCGGTCTTAAGTCGTATGAAACTAGAGCTGGCCGCAGATTGGAACGAAGGCTCGTCTCAATCAGGAGGGTGATGATGGTGCCTGAAAGTGGATTAGTTGGGTGCAGTTTAGGTTTCGAACACCGCCGGAGGAAGATTGCAATCGCGTTAGTTCGGTGGCATACGTGACTTCGATAGGCAGTTGAATGGGTTGTAGTTTTTTGTGTTCAGCTGACCAAATGGTAACACGTAACACGAATACAATGTTATAAGGTCAATGGCAATGCGTTTGAGCAACTTTGGTGTAATGGAAAAAATGTTCATCGATTTTCAGTTTTACTTCAAAGAAACGGCGACAAATGCTCTGATTTTCCTAGCCATTTCAGGCTTCAGGCTTGGCTGCACTGCAACACACACTTTCCTGATCCGATTTTGCTTTAATTATGGTGTAGGGGGAGATCCCCCAGTATCGGACAGCACCCAATACCGGACAAAGTCGAAAAACTGAGAAATCATGATCCAATCAAGATGGTGTATTAGAAGAAAATAAAGCTATAATGGAGGCTAATGTTTGCATAGAATAACATATCCTTGAAATATGTATGCCTTTTTTAAAAAGTAGAAAAGTTTGAAAATCTTAAAAAAATTGAGGTATTGCCTTAATTTTGAGCCTATTTAGTAAGTATTTTGAATATGAAAAAATACTATAGATCACGCAAGCATGATCGAGCATAATCCTAATTTGATAGTATGAATGTATTTTGTACCATAATTGAACAAAATATGGACAAATTATAATTCTTGTTAAGCACCTTCTGTCCCCCAGTTTCGAACAGCTTGATTTTCTATATGATATCTTTGTAATTATTGCACCACTGTTTCTAAATACATTCATTTTTCATGGTTTTCGTCGATCATGGCATCAAACATGCAATAAAAGTGAGAAGAATGAACAATCAGAACAACATCGTAAAATGTGCTATTTTTCATCATATAGAAGTAAGAAAAACTCAAATTGTTCTTGTAAATGTTGCAAATACATTGAATTGGCAATTATATAATATTCCTATAGTAAAAACATTCAATGATGCTCAAATTTACAGAATTCGAGGCATTTCCAGATCGTGTCTGGTATTGGGTGCCACCTTTCAAGATCGATCATTTTGGTACTAAAATACATCATCAAAATCCAATGTCAAAATTCATATTTATATTTTCGAATTTATTTTTGTACACTATAAAAATGATAATATTTATCATAAATGGGTAACACGAGCACATAAAAGCAATATTTTTCGAATTATGAATTTAGTGGCTTAAGTGTCCGGTACTGGGGGATCTCCCCCTGTATAACAATTTTTCGTTGTCTGAACATTAGTGTGATGCAAATTTTGAAATTTTGCCCCCCCCTATGCTTAAACGATTCCCATTATGGAAAATAGCATCCTCCCAAAGTTTTAAGTGATTCTGAAAAAAATTGACTGTGCACACGTCATTTGAAGTTCATATGGAGATTACTATGGAAAACGCCAATCTTTTGTGTTCAGCCCTCTATCTCGTCGTCATAATGTTTTATGGAAAAGTGAACAAACTCTACTCATATGAAAGCCTTTCAGCTACAACTTTGCTGACGACTACATTTCGATTGGACGTCAGGATAAATTGTTATTCATCATCATAAAGTGGGTTTGCCTTCAGTAAGCTTCAACAACTATTCGGCAGGCAACAGTGGTGCTCCTGGCGGGTAGAATAGATCAAAGTAATCCAGGCTACTATGTTCTACAGCAAAAAAGCAGTGTTGCTCTGAAAGTAATTGAATGATCATCTCAGCACGATTTAAACTTTGTTATCAATAATAGCAAATTATCCTTACGTCCAATCAAAATGTGGTCTTCGGCAAAGTTGTAGCTGGGAAGAATTCACATGAGAAGGGTGTATTCACTTTTCCATAGATTATTATTACGAACAGTTAGAGGGTTGAACACAAAAAGTTTGCCTTTGCCATAGCAATTTCCATATAAACTTCAAATGGCGTGTGCACAACCAAATTCCTTCCAAATCACTTCAAATTTTGGGAGAATGAACTTTATCATAATTGGCATTGTTTAAGCATAGGGGAGAAAAAAACTCAAAAATTGCGTCAGTGTAGACAAATTGAAGTAAATTTTTTTTAGCTACATTCCATACATTCATGTAACGACGACATTGCTGAAGGATTTGCAGCTTAAAAAATATCTGGTCTGTTATCCAGTGGCCGCAAATAAAACGAAATGTTTTGCTGCTGGTGATAGACGAAGAATTATAATTTGGTTAATGATACGGAAAGGTAGGCTCTCTAACTTGAATTTGACGCTACTTTTGAAGACAGGGCATATACGTCTTTGCTTCCAATAATCTGGTAGATGAATGAGTAGATATTCTACCTCTAGATTCTGACTCTTATTCCGGATGCTTCTCACTTTTGCCACATATTCCGGACACATTGATTCAAATTCCGGGCAGGTCAAATAAAGAGAAAAGTCAACTCATCAAACCACTAAAAAGGCGTCTATAGTAGTTGAGAATTATAAATGTCCATAGATATCTATGGAAAATGCTTATTGAAATGAACCTCGAAAATAAGAACTTTTGAGCGCCAAAAATTGAAACATTTCTTGTGAAATGTTTCCCATACAAAGTAGAGCATCCGGCATTTGAAACTGTCTGTACATAAAATAAATCGAAACGGTAGGGGAAGACGGGGTAAGAGCGCCCGCCGGGGTAAGACGGACCACCTTCAGTTTGGCATGAAAATGGCGGTTTTCTTAAAAGTTCATCAAGCACTTTCCGTAAACACAAGAATTTTGACATTTTGAACCATTTAGGGTGATATTCGCATTTAATTTTTCATAACAAATATCAAAAACTAAGTTCCTGCTCGTCGATATTGGATTTGATCTAATTTCAACAGATGTTTACTTAAGGATTTCGGAAGGGATTTTTTTTTGTAAAAGCATAACAAATTACCGTTCCATGCGTTAACAGATATGTAAAATATGCTTCAGTGAAGTGAAATATGAATGGAAAGTATTTAGCTTTGAAATAAGGCCATAAGTTATGAAAGTTGCGCAAGCGGGTAAAACCGACCACTATTGATAGGGTAAGACCGCCATCTTTGATTTATAGCAAAAAAAATATCTAAACCATTTTAAATGTTGTATCTTCGTTGTACATTACTATTCAAGTCAAAGTAAAACAATTTTGTTAAAAATACAAGCCAAAGGATACATACGAGAAAGGATTTATTTATTCTTGATTTTGACATACGAATTAAATTGCTTAGGCGGGCGGTCTTACCTCGTCTTCCCCTATATTGAACGAGACAAGAAGGTACATCTTTAGCGTTTAGCAAGTCGTCGTAAAGCTTCATTATTCTCGACTCCAGCAACAAATCCTGAACTTCAATAGCATCACATTGATCAGAGCCACAATTTTCTTAGTGGCACAATACGGTATTACGTGTCTGCTTGATTTGATGATGAAACGTCTAGACTCTATTTGTTCAATAGGATTGGTTGTCATCGTGGAAAGCTATCGGCTTCACTGTAATTACTGTGACGACTGTAACATATTAAGCCATAATAGTTCATGAAAATTTTCTGCAATCGCTATGAACGCAACCTACGTACGGCTAAGTAAAATGCACGTCTGATTGTGGAATCCTCAGCATATTGGTCCACCGTTTTATGATATTTTATGATCCGGAACCTGGTCGGATATGAGGTAGAACTTTCACGTATATATCGGTTACCGCAATCCGAACTTGGAGCATTAGAACACTTGTCACTCTACTAAATCAGGGGAGCTTGGGGGGCTTGTTGGTTTGAGGTGTAAAACAGCAGAGAGTATTTTGGACTTCTTTATTGATGAATTAGTTGCCAGTTTCTGCTGAATGGGATGCTGAATACACTCTTAAGTGTATTTAGACAAATATTTTATTTATTTAGTTAACATCTAAACAGATAACAATGAGTCAACAATTTCACGCCACAATTCTCGTTTCATGGCCGCATCTCTCCATCCTCAGTTATGCCCCACGCTCGACAATTTGATGCGCACTTGATCCGCCCACCTAGCTCCTTGCGTTCCTCGCCTTCTTGTACCAACCGGATCCGACACGAACACCATCTTTGCAGGGTTGCTGTTCATGCCCTGCCCATCGTATCTTTCCAGCTTTGGCCACCTCCTGGATACTGTGTTCGTCGTAGAATTGGGCGAGCTCATGGTTCATCCTTCGCCGCCACACACTGTTCTCCTGCACACTGCCAAAAATCGTCCTAACACTCGACGTTCGAAAACTCCAAGTGCTTGCAAGTCCTCCTTGAGCATCGTCCATGTTTCATGCCCGTAGAGGACGACCGACCTTATGAGCGTTTTGTACGTAGCACTGCTACTTAGGTGAGCTCTGTCGCTCTCGGCCCCACCAGCTAGCATTTACTTTGTCTTGGTTGCATTCACCACGGTCTCGTGAACTTCCCGAGAAAGCTGTTCTTGTCAACGATTTTCCATCATTAGGTCGATACTATCGTATGCCGTCTTGAAATCGATGAAAAGGTGATGCGTAGGGACCTGGTATTCACGACATTTTTGAAGGATTTGCCGTAAAATAAAGATCTGGTCCGTTGTCGATCGGCCATCAACAGAGCCGGCTTGCTAACTTCCCACGAACCCGTTTACTACAGGTGACAGACGACGGAAGATGGTCCGGGATAATACTTTGTAGACCATATTTAGAATGGTGATCGCTCGCAAGTTCTCACAATCTAACTTGTCGCCTTTATTGTAGATGGGGCATATCACCCCTTCCTTCCACTCCTCCGGTAGCTGTTCTGTATCTCGGATTGTGTCTATCAGCCGGTGCAGACAAATGGCCAGCCTCTCCGGGCCTATCTTTATGAGTTAGGCTTCGATACCATCCTTATCATCAGCTTTAAGCAGCTCAAAGTGGGGACTGTTTGGTTTCCATCGCCCGCAGTACTGACGGAGGCATTTCCTCCGCTGTCCCTCAGCGTCATTCAGGTATTCGTCGAAGTGCTGCTTCCACCTTTCGATCATCTCACGCTCGTCAGCTGCATTGGTGATAGCTGCTTTCACTGTTCTCCAGCAGTCCTTAAGAGGGGCTTCATCCAGCTCACCCTCTTCCGGTAATGCACACTCGAGGTGCTGCGTGTATGCAGTTGCGACATCCGGTTGCTCAAGCCGGTCTAGGTCATACCGGGGCAGCCGTCGGTACCGTACATTGTTAACAACGGAGAGTTTTGGGCGCACCAGCCATCACCAGTTAGTGGTCAGAGTCGATGTTAGCGCCACGATGAGTCCTGACGTCGATAATGTCGGAGAAGTGCCGTCCATCAATCAGAACGTGGTCGATTTCTGATTCTGTTTGCTGTGATGATCTCCAGGTGTATTGGTATGGAAGGCTGTGCTGGAAGTAGGTGCTTCGAATGGCCATATTCTTGGAGGCAGCAAAATCAATTAGTCGTAAGCCGTTTTTGTTCGTCAGCCGGTGGGCGATGAACTTTCTTTTCGTCGGTCTAAACTCCTCCTCCTGGTGAACCTGAGCGTATGATGATTTTTACGACAAGACTTGGGCTGCTGTCGTACTCGCGTTCGAGCAGCGCGTAAAAAGCGCCTTTGTCATCATCGGTGCTTCCGGAGTTTATTATGCTGAAGTTGAAGAACCAGCCTTTGAGCCTCAACTTGCACATTCTTTCGTTGATCGGCCACCACCCGATCACGTGCCTTCACATATCACCCATCACTATAATAGCTTTTTTTTTCTATCTTTATTAACGAGATTTTTAGCCCTGGGCTAGTTCATCTCGGGACCAACGGCTTTACTTCCCTTCCGAAGGAAGTCGTCACTGAAATTTTTAGTGACTATCTCGGAGATGGGATTCTATCCCAGGTCCTCGGCGTGAGAGGCGTGTGTTCTAACCACTACACCAGGTCCGTCCCCCCACTATAATAGCTGTTCCCAGCTCACGTGTGTTATCGCTGCTCTGGTAGATGGTATGATTACTTCTAAACGTTCGCACCATCGAATCTGTCCAGCACACCTCCTGCAGCGCTACTATGCCGAAACCGCAGATCTTCAGTACATCGGAGAGTATGCGTTTGCTTCCGATGAAGTTGAGAGATTTGCAGTTTCACGAACCGAGTTTCCAATCGCTAGTCCATTTCCGTCGCTGTGGTCTTTGCCGATTGTTCCGGTCCGTATTCTCTCGTTGACGTTCCTGTGCTGATGTGTTTTTACGGTTGGCTTGCAGGGCCTGACACCAACCCCCTAAATGTTCAGAGGGCCATAGTGCACAGTTTCTCGGACGATGATCAGCCGCCCCTGACATGGGGAACAGACGCTGTTGTGAGCCAATCCTAACATGGAGAACAGACGCTTGAGGTTTGCAAAAGCAAATCCCCCTTTCCCTGTCAGCATACGACCAAAGTTTCCACCGGGGTTGGTTACCCGATCTTCCGTAAGCTTACTCGAACCCCGGCCAGTATTGCGAGGAGGTAGGGATAGGAGTTGCTGGGCAAGAGGCTAAGGACCGCATAGTGGGGTCTAAGTTATTCATTCAGGTACGCGAGGTATGTGATGAGCCATTTGTAAAGAAATTCTTCAACATATGTTGGGGTGTTTCAAGAGTTGTTTATGCAGAAGAAAGAGTGATCTTGAAAACAATTTTGGTGAGACTTCAAAAATTGCTTGTATTATTGCTTAGTGCAATCCTCAGTATTTCCGAGAAATCCCAAATAAATTATTAATGAACAACTGGATGATATTTTAATCTAACCTTCCTGGATAAATCTATCCATTAATTTTTAAAACACTCTCTTACGTAATTTTCTAAGAGATTACTTTAAGAAATTTCGATGTTTTTTTTGTGAATTTATCTGATAAGATCAGAAAGCTTAAAGAAGCTTCCGGAAATATCTATTCTATTCTATTCTAAGTGCTTGCACAGCCAATATTGAAAAGCATCCTGGAAATACCAAAATTTCTTCCGGTATTCTTTTGTCAGCATATATATTTGCAGCATATCAATGATATGATACAAATATTAAAACGGCTAGGCCCACTGTGCAGACTTGGGGTTTGAAGGTAATTCACGAATGAATAACATTCTCAGTTTACTTATATTCTAATTTGTAGCTCATTTCACCATTATGCATCACTAGAGCGAGGGTCAATTCGACTGTTGTAGTAGAGCACAACGCCTGAATTCATACTATTCTATCACTTCATCTATTTTTGGATCTGATGCTACGCTGTTTCTTTGCGCTCTCTACTTTTCGCAGGTAGATTGGAGAGCACGCAGGGATGCTTTTCTCAGTCCAAGAGAGGTCCATTTGTTCATAGTCTTTTTTGTCGATTGCCGTGTGAATCCGGGTACAGTTGAGCGTTTGCTCAGAGGGGGGTCAAAATGTCAGTCCGCTTTCAGACGGCCGTGGTGTTGGACGGATGGATTCGTGTTGTTCTTGAGCGGACTGACGATTTTTTTTTGATGAGGGGACTGGGAATCAAACCCATGACCATCCGCTTATGAAGCGAACGTGTAGCCAACTACGCCATATTGCCCCCCTAAAATGAATAACATGATAGACGGATAATTTCGAAATATTTTAAAGGAAGAAACGGGGACAACCGTACCAACCGTTCCATTTAGGGAGATAGGCAAAACCGGTGGGAGTGGCTTTGCTAGGAAAGTTGATGCGCACTTCATTGTTGTTTGTAATCCTTTCCTGGGATGGGACACAGGTATTTCTCCCGTATGTCCTGGCTTTAGAGCCTATGGCTTAAGCGCCCTTGCTCGCTTTCTGAAACGATAAGAAAACTAATTCTGACCTCCCTCATATGTTATAGCAATCTATGACTTGATGTAATAATAATACAATGGAAACATAAAATGACACGGAAAAATCTCACCAATTTCAGTCAGCTTTAGTGACAACTGATCTCTTCACTCAAAAGACTGTTTCCGTAATTATCCATAACTCGCTCCTGTGTTACGTGTTCAATTTTATTTTGGTTGAATATTACACACATTTAGCAGCATTTTACTTTTATCCATGCGTCATGGTTGTTTGGAACGCGTTTAACACACATTTTCAATCGTAGTAGGCCTTTGATTTTTGATAACAAAGCAACGTTTTCCTTTTACTAGTGGAATGTCACTTTTTCTAATACTCAACCCTAATATTCATTTTTTCCGAATTTCGAGATTAAACTCATAACAGATTGGAGAAGATTTTCCAAATTCTCCGTTCCACACATGTTACAAAAACTTCCTTCAAACTGCACAGAATGATTCACGGTCTCTTCAATTAACTCTGCGATTAACAAATACAATGCACACCACGGTTGTCTCAACATTTAGGATCCGTTTTGCTCTATCCATTCAAATTTGTATCGATCACTACTTTATCAAACTTTAAAATTCTGGACTGGAAAAGCTTAGGAACAATCAGCCGAATATTACCAAACAGCAGATAAGCAACACGAGACAAAAAAACACGGGTTAGAAATTTTCACGTCCTTTTTCGAAACAGCACCACCAGCATTTTCGTTTTTTTTTCTCCTTTTAAAATTATAATCACCGCAATAACGAGAAAAGCTCGATGCACCTCAACCTATGCTCAAATATTTCAGAAGAAGACACTTTTTTCGAAAACAGCACCAGCCGAATCTAATTATTTGCGGAGATGATAAAAACGTGAAAGATCAATTTTAAACGCACCCGTTCGCGCGCGCTGTCTCTCCCCCTTCTGGGACCAATATTGTACAATCGAAGCTTCCGGAAATATCTATTGAATAATAACTGCTAATCCCAGTAAAGATTTGCCTTGGGAGTCCCAGTGGAAACTGGTAAAAGAGAAAGTGCTGAAAAAGTTCGGAAGCAATCTATTAAGAAAAACAAATCCTCGTATTCTCAGAGAAATTTCTTATAAGCATATGATTGAATATTAAAAAAAGTTCGTGAAAGAATCACCATGGATATTCCTTTTGAGATTTTCGAAAGAATTCTTGAAGCATTTTATGACTGGACAAGGCAAATAATTAATGGTGAAAATTGAAAATTTACAAATATAAGTAATGAACAAAGATATGAGACACAATCTCAAACAAATAAAATTTATGCAAACTACGAAATTTGTGATATTCGTTATTATTGCGACCGACGTTTTTGTATAATTGTTACATTTGGCTTTTTTTTTTTTTTACTAGTTCGTTTATTTGGGGCTCAAATGCGTGTAACGCTTTACGGAGCCGAAGTTCATTTTTGTACTATTTACAATTTATTTACTTTTTCATTACCAAAGTTAGTATGGGATGGAGCCAGGGTACTCGTGGCAACTCGAGGTTAATGGTCACAATTTTGAAAGGGAAGGACATGGTAAGGATTGGGTTTAGGGTTCTCTGCAGCTCATCCGGGAGGTATAGCGTGGTAGGTCTATTATCGTGTCATGGCGTTGGTACCAATTTCTTGCCGGTATTCGTCTGCCGGATGGCCAGGATCCTCAATCCAACACAAAAGGGACAACACAGAGAAAAAAAAACTGGAGAAGAGAACACAAGAGAATTAAACTTTTATACAAGACAAGCGAAGGAAATCGTAAATTGCGACCATATAAGTGAAATCGCGGGTGCCCAACACATCTCTAACTGGAACATAGGGTTGTCTACCTCGGGCCGCAAGGGTATCCAAAAGTTGCGCTCTGGAGGCGTCCATATCCGGGCACTGCCAAACTACGTGATCGATGTCATCATAACCGGAACCACATCTATTACAAATATTGCTCAGCGCGAGGTTAATCCTGTGTAGATGTGCATCTAGCGAGTAATGGTTGGCCATAAGTCTTGACATCACGCGAATGAAATCTCGACTTATGTCCAAACCTTTCCACCAGGCTCGCAAGGAAACTCTAGGAATTATGGAATGTAACCACCGTCCCAGTTGGCCATTTAGCCAATCACTTTGCCAACCGTGAAGAGAATTTTGACGTACTAAATGAAAAAATTCATCGTGTGAAATTCGTCTATCATAAATCTCACCTTCCTCAGCGCCCACCTTTGCGAGAGAGTCCGCCTTCTCATTGCCATAAATTAAGCAATGTGAGGGGACCCATACAAAGGTAATCTTATATGATCTTTCGACCAGTGCACACATCTGCTCTCTTATTTTTGTAAGAAAGTAAGATGCATGCTTTACAGGTTTCATCGATCGGAGAGCCTCAATAGAACTGAGGCTATCCGAGAAGATGAAGAAGTGGTCTGCGGGCATGTTTGAGATCATCCCCAAAGCGAAGTTGATTGCTGCCAGCTCAGCAACATAAACCGTGCAAGGTTCCTGAAGTTTTCGGAAGGCGGAAGAGTTTTCATTGAAGACACCGAAGCCAGTGGATCCATTTATACGGGACCCGTCAGTGAAATATTTCCTGTAGGAATCGACATTCTGGTACTTTGCGTTAAAAATACGTGGGATAGTAATACATCGAAGTTGATCTGGAATTCCATGAATAGCTTGTTTCATGGACAGATCATATTCAACAGAGGAACTGTCATTGGTGAAGCGTACACGTGGGGGGTTGTAACATGGAAGGCTAATGTCAGATGACATGTAGTAGAGATAAACTCTCATGAATTTTGACTGAGCATTCAGTTTGAGCAATTCTTCGAAATTTTCGATAACGAGTGTGTTGCTCACTCCACACTTAATCAGTATTCTTAGCGAGAGCTCCCAGAATCGGTTCTGTAGCGGTAAAACCCCTGCCAGAACCTCTAGGCTCGCATTATGTGTTGAGTGCATACACCCTAAGGCGATACGCAAACAACGATATTGAATTCGTTCCAATTTAATCAGGTGGCAGTTTGCTGCTGAGAGAAAACAGAAAGAGCCATATTCTAGAACAGAGAGAATGGTTGTTTTATAGAGTTTTATGAGGTCTTCCGGGTGAGCACCCCACCATGTTCCGGTAATTGTTCGTAGAAAATTGATCCTTTGTTGGCATTTTTCCGTTAAATGCCTAATATGGGTTCGCCAAGTGCCTTTTGAATCAAACCAGACCCCAAGGTATTTTGAAGTCAAAGACTGGTCGATGTCTGTTCCCAAAAGCTTAAGCTTCAGTTGGGCAGGATTCCGCTTCCTAGAAAATACAACCAGTTGAGTTTTTTGCGGAGCAAACTCGATCCCTAAGTTTCTAGCCCAAGTGAATAGATTATCAAGGGAATTTTGCAATGGTCTTTGCAGGATTTCCGCTCGTGGACCCTTCATAGAGACCACAGCATCATCTGCAAGTTGTCTAAGCGTGCATGGTTCTTCCAAACAGTTGTCAATATCTTTAACATAAAAATTATAAAGCAAGGGACTTAGACATGAGCCTTGGGGAAGACCCATATAGCTGATTCTGGAAGTTGTCAGTTGACCGAGAGTGAAGCTCATGTGTTTTTCTGACAACAAATTGTACAAGAAATTATTCAACATTCCAGGTAGTCCACTATTGTGCAGGCTTTCTGACAATATTTCTATGGAAACTGAATCAAAAGCGCCCTTAATGTCCAAGAAAACCGAAGCCAATTGCTCCTTGTCAGCAAAGGCTAGTTGAATATCTGATGAAAGCAACGCTAGACAATCGTTTGTTCCTTTGCCCTTGCGAAAGCCAAATTGTGTACTGGAAAGCATGTTGTTTGATTCGACCCAGTGATCGAGTCGGGATAGGATCATTTTTTCTAACAATTTCCTTAAACATGATAACATAGCGATCGGGCGGTACGAATTATGATCAGACGCTGGTTTCCCAGGCTTTTGAATAGCTATTACTTTGACCTGTCTCCATTCAGGTGGAACAATGTTGTGTTCCATGAATGAGTTGAACAGGTCAAGCAACCGTCTTTTAGCGATATCAGGGAGATTTTTAAGAAGATTGAACTTAATCATATCGCGTCCCGGAGAGGAGTTGTTTGATGAAAGAAGAGCCATAGAAAATTCCAGCATAGTGAATGGTCTATCCAAAGAATCGTATCTTGGAGTTTCCCAAAAAGGCGGATGAGCTGGAACTGAGTCTGGACAGACCTTTTTTGCGAAGTTGAATATCCAACGATTGGAGTATTCGTCACTCTCATTTGAGGATGAGCGGTTTCGCATGTTGCGAGCCACTCTCCAAAGCGTCGTCATTGAAGTTTCTCGTGAGAGGCCATCGATGAAACGTCGCCAATAGCTACGCTTCTTCGCTTTAATAAGATTCTTCAGTCTTTTTTCGAGCTTCGAGTACTCTAAATAAAGTTCTGAGTGCATTCATCATCCCAACCAGGTGTGGCTGGTCGTCTTTTGAAGGATGCACTTGGAACTCGTTGATTTTGGGATTCTAATGCACTTTTATAAATCAATTCTGTTAGGAATCGATACTCATCCAACGGTGGGAGAGTGTTGAATGATTCGATACCAAAAGTTACCGCTGATGCAAATTTTTGCCAATCGATATTCCTAGTGAGGTCAAAAGGAACCTGAATTGACGGTTCTGACCTTTCACAATTAGTTCTGATAGAGGTTATTATGGGCAAGTGATCACTACCATGGGGATCATCGATAACCTTCCACATGCAATCGAATGATAGTGAGCTTGATCCTAAAGACAGGTCAAGACGGCTTTCTTTGCCGTCGGATGAAATACGTGTCACTTCACCTGTGTTCAAAATGTTCAAGTTGAAATCGTCGCATAAGTCATAGAAAATAGCCGCTCTATAATCGTCATAAGATTCGCCCCATCCAGTACCATGTGAGTTCATATCACCCAGTATTAAAACTGGAGATGAGAGCATGGAGACTGCATTCCAAAGATGACGGCGGTTTATTGAAACTCTTGGAGGAATATAAACAGAAGCTACGCAAAGATCTTTACCCTTTACGTTTATTTGGCAAGCAACGATTTCTATGCCTGGATGAGTCGGGATGGGGATTCTGTAGAATGAATGGCACTTTTTGATCCCTAAAAGCACACCCCCGTAATTATCATCTCGATCCTGGCGTATAATGTTAAAATCGTAGAAGTTAAGATCATCTTCAGAAGAAAGCCATGTTTCACAAAGTGCAAATATATCACAATCTGAATTGTGAAGCAAAAACTTAAATGTGTCTAATTTAGGTTTTAGACTATGACAGTTCCACTGTAACACAGTGATCATATCTTGTACCTCACTCGATGAATTATCCATCGAAAGATATGATCGAAGCAAGGAGGGGCCACGAGATAGTCAATTCCCTGAGATACTCTTCTATTGCGGGGAGAAAAAGGTCGAGTATGCCTCTGAATGAGTCTGAAACTCCGAGGGCATCACATATGCGATCCACAAGGGCCGTAAAAGTTATCAGTCCTCGCTTGGCCCGGGGGGTTTTCGAGGAAGAGCGAGGAACTTCAGTAGCTTTTTTCTTGCTATCTTGTCTAGAGCTTCTTTTCGAAGTATATTTAATCGGCGGAGGCGGGGGCGGCAGATCTTTGCTGCAACACGGAACGGAAGCATCAAAGACCTGTTTCTTCGGCAATTTCAAATTTGCCCCACCTCCTTTAGAATTCGGCAAACTTTTGAGGGAAGATTTCATTACCTTACGGCGCAGTCCCGGAGAAGATGGAGACTTTCGTTTTCCGGGTGCGTGTACCTCCGAAGAATCTCCCCCATCGGTTTCGTCGTCGTTCGCTTCGTCGGAAGACAACTCTTGAAAAGAGTTATTAACTGGGATGGCTGATGAAGACTCTTTTGCAGGCGGATTTAAAGCTTTCACCATTTCCGCATACGTCTTCTTGGAGCGCTTCACAATGGAGCGACTCTCATTTCGAATGCGCCTTTTGTATGCCGGGCACTTCTGCAAATCATGAAGATCCTCACGACAGTAGCTGCATTTTTCAGCTTCCTGTGTGCAATCATCTTCCAAGTGAGCTTGGTTGCATTTGCCACAACGGGGCTTGTTGTCGCAAAAGCTAGCACTATGACCAAGCTGTTTGCAGTTGGTACAATTGAATACCTTCGGCACGTAAAGGCGCACTGGGTAAAAAACACTATCAATGCAAACAAATTTCGGGAGAACGGAACCAGGAAAAGTTACACGAAACGAGGCTGACGGCGAAAACACTTTTTTATTTCCTTCCATGGAAACTGATTGTAATTGTTTACAATCCAGTATAGCCACATCAGGAATGGACCGGTTCTCAAAAACACCTTTGCCAGTCTTAATGTCTTCGCATGTCAGACTCGCGTCGATAATTTTCCCTTCCACCTCGACCTCTCTGGCAGGTATGTAGATAAAATACTCCACAGTAAAAGCCTCATGCTGAGCAATCTCATTCGCTGCTTTGTAACTAGGTGCAGTTACACGCAGCTTGGATTGCTTCACTTGGTGAATAACGGTCCCAGGATATTTACGCGTCAGCTCTCTAGAGATCGAGAGCACATTCAAAATCTTATTTTTGCGCCGGAAATAGACAACCCAAGGCCCAGCCGAAGACGGTTGATAAAACCGCGTTCGAGCAACGAGATCTTTAGGAGGCATATCGCCTCCATCCGATTCGTCCATGCGGGATAAAAATCAACCGCAACCAAATAATTATAAAAAAAAAAAAACAAAAAAGTACAAAAAAATAAAAAAAAAAAACAAAAAAATGCTTAAAGTTAACTTATTAGTGGACTATTTTGTACACACCTCCCCTATACGGGCAAAAAAAAATAATACAAAAAAAAAAAAAAAAGATATCGAGAAAAAAAAACTTAACCGATTAGGGCTGTTTTGTACAAGCCTCCCCTATTCGGGCAAAACTGGCACCGGGAGAGAGACAGAAGTGAACCGAAAAACAACCTTGAACTCAACCTTGTTTGTTCGGAGATGCGAGAGCAATTCAAAAGGATGTGGAGTAGGTATACAATTGATACTTATCCGTTCCCGTTCGATGACCGCAGCTGGTCTTCTACACCGTAGGTAGGCAGAAAAAACGTGTCGTCGTTTTTGCTGCTGATGCAAACGGGGGATCCAATCACCGGGGGATGATGGTGACAATATCTTCTCGTGGCACGATACCAGTTGACCCTTGCCAATCTGGTTCGCTTCCTTCACGATGCGCGGTTTAAAGCACTACGGTACAATACTGCACTGGTAAAAACCACACGGGCGGTGGAAGAAAAAACCAAAAAACTACCGACTGCCAAAAACTGAACTGGCTTGTTCAAGCGCACAGCAAGGAATGACATTTGGCTTTGAAGGCATTCAAAGTAATTTTTGAAAGTTCAATTTTTATCTAGCACTAGTGGTCCCGGCAAACTTCATCTTGCCATCAAGTAGGCTGTTGTAAGACGTAATGCAATCCCTCTTGCAAAATAACACATTAGTCTTCTCCAGATTTCCCGATTAACTTTTTCCTCGCACGAACACGTTGCATCTCTTGTCGAGTGCAACAGTGATAAACTTAAGTTACGTCCGGTGATCCGTTTTCAAGCCATTTCGTGACATACAAACACCACTCCATTTTTTTATATAGAAGGTGTACTGATAGCTTCACAGTTGGTCGGCGTTAAGTCAGAATGGACCAAGTGACATTTTTCATATATTGAGAAAAATGGGATTAAAGTCTAACGCTTTGTAATTTTTAAACTCGTTTAAATTTTGGTTCAATATCTCTACACATCTTTCTGTTACTTTTAAACAATATAATGTGAAGTGATAATCATTAAAAAAAAATCATAATCGAAACCTCTGATAGAACAATTTTTTATCGACTATGTGTACTTGGCCCAGTCTGACTGAACTAAAGACCACCGTTCAGTGAGTTGGTTCACTCTAACTGAACAATAACAATCATTCGTTTGCATGGTCAAACGGGGTGGATATCTCAAAGATAAACAGATTATCACGACATTTCGACTCCAGTATCGTAAATTCTACATCAATTCATATCGTCAATCATAATAGCTTGAAAATTAAGGTTTTGCAGTGTCAGAGCATTGAAGACCAGAAATATATATATACCGACCAAAATAAACTGGTCCAATAAGCGGGTTCTAGGACATTCCAAACATACACCATAGAACTATCATAAACTTCTATCGGACTCTGAAATTGATTCAAAAATGCAATAATCAATCAGTTTATTGCTTTTCAACTCTTGGTCCGCTCTGTCTGCACAGAAATTGTTGCAATTTCTGACCACCTATCTAAATATGGTAAATGGTCAAAAACCAAAATCAAATGCATCGAACTAAGAAACATGTCGAGATGTCAGATGTCGAAAAATCTGACAAAACTCTTGAAATGTTTTTCATTTCCTCGCATTCCTCAGCTAACTGATCATTTTCGTTGTTATGGCTGCATTTGGTCCACTCTGACTGCATGCTTTTATCGATTTTTATTGATCATCCAAAATAAATTTATTACATATCTCTCGCAGTTTATAGTATCTATCAAATCTGATCACAGTGAAATTGAAGTAAGGTAATTTCGCATCTATTGAAAGAATAATCCAATATTCCCAACTTTTGTACTTGGTCCCCTCTGACTTAACACCGACCAGTGGAGGTTGAAACACGCGTATCTGTCAAAGAATACACACTCCAGTATGGAATAGGTTTTCATTTATTTAACGCTTCTATGCTTCACACTATCACAAAAATGTATTAAAGTCTATGTAAAAGGTGTTGAAAATGAAACGACTAAACAACGCAACAAGGCTATTCACTCCACACCGCAGGCTACTTACTGATATTGCTATCACGTCATCACCTCTCTTTTATTCAATGTCTGGGTAAAGATATCTACAATTCATTAACTTAAAATACTACCTCTACAATTCTTACCCATAGACATCTCCACTGCAGAGTGTGTGATGTAGCTGCTCTCCAACAAAAGGAAGGGTTTTTTTCATCATCATTTGCTTATTAGGCTCCTCCGCCATCAACCATTACAGAGACAATTTCTTAGAAACTTCTTCTAAAATTTCAAGATTTCCTCTAAACTATGAAAGGAAGGGATTTGTAAGGTGCCTAAAGCAACTCACATTGAAAAATATATGTGAAATGTTTCGTTTCTTACTGCCACAAATGTAGCAACCAGCAATAGTAGCTATATATCGGTTTGACAGCAATGTGCTATATATCAGACCTATGTTCTTCAATCCACCTGATTTACGTTGCTCTGACTTCATTGACAGACCGAAAACGGCACCGAAAGGCGCTGAAAAGTAATCTAGATATCCAATAGATTCGAATTCTTGGCGTGACAAAACTTATCTTGACGCAATCGAATTCTCCCCCAATGAAATGCTGCTGCCACAACCGCAATCACCGATCTGCTTGTGATTGACAAAATAATGAAAATAACTCAGCATTGCTTCGTTGCGCCCCGAAACCGCGTCGTTAATGGAGCCTGCATATCATTCAAATTAACCTATATATCGACCCTAGGATGAACTGAGCCACCAACCAGAGGAACGCCACCTCTTGAGACATTACAAAACTGGCCCTGCCATGCGACTGCTGACTGCCTCGCAGACTGACAGGGACTAATCACGTAATCTCAATTGATCTTGATATCTGGTTCGGATTTCTTGCAAAATTGATCTCCCCCATCGAACTTGTGTGCCTTGCCTAAGCCGGGAACCAGAAGAGGGAAAATCGCCTGACCGGCGGTCGTTACACCAAGATCAGCCAGAGGTGAGTCACTCTCTCGCACACCCAGTCCCGGTTCGTGACTTATTCACTTTCCGTCTTTCAAGGGATCTGGACGTGCCACCCGAATCAGCGATTTATCACTGTATCAGGTTGTTCTACCGTGGTGGTGGCGTGATTTAAATACTCGAAATCAATATGTTCGTCGCATGTATAACCCAGTGCTCATTGGGCCGAGCTTTGCATATCCGTAATACACACGACATGTGCTGCACGTTGTATTCAAGGTCCCTGCGTAAAAGTTTAATCCGATTAAAATATGTACACGTTGACGCGGGAAAAGTCCAACAAATAGGCTTGCGATGCATTGAATGCAAAAGTTACTCTCTCCCCCTCCATATGTTGGCACATGCATATTAGGGTGTCCCACATACGCTACAGTCTCCTGTCCTTGCTAACGTAACGTAAATGTAATTACGCAAAGTTGCTTCCTCTCAAAAAGATTTGTTTTCAGCCACAATTTGGAATGTTGTGTCCCAATAATTCTGTCGAATTGTAATTTTTGACCACCCTAACGCATATTGATTACAATTTCCCGACCAGTTGCTGAGGCAACCTTTCTCCAGAAGGTAAATATGGTGGGTACCAAGGCTACCCCCGACTAATGCCCACATGCAATCGGATGTTCCCGTTGAAAAAGCAATTTCCGATATTTTATTAGAATTACGCCCGCTCGGTGCCGTGTTCGTGTGTGTGCTGCTCGCTATTGTTGTTGCGCATTATTTATGACTTTTTGCGGGTCTCTGGCGCTGTTCAGTTAGTATACCTATTCGATGGGCGCAGTTGGTTCCGAAGTGGCGAATAGTAGGCAGGAAAGAGCGAACCGGTTTGAATTATAGCAACCGGGTACACCAGTTGGCAAATAATAAACATCGGCGCCTATCGGTAGGCAACCATCGAGACACACACAGTTCGATCCGGTACTGGTTACGACCGTAACTAACAGCACGCTTAGAAAAATGGAAGCACGATTGGGCACACAATGCATTGCAATGAATCGACCACTTCTGCGCTCATTATATTTTCAGGAAATTTTACTGCCAGGATGTCTTTTTTTTTAATTAAGAGAAAATTTACACACGCAAACAAATTTTGTTGTATAATCTACCGAATCCATGGTAGAATTAAGAACTGCACCAACGATTTTCACCCGACTACAAAAATCTGTTAAGTTTACAATAATCTGGTGAAAATCACTGAACAGTGCAGTAAATTTGACTATGTCCATAGTAGCATCCACTACAAAGCATTGTATTTCAATCCGTGACATCAACCGTACAATACAGTGTGGTCAAAAGTATGATGCTAAACTTCTCAAATCAAGAATGCTTCTAGTCAAAAATACTACAACTCTGGTTAAATCAACAGAAAAAATTTTCTTGTATAGTGATGTTGACTATGTTTTGGTAGAGTTAACAGATGATTGTAGTCGGTTGAAAATCGTTGGTGCAGTTCTTAATTTTACCATGTATTCAGTAGTTTCTACAATAAAATTCATTTCAGTGTAGAATCTTTTTCGCGGTATACCGTAACTTCGGGTGAAATTGATCATTTTTTACGGTTTTTCTTGTCTGTTTTCTATAATGCTGACAATGCCAAACAACTGAATGCAGGAAAATAAGTACGAAGGGGAGCCTCATCGACTCATGTACCCAAATTTTGTAACAAATGTGATTTTAGTGTTAACAAATTTCTCTAAAATAAAAAATCAGTGGATCTCATATCGGGGTGAAATTGATCTTTTGTCAATGTCATTATTTTTAGTTTTCAAAACAACTCTACATGATAAATTTGAGCTCCCTGAATCCGAATATGCTTGTCAAATTCTTAACAATGCAATATTTATATAAATAATTAATATTTAAATTTCAAGAATTATGCGGAAAACGCCTAAATGTATACAATTTCCTAAGGAATTCAATGATATCTAACAGAAATTCGATTATTTCAACCATATGAGCTAATTGGTACGAATATTGGTGATTAAACCTGGTTTGGGGATATATCTCAAGTATCCTTACAAACTTTCAGGATTATACCATGTTCAAATCCTTGTTTAGAACTAGAAGTTCATGGATGTTTGTCAATACTGCACCGTCCATGATTTTGAAATTTTACATTAATTTCATAGTAATAAACATTATTTGACGCAAAAAACTTCACAACACACAATTCGACAATAGTTACGACAAACAACGTTTATTTACTGCAGGTTACATTGATATTTGTGCTCCATTAGGAATAAATAAAATCGTGGGATACGATGATCAATTTCACCCTTCTGATTAATTACACCCGATTTTACGGTATTCTTTTTTATGGCACTTTTCGATTTAAGACACGCTTAACATTTCTCGCGGAACATTACTAAAGGACCTATGTACAAATGAGAGATTCTCTCCTCTCTCGTTCTCTTTTGATTATAACAGTGGAATACTAAAGATTTTGGGAAGTTTTTCACTATAGATCGAAAGTCAATTTCCTTGACTAGCGTTTCATACAAAAAAAGCAACAGAAGAGATTAATGTGAGTCAGTAATTAATGAAAAAGAAAGTAAACAAAGAGAGCCTCTCAATGTTAGATAGGTCCTTTAGTAATGTTACGCGAGATTTGTTGCCAAGTGATTTTACGTCATATATACATAATGTAACTTATATCCAAGATTTTTTATACACATTCATATTATTTTAACAAGAGCCATGTTAGAAAAATGCACACGAAAAATTAAATTGCAAATGACACGCTTAAAACCACACAATCAGTACTATTGGTACACACACTACCACTGGATCAGCCACCCTATAGACCACTGTTACATTATTTAACCATTTCAAGTTTACCATCTTGTATTCTGATGTATGAGATAAATTAAATACAGAAATCAGGTTTCAGGTACTGAATAAAAATTACGGAGTTTGCAATTCTTTCGTTTTAAATCGAAAGTTTTAAAAAGTTCTAGCGAAGCAGAACTCACTAAATAGACACAGTGATAATCAATGTTAGGGAGATACAGCACAAGTAGACCACGCAGCAGAAAACGACCATGTAGATATTCAGACTTTGAAGATTTTAGATAGCTGGAGCTTTATCATGTCATTATTGCTTTAGAATTTTTATGAAGCGCCAATAATACTTAAACATTAGCAAATACTGATAAAAAATCTTTCAAATGTTTTGAATTTTGAAAAGAATCCTTAAACATTTTCTCGAATTTTACATTAACTGGGGAAAATTGAGAGCTTTGAATAAGGGGCGGTCAAACTGCGGTTTGGCTAGATTTGTAAATTTTTAACTCCTCCTTCCTCCGTAACGCTTTTTGTATGAAAAATTTCAAATTTTTGTATGAGCCGTAACACTTGAGCCTACTTCCCCCTCCTCCTAGAGCGTTACGTAATTTGTGGATGCCGCCTTTTTCGTTTTAAGGAGCTGGGTCGGTGATCAACACATAAACAAACTAACGTCAAACAAATTGTAGTTCGGTCGAACCTGAATCGGGTTGGGGTTGAAACTGTGATTCAGAACGAGTTGCGCCAATTCCAACTTACAGTATTTGACAAAACATTTGCAACTTTTTCGATTTTCCATACAAAATGACCAACTTTGGTAAGCTAGATCTCAGTTATTTATGGACCGATTCGAATGAAACTTTCACGGAACATCAGATATAACTTGAATTTTAACATATATTTTTGAATAATTTTTCCAATCACGAGTTTATAAGTAATAACGGTAATAATCGGTCCATAAATAACTGAGATCTAGCTTACCAAAGTTGGTCATTTTGTATGGAAAATCGAAAAAGTTGCAAATGTTTTGTCCAATACTGTAGGTTAAAAAACAACAACACGCTTCACACGGTAAACGAACGTACTGACACAGGCAATCTGAATATAGTCTATGATGCTCTACTACACTCCATCATGGACATTAGTAAAACGAAAGATATAAACCCAAACAGAACAAATGACGGATTTCACGCCAACTCGACACGCGATTGGCAGCACCCCTTCAGAATTCAATGAAACTTTCTGGATGTCAAAAGTATGTAAAACTAAGATACTTTGCATATTTTGTTTTATTCATAACTTTATAGTCGATTTAAAAAAAAGGCCATTTCAGATTTTGATCATCCTTAAGCAAAAAGTTTCGTAATTATATTTACTAAAAGTCGTCCATACATTGCAAATTGGGCATATTTTAGAGAAAAAAGTTTTTCTAACATCGAATTCTTTAAGTCCCAAAGTTTTTTTTTTTTACTTTTTTTATAGACCTGTATACCTAGAAAACGGTAAGACCTACAAAAAAGTGTTGTATGGGGGACTGTCGTGAAATTCCCTGAAATTTTAGAGAAAAATATTGAAAAAAAAAACACATTTTCTACACTGAAAAAAAAATATTCAAAACTTCAAAGTCGATTTAAAAAAACGGCCATTTCAGATTTTGATCATTCTTAAGCAAAAAGTTTTGTAATTAAATTTACTAAAAGTCGTCCATACATTGCAAATTGGGCATATTTTAGTGAAAAAAGTTTTTCTAACATCGAATTTTTTAAGTCCCAAAGTTTTTTTTTTACTCTGTTTCATAAACCCGTATAACTCGAAAACGGTGAGACCTACAAAAAAGTGTTGTATGGGGGCTGTCGTGAAATTTCCTGGAGTTTTAGAAAAAAATATTGAAAAAATAAAAACACATTTTCTACACTGAAAAAAAAATTATTCAAAACTTTTAAATCGATTTAAGATCAATTGAATTTAATTAAAAAAACTGTATAATTCCGTTCTATTTCTTTTAACTACTCCCAATAAAACAAATATAATCTATTTTGTGATTAAAACTCATTTATCATTTGAAAATATGATCATACTAGACTATTTAAAGCGAAATAAAAATAAAATAAAAAATTCATTTTGGACTTAGAAAATTCGAAGTTAGAAAAACTTTTTCCCTAAAAAATGCCCAATTTGCAATGTATGGACGACTTTTAGTAAATTCAATTACGAAACTGTTTGCTTAAGGATGATCAAAATCTGCAATGGCCTTTTTTTTTAAATCGACTTTAAAGTTTTGAATCTTTTTTTTTTCAGTGTAGAAAATGTGTTTTTATTTTTTCAATATTTTTTTCTAAAACTTCAGGAAATTTCACGACAGTCCCCCATACAACACTTTTTTGTAGGTCTTACCGTTTTCGAGTTATACGGGTTTATAGAAAAAGCAGAAAAAAACATTGGGACTTAAAAAATTCGATGTTAGAAAAACTTTTTTCCCTAAAATATGCCCAATTTGCAATGTATGGATGACTTTTAGTAAATTTAATTACGAAACTTTTTGCTTTAGGATGATCAAAATCTGAAATGGCCGTTTTTTCTAAATCGACTATAAAGTTTTGAATCATTTTTTTTTTCAGTGTAGAAAACATGTTTTTATTTTTTCAATATTTTTTTTCTAAAACTTCAGGAAATTTCACGATAGTCCTTCATACAGCACTTTTTTGTAGGTCTTACCGTTTTCGAGTTATACGGGTTTATAAAAAAAGTAAAAATAAACTTTGACCCTTTCCAAATGTTAGTCTAGATCGATTTTGAAAAAACAAAGTATGTAAAGTATCTTAGTTTCGCATAGTCTTGACACCCAGAAAGTTTCATTGAATTCTGAAGGGGTGCTGCCAATCCCTTTGTCGAGTTGGCGTGAAATCCGTCAAATGCAAACATTAAACCAGCTGATCACACAGACACAATTATAATCGAACACATCACACAATAATAGAACGATTTTTAACCGTCATTTTGAGAAAGTGCGCAAAGTAGTACCGTGCACCCCCGCTAATTTGAACGGTACCTCATGCAAACCATCGGGGTTCATTTTTAATTTGAACATCTAGTCACCCTAAAAACGTGTTTCTGGTAACCTCTTTCACTGTTTTTTTTTTATTCTGCGTTCCGTTCCACAGCGTTCCATCTCACTTCACTCCGTTCCATGAGCTAAATGACGTTTGAACCATTTTTAATTTGAACGATGTGCAAATTAGCGGGGTACAGATTAAAAAGTGTTCAGATTAAATGTGGTCAAACCAACGGGGGTACCCGGTAGTTGGATTCCGACCAACGATATTTAAAATTTAAAGGTTTTTCATATAGAAACGGAAAAAGTAAGTAAGAATAACGAACATAAAACTTTAAAAACTAATTATAGTATTCTATAGCCAAGAAATGACGGTTTATAGTTTGAAAAACAAAAATTTGACGATAAAACTGCAAAAGTTTCAGTATGTTTCAAATGTTTGTAAACTGTGTAATTATAACTTTGTAACCAAAATAAATTCCAGAATCCCTGGAAAACATCCAATACGGATAAAAAATGTTGGAGAAAAACGAGAATATAGTTTTTGATCCCAAAAATCCGACTGAAACGCCAAAAACTCCATTAAAATATATCCAACAGTCGAATTAAAAGTATAATTTCAAAGTGCAAAATAGTGCTCCACAGCTCCACTGTAGTAAATAGTTGGTCGGAAGTCTAACAGGAACTGGTGAGTAGGACCTGAGAAGGAAGATAGAAGTTAGTGAGAAATTGATCCACAAAACTCACTTGTAGGCTCGAAGAATACCAAACGCTGTACACCAAAAAAAAAAACTGTGATTTAATTAGGTCCAATTTTTGTTTTTTGATAAAATCCTTTTTTTTATTATTTAACACAATGGAGCGCTATTACTACTTTGACAGTTTTCCCGCTCAAAAAGCGGCTTTTTCATATTCAAACATTAACCTTGACACTTTCGATCACCACAGAGGTTCAACTTTTTAACACATGGGCAGTTCCTATCTAACATTTTCAGGGCTGTTACAACAGGCGCGGAATTTCGCGATTCTCGCGGATTTCGCGATTTTCGCGGATTTGTAGCGGATTTGGCCAGCCAAGCGCGAAAATCGCGGGTGGATAAAATTCTGTCGCGAAAATCGCGGATTTCCCAAATCATGCAACAAAAATTGCAGTTATATACATACAGTCGTGATTTCATAATTAGAAAAATTCTATTTAAAACAAAAAATTGAGACATGAATTTTTTGAGAGCACTAAAGTTTAGTTAGTATAGTCACTGATATCGAAAATGTTGTTCAGGGAAATATAAAAAACAGTAACATTTTATTTGTAAACCATTCTCATTTTATTTGAAGTCATATTTCTCGAGGGTCGCTAGGCAATCAAGAGATCGTTCTTCCCTAAATTCTTAATGACACTAATCTAAATTTTTTATTTGTGTTTACGGCGATCGGTAGGTTTTTGGTTAAATAGGTTAAACTGGAAATAGAAAATTTCATTTCTTTCTCGTAAAAAATCTTAGAAAATGGCGCTCATTTGGCTTGGTTTTTCAAATATCTGAAATCAGACATGAATGAATATAATATGTCAAGACATTAAACCATGTAGGAATTTGTGGGGATAATATGCGGACACTCTGGCTGAGTTTTGGCGCCCCAGACAACCAAAATGTACGTATAATGAAATCACCTGGAGGCTTTGTATGTGCAAAATTTCACTTATGAGATGTGGCGAAAAGGCCTTCTACGTACAAAAGTGGAGGCGATATACGTGCATATATTATGTGATGAACAATAACATACAATGCGAGTGTATAAATTTTCTTCCGAACTAACCTGTGATCTTAAGCGACTTAACTTATGATAACAAATGTTGATTTGACAGCTGCTACGGATTGATTCGTCTTACTTTGTACGAGTGTACGAGACGAAACAAAATGTACAAATGAACTCAGAAAAACAGCGTTTTATGCGAGGAAACTCATCAATCAGACGATTTTACCCACCGTGTGTTGCGGGTTTGATGTAATTTGTATGAATAAACGAGTTATTACGTGAACTTTCATGCGACTTCTGGTTGTCTGGGGCTGCAGTCATAGTTGGTTACCCTATGAAATCTTATCATCAATAGGAAAGTTTAAAACAATATATAGCTCCGCAGTCAAATTAGGAGTTTTGTCAGTGAAGAGCATTGTAAATCTAGAAGATAAAAATTACTTGAAGTTAATAGAAAGCAACAGTGTTGCATTTGAACGTGTTCAGTTTGCGTTCCAGTTCATTTTTTTGAAGGAGAGATCAAGTGGGCTTGAACATTGATCAGTTCAAAAAATTGAACTCAGAAGAGCTGAAAAGTGAATGCGAAAGGAAAATTGTTTCATGGCGGATTGAAAACAAATTTAAAAGCAGAAAGATTTTCTGAAGCTGTGAGGGACATTTAAGGTTCCATACATTGTGCGTGATATGGTTTTGTGCTTCAAAGTGCATTTTAAGGTGAACGGGTATGTATAGTCCAATGTACTACCAATGACTAATGAATATTACTGAAAAAAAATGTATTGTTGTTTGCATTTGAGATGCAAATGTTAAGTAAACGTCCTCTAAATGCGGTAACACAAAGTAATCAAAGGACACTTAGCAACGATTACATAAATCACCGCCGCCCTAGCAAGCAGTGTTGACACATTATTTTCGAATTTCATCCGTGTTTTAGGTTGAAAAAATCTTTTTTATCTTAAATCAACCTCCAAAAATCTTGGTAAAAATCTGTGTTGCGCAAAAAATTGAAATTTAACTTTTTATTTCAAAAAGAACCTTTACAAACTAATTATGGCTGTTCTTGGCATGTCAACAATTTTTGATTTGAAGTTATTCTACTAAAACTTAGAAGGAAATGCGTAATTGTTCCTAAAAATTTAAAATTCTAAAGAATTCAAGAAAAAAATAATCAGAGTAATGGCATTTTTTTCTCAATATCTTCCACATCCATGTCCCAAACTTGTGTAATATCCTAAAATCTGTATCTAAAAAACCTGTGATCTTTGATCACAGAGATTTGTAGGCAAGAACAAGTAATAATATGTGTAGTTACAGATAAATCTGTGTATGTGGCATCAGTGCTAGCAAGAAAAATCTATCTTTGACATCGCATTTCTTATGAATAATCTTACCGCGTTTGATGTTTCCGCATTTAATATTTGCATTTCAAACGCACACAGAAATGACAATTTTCATTAAAAAAAATTGTTAAAATTTTTAAATTATCACAACAATCTTAAGTATTTTTACCTCAAGCTGATTGAATATTAAGACTTGAAGTTTTATAAAAATAAGAACAGTCCACATCTCATAAATAAAACAATATTTTTGCAACATTATTTTCTTAAACAATATGATGGTGTTTGCCTATCCATATATTGCATGAAAAAAATACACTATTGACGATCTAATTTTATTAATGGCAATCGTTTGGCTCTCGATAACATAACCACTTAAAACATAGTGTGAACTTAGATGAGAGAAAATTGTAAAATTAAATGTGTACGTTTTTCTTCTTAAGTTATCATTAATAACTTCATTTTGCATCTCCTATTGTATGCAAAGATCATATCGAATTGTGTTAAATATAGTTGCAAACTAGGCCTCCTCTCTGCTTGTAGTGACGCTACCATTTATTGAATTGCACAATTTTCACAAAAAAATATATTGAAATGTTGATGATAAATACATTTCGAGTGATATTGTTGAATACGATTTTTCTGATGTAAAACTCGAATTATTGGATTTTTCTACAACTTGTTTTGCTCAATGGTAGATACTTTAAGATAAGGCGAAAATATTCACTTTAAGTACCATTAAAAACTAGTTTTTGATCATGCACGTTTTCGCATTTTTTTTTTATAATGAATAGTAAAGATGTCAATGTAATAGATTATTTTTCGGCGCGGATTGGTGTTTCTAGGCGCGGATCGAATTTCTCCAGTCGCGATTTTCGCGGATACGATTTTAAGATTTTTGTAACAGCCCTGCATTTTGGAAGGGACACGGAAAAAGAAATCCACATGAAATTTGAGTTAAAACCAAGGGATGAGACAAAATAAAAAAAAAACGCAAAACAAAGTTTTTTGGACCTAAATCAACGAAACACATTTAAAAATTGAGTAAACGCATGTTTCTGGCGTTAAGTACTAAAATTGGGACAGGGCTTTAGGACCTTATATCGTTACGGGGCTTTAGAACCGACTCACATTCCAATTCCGGTTTTTGTATGGCGATTTGGTTGAAATGTTTCACTGAAATATGTCATCATGTTGCCAGGAAATGGCAGTCATTTGCAATTCAATTTTTATGTCTTTTAATCTGTTCTATATTTTGGGATTTGTAATGATTATCTAGTTCGAAGCCAATAGAACTAGCTCAGATACATGTGTATATTTGCAAAATTCATTATTTTAATACGATTCATTCGTACTGTTCAGAATTTGAATCAAGGTGTTCAGTATATGAGACAGGATGAATACAGTGTTCGGCATATGAATCAAAATGTCAATACATACTTTACGTAAAAACAATACTAAAACAAATCAAATTAAAATTTTATCGGGACACCCAAAAACTAACAATTTTGGGCGAAGAAATTCAAATTTTCATTTATTTTGTTTATGACTTACAGATTTGTTCAGAGACGAGTGTTCGACTTTTCTGTTATATTTCTGTTATTTTTTTATGAACATATTCAATTGCATGAAAAGACGAAACATGACATAATAGTCACTTTAGGGGCCCAGATAGCCGTAGCGGTAAACGCGCAGCTATTCAGCATGACCATGCTGAGGGTCGTGGGTTTGAATCCCACTGGTCGAGGATCTTTTCGTAAAGGAAATTTTCTCGATTCCCAAGGCATAGAGTATCTTCGTACCTGCCACACGATATACACATGCAAAAATGCCCAGGCAACCACCAAGCATTTAAATAGGCTGTACAGCTGGCCGCTCTCAGCATTTGAACTGCTTGCTGCCCTAGTCAAGCAGTTTGATTGCATAGCTGCCTTTGATTAGGAAACGCAATTCTACTGAAAGACACTTGGTCAATTACAAGCATTTCAACTGCACGAGCTGTTTTCAGTACGGAACACTTGGAATGCTTTTTTGTTGCTGTGTTAATTCTTCGTAAGAGAGTACAGAGTACAGATAATATGTTACTGATTTGATAGTATTTTTGTCCTTCTCATACCCATAAAATGGGGCTATTAGCGGCTACGACTATGAAAGAGATATTGAATCGCACTCGCACCAATGAAAAATCACGCAAGGAACTATCAACAAGTGTGTTCATTCTGTTTTTCTCGCATAAAACCCAAGACAACATCAGCAACTTCGAACTCCCGAATTGTTGCCATTGAGATTAATTTAATTGGAAAACTAGTCAGCACAAACCTCTCTATTTTGCTTTTCATACAAGGGAATGCGTTAGTTCCACAGGAACAAATTTGTGTTTCCAGCTGATCTCAAACAATCCTCATTTTGTATTATTCTGCACCTTAATAATATGCTCGTATATGATTAGCTGTATCGGGAACCTAGGCGAACCGCACACACCTTAAATAGGGTAAAAATCTTCACGCAGCATACAACGTCTCTAGCTTATCCTGTAGCGCGGGAAACCATCATCCACACGCTGTTATCAATCTTCCAAGTCATCAGTTCAAGTCCCAATACGGATGCCAAAAGCAAAAATATACTCCACCACAAAAAAACATCTCAATCAAGCAGTGTCATGGGAGAGAAAACGAGGGTAAACACATTTTTGTTTTGTTTTGCTCTTACCTTAGGCGTTACATTTTTTGACAGTCAAATGCAACGTTCCTGAAGGTCTAGCATTAAAGCAGCACGTTATTTCGCCAAAACCTGCTCGGAAGGAGCAGTAAAGGCAGCTATACGTTGAATGAGCATTAATTTCGTTGCCGTTCAGACGCATATAATGCACACAGCTAAAAAAATGTTGTAAAATTAAGTTTATTTTGATGCACATATTTGGAACATCAAAATAAACCTAAATTTCAACAACCAATCCATTATTTTTCAATCGAACTCACTTTAAATTTACACGATCATTTAATATTCAACCAGTTTTGGTTGAAAATTGAATGTATATTTATTTAATTTTACATGATGCTGTAAAATACACGAATTTGATTCATTTTTACAGTAGACTTCAGTTTACATCACATTGAAAATTAAATATTTTTTTCTGTGCAGTATGAATGCTGGTCCTAGTGCTCAGTGGTTACTTGGGTGGTCAATCGGCAAAGAAAGCTCTCAGTTCATAGCTGTGGAAGTGCTCATAAGAACACTAATCTGAGAAGCAGGCTCTGGCCCAGTTGGGACGTAACGCCAGAAAGAAGAAGAATTCATACTGTGAATGTTAATGAGTCCTTATTCATCTCTTCAATTTCTAACAACTTGTTATGATATTGAGATAAAACCTGAACGATCATCTAGATGAAGGCTTTAGGATCGAGAAACCATAAACATGGAAGGTAAGTAAGGAGGCATAAGGGTCAAAAATCAAAATTTTTACTACTGCGAAACGTTTGAAATGTTTCGTCAGTATTGAGTCAACTGGAACGGTACGCAATCAATTAAAACTTATTCTTATCAACAATTCGAAATATCGTAGGAATTTTAGGCAAATAAAACGAAATTACAAAACACTATTATTCATGCCACGTCAACCGATAGGACTTTCTTTCAATAAATGCAAAGCTCCAACAAGCAATTTTCAACAATTTCCCGACATATTTACAGATTTTGAAACTTACAACTAATTTGGCTAACGTTCGAATTAAAAGTGGTAGCACATTTTTGCTACCGCTAAAAATACAATACTGATCAACAGCTGGGAGGACGCATTCCCAACAGATTCCGCACCACTCGAAGGTGCCCGAGGTTTGAAGGAGCATGCTTCGTTAAACCGCTTGGCCGGTCCCATGCACCCGGCATAGCTCATCACATAGGCTATGTAGTTCTGTTCGAACGTTCCCCGGACTAGACTAGATCCCGGCCCGGTGGCAAATACAGCCACGTCTTCTCCTCCGTGAGTTTCATCACCCAAGTAGAAGGCCGATAGGTGCCGGTAGTCTATGGCGGAGCGGTTCATGGTTTCGACCGGAATCCAGGTGCCTAGGTGGGACGGATCGTCCGAACTGTCGTTGATACGATGCGTTTGGAATCCTGGACCGTTTGCGTACGTGATGGTTTCGTACGGCAGCTTATCCGGTCGATTAGCGTAACCTGTGAAGGAAAATTATTGTTTTACGAGGTCTTCTAATGCTAAATAAAGAAACATACCGAGAATGTCATTGCCTCTATCTGGATATCCATTGAACGTCATAGAATGCGAATGATCAGCCGTAACCATGATGAGCGTGTCGTCCAAGTCCACCATTCCCAACGCCCGCTCTACAGCGCGATCCAGTTCAACGACCTCCCTCAGCGCCAGATGAGCATGATTTTGATGATGAGCATGATCGATTCTTCCACCTTCAACCATCAACACGAATCCATTTGAATGCTTTCGTTTAAGCACCCTGATGGCCTTCTCAGTCATATCGGCTAGTGAAGGCTCTCCTGCTTCACTCGTATCCCGAAGGCGTTCGTATGACATGTGCGTATCGGCGAACAGTCCCATGAGGTAGTCTAAGTCATCTACCTCGGCGTTCATCAACTCGGCCGTGTTCCATACGTAGGTCGCCGCCGATCCATTTTTACTGACCAACCAATCTTTCACCAAGTTACGACCGTCCTCTCTGACGCAGTTCTTCTCCATAGACCCATTGAACTTGAATGCTGTCTTCAAGTGATCCGGAATCGACGCTCCAAAGGCAGCCCGTCCTCCTCCAAGAATCACGTTCATCTTATTTCCCGGAGCATTTTCAACCAACTGTCGAGCAATATCCTTGGTTTTGTTTCTCACATTAGCCGGAATTGTAGCCTCACACTCCCAATTCCTATTGAACGAATGGGCAAAGGTAGCCGCCGGAGTCGCATGCGTAACCCTGGTGGTTGTTACGAACCCAGTACGCTTCCCCACGGCCTGCGCCCATTCCATGATATTTGAAACGCTCGCCGCCACTTCGTTCGTAGCCGTTGCCGAGTAGTCCACCCCGATGTATCCGTACTTCGTCTTCACCCCGGTAAACATGGCTGTGGCCGTACCAGCTGAATCCGGTACCTGCCGGTCCGTGTTGTACGTCTTCGAAAAGCCCGAGTTCTCAAAATGATCGAAACTGAGAACCTCCTCCTCCCCCGATCGCCCCGCCAGTTGTCCCTTGTAGATTCGCCCGGTGCTGAGCGACGCAATGCCCATTCCATCGCCGACGAAGATGATCACGTTCCGCGCAACGCCTGCTCCGCTCTTCCGGTTCGGTTCGTACTGGAGGATCCGCTTCAGGTAGGATTCGGCCTGCTGCCGCCAGAAGAGGGCATCTGAAACGGCGGGAGAATAAGATGATTATTGACATGGTGTTTACTACTGTAACGCTGATGATTGGCTTATCGCAAACAAACTGTGGGGAAAAGTGCTGGTTCATCTCTCCATTCATGGAATAAACCCCACTAGCGATTGGTTGCCAGTAGGGTGACGCTTCACAGATTGATTGACATGGAAACAAATTTTACATTTTGTGATTGCTCGCGCGTGGAATCCCCCTCCAGATCAAGTGAGAAAACAACCAGTAGGCAATTTGTTTAACCCGTTCACAGCAGGGAGGATTCACGTGTTGAAACAAGTGCGGATGATCAGCATGGGATTAGTGGAGATAGTTATCAGTCAAATGACGGACGATTATGGTAGGGGAACGCCAGAAATTTAGTTTTCAATTTTTAACAACAAAAAAAACATGATCATGTAATAGTAAGCACAATTTAATGATCATGGCTTCAGCATAGTTTGAAGACAAGTCCATTTCAGTGAGAACAATGTACTGTGTAATGGAAGGAAAAATAACGTCACTGATAGCTTTCAAACTGTAAATAGCTTTACATGCGGTACGGTTATCTCAAATTCGGCCATGAATCGAAGGGTGTGGGTCAAGCAGAGTTATTGATACGGCAGGGTAAGTTCAAGGCCACAGAACCGTTTCCTTTATTCGATAGATGTAAACGAGTTTTTGAAAATAATATGTTCCATTCTTAAAATGATGTAACGATTCTCAAACCGACTTAACTACATGGAGTTAAGCTTCATCAGATCACCAATAAGCCATGTGTTTCGATACTTTCCGTTCAATTTTTTGTTGGTAAAGATTATTTCCTCCGAAACATCTTTCAATAAAAAGTATCGACACCTTGTTAGTATTGTTGTAAGTAACCTTAGCCTCGTTTTTCTTTAACATAATAATGCGAGGACAAACGATGGAATCATTATCGGCATTATCGCGAATCCAATAAGGTGTGGGCGGATCGCATCATCAACCAAAGGTGACTCTCAGTTCCTTACCTTATCTCACTAAAGCACTTCCATGACAACTGTGGTGATTCTGAGGTATACTCGGTCTCTAAGGACAATGGTTATCTAACTAATATTTCTTCCCTTCCCTGATGACCGTAAGGACGTGGCTGGTGCCGTTATTGACTTTTAATTTTTATTGACATATTTTAGATATTTTACTGGGATCAACACCAACGAGCCCATAGCAACAATTTTTGGTGGTGTTCGTTCAGAGAATTGCCAAGCATGTCAAAAACAGTTGTTACATTAAAAAGCATCACTTATTAAAACACGTGATGGCTCTGGTGAAAGATGTTTTCGGAATAAACATTTTCTCTACATCTCCGAACGTAGATTAACTTTGAGCTTGTTGTGATATGCATATTTTAAAATATTATTATTGGCAATTATGCCAATAGCTTTAGTTTCATTTAATTATATGCTTTAGTTTATTCAAAATCATATGATTCTTGAAAAAAGTGTAATTTTTATATCGACTAACTCCAAAATAAGCCTGATGTCGCCAGTGGGATTCAAAAGAAACGTAAAACAAATGTCATCTTAAGAAATTCTTGGTTTAAGACTCATTACGTCAAACTCTGGAAAATAACTGAAATTCAATGAGCTTAGTATACACCAAATTTCAGGTTATTTGTAGTTCGTCAATCAGATTTCTAACTATTTGAACTACCAGAAGATAAGTTACAAATTCCCAAACATGGACATTTGGTGTGTAAAATAGCATTCAGTTACTATTTTTTTGTAACTGATTGTATACATCATACAAAGTAATAAAGTATGAAATTTATATCGTCGTTGGAATTATTTGGAACAGCATTTTTTATAACTTCTTTTATAAACTGAGGTTTCTATTGTGTGGGCTTCCAATGGGTCGCGACGTTCTCAAACGACCGGTTACGGAACATGAGTCCGTTGCTCGATAAATACTTGTTTTTAATTATGAATCGTGGTTTACGGCTAACCAGCCGAGTGGAAGTTTAACAACTACCGAAAAGCTAAACATTACATATAATTTGCAATTGGATTAGATGGACAAATCGATGACAATAGAAACCTCAGCCAGCGCAGTTGCTGGTTAGTGTAGTGTGCTATTCCTATACCTAAAAAACAATGCGCTCTCGGGCTAGGCATTGGATATATATAGAAAGCATTGTGTTTGGATGGGCATCTAATTCTTCCGAAAGAGGTGCACTTTGCGAAAAAGGACCACGTGATTATTGAGCTGAAATCGAATTCAGGTTAACTTCTGCGTTCATGAGTCCTCTCATGGTGGTAACGCGCCCCAACTAGAGATCGGGGAGTCGTGAGTTCGATTCTCACTGAGAAGACGTGTAACTTTTTCGCAAATCTTCACATCAATTTGTCCATCTAATCCAATTGCAAATTATATGTAATGTTTAGCTTCTCGGTAGTTGTTAAACTTCCACTCGGCTGGTTAGCCGTAAACCACGATTCATAATTAAAAACAAGTAAACATAGGATTGCTTTGCGGTTTTCAGCAATGTTGTTCGTCTTAGAAATACCTATCGAGATTTATGTTCAGAATTTTTATAGAAGACAATGGGCGACCTCTGGCGATTTTCTTTGCAAAAGTAAGTTTTCCCATAGTAAATCCCATACAAACTTTGAATATAGTTTAAATATAGTTTCACCGATCAAGCTGAAATTTTGCACAGTTGTTATGGGACCTAAATGCAATCCAAAAAGTGAACTGGAGCGAGAATCTAAATTTTTCATATAACCGTGTCCCGGGCTAATGTACAGTCATCTCTCCGATAATGAAGGGACAGACCATTGAGCTAGGGAGATATCGAGTTACAGAACACTAATTTAGTGCAAATGCGATTCAAGGGACCATCGAGGCACGAACACCAACATTTACTATAGTTTTATAACTGGATATTGAGATACTGAGGGCGTGTAAGGGAGAGTTGACTGTGCCTAAGAGCCCACTTCAAGACAACATAAAAACCTTCAAGGACTTACAAACGCGTTGAATTCCCGAAGACATTTTAACCTAAATAAAGGTAACCGCTAGTGCAACATACGACTGATATGGCGAATTGATCTAGTGCGCTGATCAAGAAGGAGTTTATAGAAAGTTCTAGTTTGATCTCGAGGACACATTTCAGTGCATAAGATTTTTGGTACATAATGTTGTTTAATCTAAATAACAGTACGAGTCTCAAGTTGCGAACTTGACTATTCCGTATCCTCGACATTTTACAGCAATTCTGCTAGAAAACCAATCAGTTTTTCACAGGATGATCAATTTTTATATAATCCATGTCCTTTCTTTCTTTCTGGCTTTACGTCCCCACTGGGACAGAGCCTGTTTCTCAGCTTAGTGTTCTTATGAGCACTTCCACAGTTATTAACTGAGAGCTTACTATGCCAATGACCATTTTTGCATGCGTGTAATCCACGTCCTCTACATTGAAAAATTGTAAAAATATTAACTTTTACCATTGAAATCGCCACTGCACGGAATGCGAGTCGTGTTCTGAACTTGAGACAGAACGGCACTATGTAATCTTAGAATGAACCTAAAGTTTGAAACATATGGCCCAATGCACGAGTTCACTATTTGACGTTTGAGCGGTGCCTTGTTATTTATGTGACCATGGCAACGAGTGAATTCGGCACCGCTCAAACGTCAAATCAGTGAAGTACTGGACAGAATGAAGTTTGCATTGACAGTTTTTCATACAAAATGGTCAAGTTAGGAGGTCTAGATCTCGGCTTCTAGTGGTTAAATTGATCACCGCAGTTCATAAATAACATGAATTTTACTCAATTTATTCATAACACGAGCTCTTGACTTTTTGGAAATCTTCCATTTTACGAACAGTGGCATAAGCATATTTTGTAAATATTATTAAAAATATCAGTTTTACTGAAAAACTTAATTCTACTTTCTAATGTGCCTTAACAAACTTAACAGTTTTGTAGAAGGCCATGTTGCTCTAAGTATTTCCATTTATTAATTATTTCTATTTCAAATCATTATCATTTTCGTCAAAATTTTAGATTTGCGATAACTCAAAAGTTTGTTCATAAAATACTTTGAATTTCCAGCTAAGCAAATTTTATGTTACTTTCAAGTTGCGGTAAAAAAAATCAGGTTAATCAAAATATTAGAAGCTGAGATCCAAGCCGGCTAAAATTTTATACATTATGTATAACCTAAATCTTTTCCTAAAATCAAACAACAATGTTTTCCAAGTTTTGAAATGTTGTTGCTTAATAATATCTTGAAGTCATGTTTTACTTCTGAGCCCAAGTAACGCTAGTTAAAGTTTCAAAGCAGTTTGAAACTGATTTGTGTTTATTACGACACATTGACCAGAAAAGTTTCTAGGGAAATTTTATTTTAGTCCGTTATACAGCGTTAAGAACATTTCTGTCTTCAGTGTCGTGTACTAGACTCGACTTCGAATGTGTTGTTCGTGATCTTTGGCCAGACACACCCTTCCCGGTCCTCCCCCATAGATTACCACGTGGTTTATGGATAGCACCTTGTGCGAGATCGTCTTCTTCTTCTTCTTCTTTCTGGCGTTACATCCCAACTGGGAGAGAGCCTGCTCATCAGCTTAGTGTTCTTATGAGCACTTCCATAGTTATTAACTAAGAGCTTTCTATGCCCATTGACCATTTTTGCATTCGTATATCGTGTTGCAGGTACGATGACAATCTATGCCCTGGAAGTCGAGAAAATTTCCAACCCGAAAAGATCCTCGACCGGTGGGATTCGAACCCATGACCCTCAGCTTGGTCTTGCTGAATAGCTGCGCGTTTACCGCTACGGCTATCTGGGCCCCTGTGCGAGATCGTCATGCAGGAGAAATCAATAAATACAGACAGTAGGAGCAAACCTCAAAAAAAGAACCCTACACACTCAATCTGTTCGGTAAAAATTACTGGGTTTTGGAACTACCGAAAAAGTCAGTAAACTAAAAAAAAAATGTCAGAAATCGAAAAACAGAGATTTTTTACTGAAATTTTGCAGAGAGCTTTCTTTTTATATCATATATCGATAAAAAATAAAACATGGTGAAATTTGCTTTTAAATTACGCGTGGCGACAGTTTTCATTTTACTGATTTTTTCGGTAGTTCCAAAACCCAGTAAAATTTTACCGACCCCAGTAATTTAATCTAAGTGTGTAGGTCTTTTTTGTTGCTTTCAATGAACGCCCTCTACAATTTTAACAGCGCAGCAGTAAAAAGGCATGCTGTTTAGAACATTGCAAGATAACGCTATAAGGGATGATTCAAATATTACGTAACGCAAAATTTGCCAATTTTTAATCCCCTTCCTCCCTTGCGTTACAGCTTTTGTATGGAAAATTTTAAATTTTTATATGGGTCGTAACACTACGGAAGACTTCCGGCCTCACCTGATGCGTCACGTAATATTCGAACGATCCCTAAAGTCGTCGTATGTGTTCAGAGCTGTGATCAAGTGGCAACTTGGATCAGAAACAAACGCGAGAAGAGTGTTTGTTATGATTAAAGCTGCGACGTGATTGTTGTTACATTCATTTTGCACTCCCGTCATGCACGACAGCGTAACTACAGACAAACAGACGTAACACTGAAGAAATTTCCATCGACCACTCATTTAACGATCATTTCAAATTCCTATGTTACAAATCTCACAACCAGAGGCGCGCACATCGTTTTTCTTCGCGTTTGACGTTTCACACTACCGCCATCTGCCGGTTTTGTTGCACGAAACACCTTTTCGTGCAACATGCTCACCAGATGATGATGGTGTAAACTGGGCGATGGATTTTGAAGAAATTTGTTCTAAGTGTTACGTTTGTTTGTCTGTGGCATAACGTCCATGGTAGGCTGAAATGAGTGTTACGCTACTCTGGTCCACGTAAGGTGATACATTCATGGCAGCAGTACAAATGTATCAGTAGCAACCCGAATGTCACAAACGTCATTAATTACGTAAGGCAATTTTCGGCATTTATCAACCCCTCCTCCCCCCCATGGTAAGACTTTTTGTATACAAATTATAAATGAATTGTATGGCGCGTAAGAATTCACAAATCACCCCTCCCCCCATAAACCCTTACGTAATTAAGGGACGACCCCTAACAGCAATGCGACAATAGCAAAAAAAATGTACTATACGCTTCACTGGTATGGATGCATATAATACGATAGGATTGACGTCACATGCTTACAATCAAATGTGATGTTAACAGCAGTAAAGAGCCTGCCTTTTAATTTTGTATGCCGTGGGTAAGGTTTGAGCTCAAAAATCAAAAGACTCTATATTAAAATAGCAAAAGCGATTAAATATTATTTGCATAATAAGCTGTACTCGCAGCTTATAATTACTAACTAGTGAAGGAACATTACCATTGACACACTGACAAACAAACATGACGGAGCATTTTAGTACTCTGAGTACCGTTAAGTCTCGTGCGGCCTCCATTCATCGTACACTTATAAAGATTCCTACAGAAAATCCAGACAATTTTCACAAATTATTGTACCGTTTTGATTCATATTACGGACAGATTCAAATTCCGGACACTCTACTTTGTATGAGAAACATTCTATACGAAATGTTTCAATTTTTGCCGTTTGTAAGTCCATACTTTACAGGGTCGTTTTAATAAGCTTTTTCAATAAATATGTATGTAAGTTTGTCTCTTTAGTGGACTGAAGATTGCATTTGATGATTTCACTCTTCTAATAATGATTTTAATGAGCTGTCCGGAATACGTATCAGAGTGTCCGGAATATGAGGCAAAAATGAGGAAGCGTCCGTAATAAGAATCATCAAAAGCCCACACATTTCGATTTGTTTAAAATTATTCAAGTTGCGGAAGCATATTCTTTACCCACCATTCGAAAATTAAGTATATCCGACGCTTGATAGCACTGAGGAATCATACATAATGTTTTATTTTGTATGGTCTATGCTGAATTATACTTCCTTGAGGCCTTAAGTGTCCGTAATATGAATCGAAACGGTATTTTCAGCAAAAAAAAGATAAAACAGATGAAATTAAGTATATAGTTCTTGGCACAATGTATTTTGAAACACAAATGCACGATTTCAATAGTTATGATTCCTATTACCGTGTATAAGTGTAAAAAGCATGAATAATATAATATGGCAATATTGAATTCATAGCTTTGTCGTGATTTGACTACTTCATGTTTAGTTTTTAAGCAAATATGAAATGGTTTAGAAAATACAGTCAAATTTCCCATAACAATTTTAACCTTTCGGTCGTCGCGCGAATTTTTGTAACGCGAGTAGTCGCGCGTTGTACTTTGTACATCACCCTTGGTTTTGCACATATCTCAGGAGTCTGACCACTTAGAAAGATGACCTCTTCGGCAAAATTGTTCGGTAACTCAAGGGCTATCATTATTTTAGCCAAGAAATTCGGGATTTTACCACTAGGCGGCGCTAGTGAGCATAAAACTTTTGATTCGTAGATCTCAGGATCCTGGCCATCTTCGTCTTCGGCAAAGTTGTTCGGTATTTCAAGGACTATCATTGTTTGAGCTAGTTGATTGTAAATTTTGCCACCAGGTGGCGCTAGTGAGCATAAAACACTTATTTCGCAAATATCTCAGGAGCCTGATCACTTAGAAAGATGGCGTCTTCGGCAGAGTTGTTCAGTAGCTAAACTTTTTTCTTCGTATAATCCTTAAAATTCAATATTTTGTAAAATAATGGTAGTACCTGAGCTTCTGAACAACTTTGCCGAAGGTGCCTGTCTAAAAAGTCAAGATCCTGCAGTATTAGCAAAACAAAAATTTCAAGCTCACTAGCGCCGCCTGGTGGCAAAATATCATATTTCTTGGCGCAAATAATGATGGCCCTTGAACTGGTGAACTACTTTGCCGAAGACACTATCTTTCTAAGAGGTCAGGCTCATGAGATATCTGCAAACAAAAGTTTCATGCTCACTAGCGCCACCTAGTGGCAAAATTTTGAAACAACTGGTTCGAACAATGATAGTCCTTAAATAATTAAACAACTTTGCCGAACACGCCAATCTTCTAAATGGTCAGGATCCTGAAATATCTGCAAAACAAAAGTCAAACTTCCATGCCCACTAATGCCACCTAGCGGTCAAATTCCGAATTAAATGAGGTACCATCAGATAGCGCTTCACCTCCAGAACAACTTTACTAAAGACTCCAAGTTTCTATATTATCTGGATTTTGAGATATACCGATTTCAAACTGTGGTTCACTTGAACCGTATATAGTACGTTCATTATTATGCGTCTTCCATGTACATTTGTTGATTTTACCGTTTTATAAAGGGCCATACTGTGAATAAAAACTGACGAGTATTGTTCTTAAGAAGATTCTTGAGGAATACATTTTTTTTTGGTGTCGATAGATATCTTTGCATATAAATCACAATTGTTGTACAAAGTCGCGACAGCCCGAAGGTTAAAGAAAAAACATTTTTTTCGACTTTCATTATAAATTAGGATTAGAATTCCCTTAAAAATGAGTGCGCATACTACTAGCAACATAGTTGTTCCACCAACAACGCATCTTCAGGATACGAAATTTAACCATGACGAAAACTATACGCACAATATATCGTACGCCAGCGTGCATGGTAAATGGTGACATGACTTAACAGGTTACGAGGCAGTTTTTCTTGTAGCGTGCTTTTTAGAACGTTTTTACATTCTGTGTAAGTGATATTGAAAAAAAACTTCTCTGAAAATGTTTTCAAGTGCACAGGTCAAATAATTACAAACGTGATCTTGATTGATGTGGAGAAACAAAAAAGATTATCCCCCTGTACTTCAACCCTGGATTTTCACAACCTCAGGTCCAAACCCTACCATCAACTCTATTCTGAATCGATGATTAAATGACTGTATAGCTCATAGATATGACGCCTAAATCATTGGTTAGTGTGGTTTTCGTAGAGAGGATTCTTGTTGGTAACCCTATGATTTTGTAGGGTATAGCGTGATATACTTTCAATTATTTCGCAGTGGAAATCAATTCCTACATAAATATGATGTAGGTATAAACGACCTGATCGTAACACTCAGATGAATCGTCTTGAAGTAAGTCTTGAAATGGCTTGAGAACGTATGAAAGGATTGACGAAAGTTTTTCACAGCTACACTCCACAAGGAATGTGACATGTTAGTACGAGGAAAACATTTGTGAAAGTTCCAGAAATAATCGGGAAAACTGCTGAAGACCAAAGTAATTTTGTGTTTAACGCTAATATATTGAAATTTTGTTAAAACCATGTTTGCTTTGTCTGTTTAAAAGGTGTAACAAGGTGCAGTGCTACTTGGGCACTTTCATTTTTTACTTTGGGTTTTTTTCTCGGCCGAATTGTCTGAATCTTTGCAAAAAGAAGGACTTCAATACGACGCATATTGTGTCCAAAAATAAATCAGTAACATTTAAAAAACCCTACTGCCGAAGTGAATCAAAAGTGCCAAGAATAGGTTCCAGCTCCCTATTTTTCGACTTTTTTTTATTAAGAATACCCACGGGCCCTCCAAGCTTGTCCACATATATATGAACCGTGGCCAACATTATTTTGACATTTTTGGGAATATGACACTTTTGGGTTGTTCACATGAACTGAGTAGTTACTCATTAACGTGAGTTTAAGGTGAAACTCCGTTGAATCCACAAATTTTAATGTAAATGTAGTAGTAGGCACAACTTTATTCTCTTATTTCCGGGTAGTAGTGAAATTTAAATCAAATGTTCATCGTTGCCAGCAATTGATGGTCATTTTATATTTGTGATTGGCGTTTATTTTCAATTCGCTTTCAAACTGCTGGATGTCTTACAAACCTTCCAACGACACTGACAACACTGCAACAACGAAAGCGATCAAAAAATAGAAAAATAAAAAAGTGAAATATCCTAACATCGTGATTGTTTTGACCACGGTTTCGCTAAGTTTTGAGTTATATCTACCAGAAATCTTCTAGTACGTGTTCTTAAATATTCAATAAGTGAAAGTAAATCGTGCTGAACGGCCTACCTTTAGCAAAAACTAGGAAATTTAGTGAAAAATGTCCTTCGTTTGCAAGTGGATTAGTGTAAACAAGCACCGAAATAGTCGTCGTGCGTGTAGAAAATGACCACGAATCGTCAAATTTCGAGCATAATTAGTTGAGAAAATGAGTAAAATGGAAAGGTAATATAGTTATTACAGTGTTTTAGCAATTTGGCTGTGATTAATTACTGGTAAGTTGCATAATTTGAGAAAAAGAGCAAACCGCTGGCTGAATGTGTCTGTATGTGTGAGGAAGCCATCTTCCCTGCCATGACAGGGATTCTTTCCTATATGTCCTTAAGCTGGGTAAGGCGCATAATGATGGAATTGATTTTAGTGTGCTATCGCTCAAAAATTGCACGATTCCTAGAAATATGCAAGTAAATGCGTAAGTAATTGTGTAAGCCAACAAATAAAAGGATTAACTATCTTCAACGTGTTTTTGTTGTGAGCTACGGGGAATTCGTCTTTTGATGGCCAAAGAGCATTGAAGGTACACACACAGAGCAACACACAATATGTAAACAAGATTCAGACTGTAGTTCCAAAAAGTATATGCCCAAACTAGCAAAATCCTATTTGAGTTTTAAAAGATTAAAAATAATCTAAAACTAGATTGAGTATTGTACCATTTATTGAAATTCTGCTTAGCGGGTTCTAGTACGTAAAAGAGTTTGAAAGATTAGTCCTAAATTTGAAGGTTCGGTTCTTTCATTTGTCGGCTACATTTTTCCTTAGTACTGCTATATCTCATAAAATATTTGGAATTCCTCAATGCAATCTTCGGACGAAATGTTGTTCAAATCAAAAGGCATATATTTTGTAAGCATTTCAGAAAAATGGCACCTTTATACATTTTTTGGTCAGGATTCATAAACCGTTTGTATTTTAGCATGACTATCTTTTACAAAAAAAATATGCTGAAAACATGCAACTTTGCTAAAAGTTTCATAAGCCTGCGAAACTCATGTTGATTGGTCTCAATTTATGTATTACAAGGAGGAAACGATGGAGTTAAGCGTTACGGATCATATTGCATAGAAATGCATAAATTAGAAGCTAAATTTGTAAATCCCCACTTTACCGACCGACCCTCAAGTACCGCGCTGATAAAGTTTAAAACATTTACTGCAGTCTGAGCACTATGCACGAGCACGTAAGCTTCTTATTATGTGTTATTTTGAATCGCTAATGATACAATCAAATGGTCGCTATCAAAAGTCTCGAACTAACTGATCAAGTAATTTAATTTATTATATCACTATTTTTCCAGTCAATTTAACACAATATAGCTACATGTACGACATGAGTATAGTATTGTGTTGCGATTCCCGAATCGAGCTTCGGCCTGCAAATCTGAAAGTTTTAGGATATCTGTGACATATGTATATCATTAGTTCAAAAATGCTTGACATAATCAAATTCTAATGAAAATGAAATTGTTCTTCATTTCACTGTCTTAACCGTTTTGCCGTCGCGTGCTTTACCACCACCAGAACCAGTACGCTGTTGCTTTGTATGGCAAGCGGCAACCAGTGCTGTATACTAAAATACAGCAGCGCGACTACTGAACTGTTAAGACAAAGATGAATGGAAGCCACACTCCGATTTTTCAATAGCCTACATGTCTTATATACACTCCCGTGCAAAAGTTTGGGTTCACCCCCTCAAAAACATACAAACGTGTTCTGTTCATATCTCTGTGATTACACGTCCAATTGAAACTCTTTAAGCCGCATTCGAAAGGCAAAGAGTTATTCTTACCTCGTATGTATTTTTACAAACACATATTTTTAATTTTGTATACTAAATTTTTACTTAAAGTTGTGACATTTTTCAAAAAACACACTGAAAAATCATACCCAATTTCCTCAGCATTACGTCGACCAAAATTTTAAATCAAAGTGTCATTAGAATCGTTATCTTATATCATTTGAAGAGACCCCACACAATTTTGGCGGAAATATCTGGAAAGTATTCAAAATCAATGAAACAGTCAGCCAAGTCATCGTGCAAAAGTTTGGGTTCACCATTCAGTATGATGCAAATCGTGCAAAAGTTTGGGTTCACCTAAGCCACACGCACATCATTTTTATCATTATCTCTGCCATTTTCAACTGATTTTAATAGTTTAAAGCTTTTCTGAGCGCAAATAATGGCGCGTACATGATTGGTTTAAGATTTCACGGATTTAAGTAAGTTCAGGTGAACCCAAACTTTTGCACGATACACCATACTGAGGGGTGAACCCAAACTTTTGCACGATGACTTGACTGACTGTTTCATTGATGTTGAATACTTTTCAGATTTTTCCGCAAAAATTTCGTGGGGTCTCTTCAAAGAATATAAGATTACGACTCTAATGACACTTTGATTTGAAATATTGGTCGACCCAATGCTGAGGAAATTAGGTATGATTTTTCAGTGTGTTTTTTGAAAAATGTCACAACTTTAAGTACAAATTTAGTATACAAAGTTCAAAGAATCATTTTGGAAAAATACATACGAAGTAAGAATAACTCTTTGCCTTTCGAATGCGGCTCAAAGAGTTAGAATTGGACGTGTAATCACAGAGATATGGACTGAACACTTTTGCATGTTTTTTAGGGGGTGAACCCAAACTTATGCACGGGAGTGTATAAATCTATTGAATGAACAAATGTGTGATCATTTTCCGTTAACCACAGAAACCGCATTTGAAGAACTTAGCAAGCTTTCAAATATTAGGTTTTTATTTTTCCCGCGCAAGGTGTCTAAGCTATTTTGACAAGATTAATAATGTGCACAAACAAATCTCGCGTGATCTTCTCTTCTCTTCATTAATTTTCTCTTTGGCTTTGGTATTTTCAATCAGATTTGGCAATGATGCACAGCGGAGAACGATAATCCTACTAAAACAAGAATAACTGTTGAAAATATTTGCTAGGCGAAATTATTAGCAAAAGAGAAAATCTATTTGTGCATTGTTATGGTGCTCAATGTGAGAAATGGTTCAAACAGTTTAGATCAACATCGTTCCAATAAACAAACTGGATGCAAAACATTTTCCTCTGACTCTATGATTGATCACCTGTTCAAACAAATGAAGTCCATATAAACATTCTCACATTCCCATATGGAATATTTTGCTTGTTATGTTGAAAAACACATTAGTACCATTTACAGGCATTATTATCACACCGCAAGATAATTCCGTACCGCAAATCGCCGCGACATCAACCGTCACGAGATTAGCCTATTCTATTCTGATCAGATGCACTGAGCTTCACTTGCAAATGCATTGCATTATTGCATTGTTCGCACTCGCTAAAATCACGCACGTGTCTTTCACCGTTTGGCATCCATCCGAGCAAAAAATGATTTGAATTTAATACCAGCTTACTATAGTAAGCTCTTCATAAGGTGGTAATAAAAGACAAAATACAAAAAATCGATTCCATAAATTTCTATCAATTACAACTTCTCAATAACAAACTGAATTATTTTAATAATTAATGTTTAGCAAGCCTTTGTGAAACATTTATAAAAGCTCAGTGAATTGTTGAGTAGGTGTTGAATAATAAATTAATAGAAGTTCATGTTATATGAGGAGTGTCCAATAACAAACCTCGCTTTGCATATTTTCAGGAAATCTTAAAAAAAAATAAAAAAAAAATTATTAACTCATGATAATTTCGTGTGGTCCTCCTTAGGTCTCCATCCTGACTCTAGCTAATCAAGAATTAGCCGAGGTACTATACCTCAATTTGGTATGGCAATCGCTTGCTGTTTTCTTCTGATCGGGCATACTCAATGCACTTTAGATGAGCGGTTGACATTTTTGCATGGAATATTCCGTTTTTCTCAAATTAGGTCACAAAGCTAAACCACCTGGTCTCACCCCCTTAGCTATAAACTATTCAGCACTCACCATCACTGTTGGGCGATCGAAACGCCGCGCCGATCACTCCTCCAATATCACAGATTAGGACACACAAAAGCCCACTTAGCACCAATCTCCACTGGTTATTCATTGCTCTCGTGAAGGTCGCGTTACTTTCGCAAATGCTAAATTTCGTTGTTCACTAGTAAGTATACAATTTGACTTAGATTTGCGACTACGCTATGTTATTAGACTACACGAACGACACGCGATCCTCGTTGATTAACGATCCATGGCTCCTGGACTTTTACGCGCTAAAGGACTGTCTACGAATCCTGATCGTTTGGAGGTGACGGCAGCGAAGTCCACCAGAATCCTTTGTCTCCTTTCGTCGAGGCGTTCGGCAACTACTGACCTTCGCCGGAACGCGGCTACTTAAATACTGAACAAAACTTCCCAACTGATGCCGAGTACTCTATCTAGTATAACAACAGAGAGTTCCTTTCCCTGCCTCCGCAAGCCTTCCCGCCCGTTGGCTGTCTGTATGCACGAGTGGCAAATAGGGCCTGACTTAGTAGCGGGAGATGCGGAGAGAGCACCTGCGCGCCTCAATTAGTGTATTGGTAGGATGAGTTCCGTCAATCCAGCCGCTGGCTGATAACGGAGTCGCCCGAGGAGAGATCCTCTTCGACAAAATTGTCACAAAATGTAATGAAACGTGAGTAAACACACTTTTGTGCCGAAGAAGAATGGCAATCAAGAGTGTAGTGGGTCCAATGGCACGCACGAATCGGCTGCCAAGGGAGGCTAGGAGCACGTTTGTATGCGAAGCGATCTTGGCACTGAGTGATCATTCGAAGACCAGATAAGTTCATAGTGGCAATCAGTGAATGCGTTGTCACAGTGTTTCGGATCGTTGATTTCACGATCATAAAAGAATTTAAAACTTTAAAACTGTTGCATTTAGATATTTGGTGTTTTCGAAGGAAGCTCTTGATATGAAAAGACATTTCTTTTGGTATTATGAGCTTGATGATATGGGAAGATCCCCCAGTACCGGACAAAAAAACTATTGACTTTTTGTGGTCATAACTGGGCACTTATGAAAAATATTATTATTTTTTATAGCGTACAAAAATAAATTTGAACACATAAACATGAATTTGGACATTGCATTTTCATTATGTATATTAGTACCAATTTGACCATTCTTAAAAGGTGGCATCCAATACCGGACACAATCTGGAAATGCCTCGTATGCTGTAAATTTGTATATCATTAAATGTTTATACTCCAGGAATAGCACAAAATTTGTAATTCAATGGATATGCAACATTCACAAGAGTAATTTGAGTTTTACTTAATCTGCAAGTCGTCCATCAAAAAACATCTTTCATATATGATGAAACATAACACATTTTACGTGTTATTCAGAATGTTCATTCTTATTAATTTTTGCATCTTTGATACCCTGATCGATGAAATTTAATGTATTATGAAACACTAGTGCAAAAATTACAAAGTAATTATGTAAATATCAATGCATATTGAGAATGTCCAACTTACTTGTGGTAAGTTCAAATGTTGGTTTGACTTTTCTTTTTCATTAGAATTTTCATCGGCTGTGCACAATCCGTATCAAAGCATCCGGAATGAGAATCTTGAAAAGACTAATCTATTATTGAAACAATTTAAATCTATATCTATACATCTAATCTATAATTGAAACAATTTAAAAAGCGTAATTGAGATAAATAAATATTTACTTACTATTTCTAGAGAGCTGATTATGATGATCATTATGGTTCAGAATAATTTAGGGATTCTTATTTTATCATCAAAACGTATTCTTATTTTATCATCGTAAACGTAAAAAAAAAATCAGCCAAAAACTTTATACGAAACGTCTGTTTTCTATACAAATTCTACTGGGGAAATTGAAGAAATATGAGGATTTTGTTTAATTTAAGATTTAAGTATTATTTTTGGATTTTGTTTATATGATAGAAAATTAAATATTTTTTTTAGTTTGTACTTTTAGTACCATAGGTCGAGTATAATTTGGAAGTCTGCCCAGTAAAGCATCCGTGAAATGTTAAGGTTGGGCGGTTGTTAAAGCCCCAAAATGTGCGCACGTTGTTTATGACCGGCCCACCCAACCCTATTGTGTAAGCCACCCGGGTGCAACAAGCTTGCCGCATCAGCTTGTCGCATCGTCGAGGGAAACCGTGAATGAAGATTATGCAACATGGATAGAGCACATGAGCATGAGCATGAGCATGAGCATGATTAACCGCCCGCCCTTGCTACTCCGTTATTGCCAGAACAGCTGTCCTTACACAGGGAATCAACAGACGCTACTCAGGATCAGTAGCATCTTCAATGTGTAAGTACTGGTGCTCTCATTATTATAACAAACAATACCGGCGCCGGCTGCGTCCGAATGCAGGTCAATTTGGGAATGGGAGGGAAATGTTGACGTGTTACTTGCTTTATGGAAGCCGAGGAGTCCTCTGCACTTCCACAAGAAAACACTGGGAGTTTGGATATGGGAAAGGATTCGTTTTGGTAAACGATAAAGATATAATTTTATTACGTGAATCATATACACGGATGATCGATACCGATAGTGCGGTTACTATGCGATCCGGAAACGATCCGAATTCCGTCGCTCGCCCACAAAGGAGCATGCAACAGATTCAACGGATCAAACACAACTCGCAACACGGATAGAGCACATGGATAGCACAAAGAAAAAAAGATAGAGGAGAAAGAGATAGGAAAAACGCACAAGCGTAGGAGAACACATGCATATAATACAAATTAATACACACAAATAAGCATGTTTGTTGATTAAATCATTGTTTCAGTTTTTTTTCGTTATTATATTTACTTGTTCTCGTTAGCGAATACTCTTTGTTTATAGTTATTGATAAGTCCCAAGAATGATCGTGTAGAATATAGAAATGTTCTCCTGTTACTTTGTTATCGTTTGATGTTGTTTGCGTGGCGCAGTAAATGGCTGGGCATGGCATACCATTGGTACCTCGCGTACCTGCAGGAATAAAATAGACCCCTTTGTGCGGTCCTTAGCCTCTTGCCCAGCAACTCCTATCCCTACCTCCTCGTGGTACTGGCCGGGGTACGAGTAACCTTGGGGAAGATCGGGTAACCAACTCCCGGTGGGAACTTTGGTCGTATGCTGACAGGGAAGGGGGGGTTTGCTTTTGCAAACCTGGAGCGTCTGTACTCCATGTTAGGAGCGGCTCACAACAGCGTCTGTTCCCCATGTCCGGGGCGGCTGATCATCGTCCGAGTGCCAGAGAAGGACTCTAAGCTAAACTGCGCACTATGGCCCTCCGAACATTTAGGGGGAATGGTCCTCCGGAAATCTAGAGGGTTGGTGTCAGGCCCTGCAAGCCAACCGTAAACACACCTCAGCACAGGAACGTCAACGAGAGAATACGGACCGGAACAATCGGCAAAGACCACAGCGACCAAAATGGACTAGCGATTGGAAACTCGGTACGTGGAACTGCAAATCTCTCAACTTTATTGGAAGTACTCGCATACTCTCCGATGTACTGAAGACCCGCGGTTTCGACATCGTAGCGCTGCAGGAGGTGTGCTGGACAGGAGCATTGGTGCGAACGTTTAGAGGTAATCATACCATCTACCAGAGCTGCGGCAACACACGCGAGCTGGGAACAGCTTTCATAGTGATGGGTGATATGCAAAGGCGCGTGATCGGGTGGTGGCCGATCAATGAACGAATGTGCAAGTTAAGAATCAAAGGCCGATTCTTTAACTTCAGCATAATCAACGTGCACAGCCCACACTCCGGAAGCACTGATGATGACAAGGACGCATTTTACGAGCAGCTCGAACGCGAGTACGACCGCTGCCCAAGCCACGACGTCAAGATCATCATAGGAGATTTGAACGCTCAGGTTGGCCAGGAGGAGGAGTTCAGACCGACGATTGGAAAGTTCAGCGCCCACCGGCTGACGAACGAGAACGGCCTACGACTGATAGATTTTGCCGCCTCCAAGAATATGGCCATTCGTAGCACCTATTTACAGCACAGCCTCCCGTATCGGTACACCTGGAGATCACCTCAGCAGACAGAATCGCAAATCGACCACGTTTTGATCGATGGTCGGCACTTCTCCGACATAACCGACGTCAGAACCTATCGTGGCGCCAACATTGACTCCGACCACTACCTGGTGATGGTGATGGATCTCGAGCGGCTGAAACAACCGGATGTCGCCAATGCGTACGCGCAGCATCTTGAGGCAGCGTTGCCGGATGAGGGCGAGCTCGATAGGGCCCCTCTTGAGGACTGCTGGAGGACAGTCAAAGCAGCCATTAACGACGCTGCCGAAAGCATTGTCGGATATGTGGAACGGAGCTCAAGAAACGATTGGTTCGACGAGGAGTGCCAGGAGGTTTTAGAGGAGAAGAATGCAGCGCGGACTTTAATGCTGCAGCATGGTACGCGGCAAAACGTGGAACGATACAGACAGAAGCGGAAACAGCAAACCCGCCTATTCCGGGACAAAAAGCGCCGCCTGGAAGAGGTGGAATGCCAAGAGATGGAGTTGCTGTACCGTTCTCAAGAAACGCGGAAGTTCTATCAGAAGCTCAACACATCCCGCAAAGGCTTCGTGCCGCGAGCTGAGATGTGCCGGGATAAGGATGGGAGCATCTTGACGGACGGACGCGAGGTGATCGAAAGGTGGAAGCGGCACTACGATGAACACCTGAATGGCGCAGAGAACATAGGCACAGAAGTTCAGGACAACGAAGGCGATGGCTACGTCAGCACAGCGGACAGCGGAAACCAACCAGCTCCCACGATGGGGGAAGTTAAGGATGCCATTCAACAGCTCAAGAACAACAAAGCCGCTGGCAAGGATGGTATCGGAGCCGAACTCATCAAGATGGGCCCGGACAGGTTGGCCGCTTGTCTGCATCGGCTGATAGTCAGAATCTGGGAAACGGAACAGCTACCGGAGGAGTGGAAGCAAGGCGTTATATGCCCTATCTACAAAAAGGGCGACAAACTGGAGTGTGAAAATTATCGTGCAATCACCATCCTAAACGCCGCCTATAAAGTGCTATCCCAGATTCTCTTCCATCGTCTATCACCTATAGCAAACGAGTTCGTGGGAAGTTATCAAGCAGGTTTCATCGACGGCCGCTCGACAACGGACCAGATCTTCTCCATGCGGCAAATCCTCCAGAAATGCCGTGAGTACCAGGTCCCTACGCACCATTTGTTCATCGATTTCAAGGCGGCATACAATAGTATCGACCGCGTAGAGCTATGGAAAATCATGGACGAGAACAGCTTTCCCGGGAAGCTCACAAGATTGATCAGAGCGACGATGAACGGTGTGCAAAACTGCGTGAAGATCTCGGGCGAACACTCCAGTTCGTTCGAGTCTCGGCGGGGACTACGACAGGGCGACGGACTTTCGTGCCTGTTGTTCAATATTGTGCTTGGAGGTGTTATGCGGAGATTCGGACTTAACAGTCGAGGCACGATTTTCACGAGATCCGGACTATTTGTTTGCTTCGCGGACGACATGGATATTATTGGGAGAAAATTTGAAACAGTGGCAGATTTGTTCACCCGCCTAAAACGCGAAGCAACAAGAGTCGGGCTAATGGTGAATGCGTCGAAAACAAAGTACATGCTGGTTGGCGGAACTGAGCGCGACAGGACCCGCCTAGGAAGCAGTGTTACGATAGACGGAGATACCTTCGAGGTGGTGGACGAGTTCGTCTACCTCGGATCCTTGTTGACGGCTGACAACAATGTAAGTCGGGAAATACGAAGGCGCATCATCAGCGGAAGTCGTGCCTTCTATGGGCTCCAGAAGTAACTGCGGTCAAGAAAGATTCACCCCCGCACCAAATGTACGATGTACAAAACGCTCATAAGACCGGTAGTCCTCTACGGGCATGAGGCGTGGACTATGCTCGAGGAGGACTTGCAAGCTCTTGGGGTTTTCGAACGCCGAGTGCTAAGGACGATCTTCGGCGGCGTACAGGAGAACGGCGTGTGGCGGCGAAGGATGAACCACGAGCTCGCTCAACTCTACGGCGAACCCAGTATCGTGAAGATAGCTAAAGCTGGAAGGATACGCTGGGCAGGGCATGTTGCAAGAATGCCGGACAACAACCCTGTAAAGATGGTGTTCGCTACGAATCCGGTCGGAACAAGAAGGCGTGGGGCGCAGCGAGCTAAGTGGATTGACCAGGTGCATCAGGACCTGGAGAGCGTGGGTCACAGTCGAGGATGGAGAGAAGCGGCCATGAACCGAGTGAATTGGCGAATTATTGTTGGCGAGGCTTTATCAAGATAATTGATGTAAAGCCAAATAAGTAAGTAAGTAAGCGTGGCGCAATTTGACTGCCGTCTTGTGCATCCTCTTCTACACTGGTCACGCCTCTTGCGGACAGCAGTGGAACCGCCAGTGATGAGACAGTAGTGTGCGACAACTCTCGCGTTGAGTATCATACAGGCGTATCTGCATTGATCGATTTCTCTTCGTCGATTTTCTTTTTGCATTATTACACGAAAATCGATTGATTTTCGTAACATTTTACGGTGCAGTAAGATTAAGGATGATGAGTACTTTGTACTGAGTCAAAAATAGTACTCGAAAACAGTCGCCCGACCTAGTAATTATCCAAAGAGAAAATCGATGAAGAGAAATCGATCACTGCAGTTACGCCCTTATGATACTGAACGCGAGAACTGTGCATGTTGCACTGTCTTAGGTATGGGTGTCGTCTTACAGCGTGCTTTGGAGGAATGATTTTGGAGTGCGACAGTATATGTTGTTGCGTTGGGTAGATACCCCAGTTCTTGCGTAGGTTGTAGGCACGTGGGCTCGATCCTCAACTTATTCGGGGATTCTAAATGGACTCGTCCTGATGAGTCTCAACCTGGGCAAAATTAAATTTGTTGTGCGGTCTCCTCACGGAGTGGCGCTAAAGCCGAATAATTTCTCCCCGGATCGGCCAGTGTCGGCTACAAGTGAACCAATAATTATCATAAATAAGATGACCCACCAAATCTTGTTTTGTCATGCTATACGAAATTCTTAGGTTAAAATATGTCAGTTTTCTTCCCTTATTTTTTCCTCAACTTCTTGTAAACATAAACGCGTTGTAAAAAATCAAGAACCTAGCTGTGACAGAATCAGGTAAACTTGTAGACTCCTTATCAAGCCAACTCGTGACATACAAACGCCATCCAATTTTAATTCAAATAGTTTCGTCTATAATTTTCATGAAGAGAGTTGGAAAGTTATAATATTTGGCAAAAACCTGTATCATATTATTTAAAAGAACTTTGGAACAGGGGAGAAAAATCTAATGTTCAAAGAGTTATGTATATGAAAATGTGTTAAGGGGTGTTGAAGACAAACGCTTAAATGACAGTGCTATAAACCGGGGAAAACTGATCGCTATTTAACAGCTTCTTGTTATATTATCCTTGGGAATTCAAATTCAACGAAATCAGTATTTCAATAAACTTTATAAGTTTTTTATTTATTTATTTTTATTTTGTTTTTTAGTTATTATAAACGAAAACATTTTACATTCCTTAAAAGAAGCTTGTATTTAAAAATTTGGAAATGACACTGAAGCGACAAAATTAAAACAGGTTTTAAAATTAATGCAATTCCTATCCGTAGAATTTAAACCCCCAGAACCTGAAAAAGTGATCCAAAATTCTTATTACTCGGACAACATAATATGTCAAAATGCAGGCAATTTCCTTTGAATAAAGCACGTTTTTTGAAAATAAGCAATTAAATGATTGAAAAACAATGATTGTCATGCTGTATTATTTCGAAAATTAGTTCAGTAGTTCACAACCAAACTAAGAGGAATTCAGGGTAAAAGTGCAGTGGGTCTTTTTCAGCACACGAGACGAAACCATAGAAACACTGTATTTGTTTGCTGCCTTATTAGATCAGCTGTTCGCATATATTACCTTAAACAACTTCATCAAAGTACTTCGAACTTATAAATGAAGGTGTGTTTTGAGTCGTTCTGATTTCAAATTAAAAAAAAACTGTTCAATAAGAGTGTTGTACGGTAAAAAAAATGAAAAAATCTTAGAAGGTCTATTTACTTTCTGAGTATTATATTATGATTGAATGTAGGGTGCATTTGATGTTATGTAAAAATCTGAGTGCTTTTAGTGAAAAATTGTTTTGTTGCTACCTTGGTTTTGGGGCAAAAGTGCGCAGTCGCAGTGGGGCAAATGTTCGCACAAGATTTTCAAAGCAAAACAATCAAAATATCTTCAGCTGTTTCAATTCAAGACAATGGTAAAAAATTAATTGGAATGGATGAAATGAGTGAAAAAATTCTCAAAATATTATGACAGGTTATTGTAAACGAGTTTTGCGTTCATACAATTAAAAATAAGTGTGATTATTTACCAAATACAATATTCAAAATTGATACAAAATTTTGGAAAAGGTAGGCAGCGATTGTTGTGTACATTGGTGGTTTTTAATTAAACTTAATTCATTGAGATTAATTTTTGGTACATAAGTCACTAGGACGCCATTAGCAATTTTAGACGGGCAAAAGTCGGACAAGACACTAATAGAACCAATAGAAAGCTCTCATTTAATAACTGTAGAAGTGCTCATTGAACACTAAGCTGAGAAGCAGGCTCTATCCCAGTGAGGACGTAATGTCAATAAGAAGATAAAGAAGTTTCAATTAAGTTCTCTTCAACTTTGCTGAAGGCACAAAGCTCTCACTGTTAGGTTGACTGATTATCACACTCATAATACTAAATGACTTCTTCATAGCCACAAGCAATTTAGATCTTGAAATCGATCTATACAAAACACTGTGCGAATGGAAGGGATCGAAGGCTGAGTGAGAGTGAGAGTGGGGCTATGGCCAGCGTTGATAACGATCGTCGTGATACCGGAACGACCTGTTCCCCGTCGGAGAAGGTTGGGCTTGGCCTATTTACACGCACTATGATTATGAGCAGTTTGTTCTGTGCGCGGGTGGCAGCGGCGCGGACAAGGTCGAAGAAAATGCAATGCTCGCAACGCAGCGGCTTTATATGCATATCAATAAAAATTAATGGTTCAACAGCAGCAAACAGGTTGCAATGCCGCCACCCGCCAATGCAAATGCAATGCTCGCGCGTTGTGGAGAAGTGAGAAACGGCGACGTCGTCGTCGGCAGGAGAACAATGAAATTGTAAGTATTTTGTTGCCGCGTGAACTTGCATTTCTGTTTGGCGGAGCAGCAGCTGATCGACCGGTGATCACCCGAGGGCAATCTTTTGTATGGGTGGAGGCTAAGCTGCGTATTATGTTAGCGAAATATTGGCGAGTGCGTAGCGTTCATTTCAATATTGCAGCTTTTTATACTTGATTGTGATTATTTTCAATTGCTTTTGGATTTTGAATAATATGGAATAATTTTGTTTTTCTATAATATGTATGCACAAAACTACCCTTTAACATTAACCCATATCCGCCCAGCGTCCTAAAATAGGACAGAAGCCCCGAACGCCCAGCGTCCTATAAATAGGACAGTACTTGTAGAGCAAATATCTTGAAAATAAAGAGGTTTAGGAGAAAACTGTCTTCTGCAAAGTTGATCACAGGACTGCTGACTTCCACTTGGTAACTATTTTAATTCAGAATTAACTCACCAGGTGGCGCACAGACGCCAACAAATGTCGCATATATGTATAAGCAACATATGAAACAACTTTCCAGCGTACAAATATTTGCTTCGTTTATATCTCTAAGATATAAGAGCCCAGTTATGAGATACAAAAATGGTGTCTTCGACAAAGTTAAACAACTAAATATCACCTATTCGCATAGAACCTCATAAATTCGGAAACCACTCCCAAGATGGCGCTAGTGAGCCAAAACTTTATTTGCTTATATCTTAGTCCAGTTATGAGATACAAAATTGGTGTCTTGAATAAAGTTGATCAACTAAATGAGAACTATTTACCTAAAATCTTATTTGTTCGGAAAACACTCAAAAGATGGCGCTAATGATCGAACATTTTGATTGTTTATATCTCAGTTCAGTGATGATATACAACGTTGGTGTCTTTGACAAATGTGTTTAACTGAATGAGATCTAGTCACCCGAAAACTTATAAGTTGGGAAAACACTCACTATATGGTGCTAGTGAGCAGAGATTTTATTTGCTTGTATCTCAGTCCAGTTATAAGATACAAAATTGATGTCTTCGACAAATTTTATCAATTAAATGAGACATATTCGCCTAAAACGTTTTTAGGTCGGAATACACTCAAAAGATGGCGCTAGCGATCGAACATTTTGATTGTTTATATCTTAGTTCAGTGATGAGATACAACATTGGTGTCTTCGACAAATGTGTTCAACTGAATGAGATCTATTCGCCCGAAAACTTATTAATTCGGAAAACATTCACTAGATTGCGCTAGTCGGCAAGTATTGTATTTGCTTGAATCTCAGTTCTTTTATGAGACACAAAATTGTTGTCTTCGAAAATGTTGAACAACTAAATGATACTTAGTCACATAAAACCTTAGAAAACTCACAAGATGGCGCTAGTGGGCAAAGATTTTATTAGCTAATATTTCAGTCAAGTGATTAGATACAAAGTTTGTGTCATGGACAATGTTGAACAACTAAATGAATCCTGTTCGCATAAAACCTAATTAGTTCGGAAAACACTCACAAGGTGGCACTAGTGGTCAAATATTTTATTTTTCTTTTTATATCAGTCCAGCGATGGGACTGAAAAAAATCGAACTCTCTAATTTGGTATCTTCGTCAAAAGTGTTCAGCTGAATGAGATCTATTCGCCCAGAAACATAGTAGTTTGGAAAATTCTCCCAATGTGGCGCTAGTAGACAAACACATTATTTGCTTTTATCTCAATCTAGAGATTGGATACAAAGTTAGTGTTTTTGACAAAGTTGGAGAACTGAATGAGACCTATTTGCCTGGAAACTTATTACTTTGGAAATCACCTAAATGTCACTACTGGGCACACATTTTTTTCCCTTATATATCAGTCCACTGATTGAATCCAAAGAAAGCTATTCGCCTAAAACCTTCTTAGTTCGGAAGTCATTATCATGATTGAAGTCCAGTGATGAAAAATTTGGTATCTTCGAAAACGATGATCAACTAAAGGAGATATTTTCGCAAAAAAAAAACATATTAGCACATACACATTTTATGTGCGAAACATCAAGGAAACAACCTATAAGAAATTGGTCTGCCTAGATCAAAACAATGGATACTTACTATCGATTCGGGAACAATCGCTTATTTCGGATGCAATGCTCCTTACATTTTTAGATGAACCTTGACACCATTTAGATCCTTTGATCTTTTGTAGGGAGTGAAGAACGAAAAAACCGACATATTGACTTATCCATCCATGAACTGAACTCCAATGGTGAAGTGCAGCTGTCAAATAAGAGTAAAATTGAATAGCCGCCAACCTAAGTCCAGAACCAGTTTTATTACTTAAACGTGGAAAAGTAAAAATTATTATTCGCAAAATTACAGGTAATAAATGCGCTTGAAAGATATTGTTCGCAAGCAGTTATTTACTACGAGCTACTGCAGTGCGTTGTTTCCAATTTAATCAGAAAATTCTACTTAATTCCCAAAATGAATGTTTTAGAGTAAATTGATTACGCCTTCGCCGTTGTTTTGTCTTAGTTTTGTATGGCTGTTTACCTTTCAGAACCAGCGACGCGTTGAGGTAGCAGTAAAGAGCCTTCCTTGCTGAACTCACTCGGTCCAAGAATTGTGACATTTGAGCGGGCACGCTTCCGTATGCTCCCCAGGCATTCTGGCCAGCTCTAGTGTCAAAAATCTTGGACCGCGTGGATTCGGTTCTATCGGTGAATAAGACTATATGCATCAGTGATGCAGTAACTTAAACGTTATAGCCGAATAATATTGGCTTCAAATATTCACATCTGTGAAGCATGTTATAGTTGGAGTCCAATATTTGACTGTCATTGGACTGAAGGACTAACTTTTGATCAGCACTAACGAAATTCTGATATTGCCAAATATAAATTTCGATCACTGTCAGATCAGAGTCACATTGTATACTAATAACTTGAACCAGAAAAAATATTTTGATAGTTATGTTTTCATTATCAGCTGGCAAGTTTTAAATAATCTTTTTGAAGACTATTCTGAAACATCTGTAGGTTTTTTTCTAAATCAAAATATTTGATGTAAGATTTTATTTTGTTTTTGGTATGAATGGCTTAAGTGTGCATTATTGTACATGTACATGTATGGAAATGTATGTATGTCTGTATCTTACTTACGTGGTAGAGCAGAAAATTAAATTGAAGTCACTAAATGATTTAGTTCTGGCATGCACCTTTCGCCTCTGAAATTTTTATTCTTTAAGGACTGTTCATTTAAGAAAGTGGACACCTAAATATTAACATTTTGTGTAAAAATTCCATAAAAACAAATAAAATTTTGTTTCAGTGTGATCTCAAGTGTTTATTTTGACAGCAGACAAAAGTTGACATAAAAAAATTATAAATTCTAAACGATGGGTCGAATTGACATGGCGACTCTCAATTTTTTTCTGCACAAATGGTGTTAGCGTTAGCGTTAGCATAGTTACGGTATACTTCGTAGATTGGATACTAGCAACATTCATGTTTCTTTTTAATAATCTCATCCTGACTACTTTCAAGAACAATGCAGGGGAGTATACCTTGTTCAAATCAAAAACAAGAAAACTAAAAGCATGAATATCGCTATTCCCGGCCACGCCCATCTTTACCGTAACTTGGGATAGGGGAAGGAAATGTTGATGTAGCACTTACTTAATGAGAGGCCACCGACTCAGCGACACCCTCATAACTGCTACGGAGTTGGAGGTTGGGGAAGGTATATTGTCAGGATTCGCCTAGAAAGCTGGCGATAGACCATAAATATTTGTTGTTTAAGCGTTTTCAAATTAATCTTTTGAATGCCGGCAATCAAAAGAGAAAACAATAGCTTATTTATAGTATAAATAGTATTTCGCGAATTGCTTGTCGATTGTGCAGTAATATTTTTGCTCAATAACCAGTAAAAAGCAAAACCGATCCCTCCAGGGTCATCGGATTGTATAAAATAACGATACGCGTAAAAAAAAAAATCACGCCTATTGAAAAACTGTTCTGTGCCCATTGGAAAACTGTACTGGGTGGTACTGTATTTTTAGATAATCGAAAAACGAAAGGGAGCGCGTTCGAACTAAACACCCTAGGATAACACAGTCGGTTTTTCTGCTCAAAATTATACGAAAAGCAGAATCGATCCCTCCAGGGTCATCGAACGGTTAAAAAGCATCCACAACCGATTGTTAGTTGCGTAACACCCGCCCGGACAGAATGCGCAATCTGAACATAATTATCAAACTCCGAAAATAACATTTTCCGTTCAAGAAACGATCAGAAGTTCCACGACGCGGACAAAAACGATCCGGAAGGCTCACAAAAGAAAAAGTATCATACTGGAACAAACTCACCGGATTGATTCTCTAAATTTATGTGCTGCCTGTCACTTCCGGATGGTTCGGTGAACTTAGGGCAGCCAAAGACCAACAGTACTGAGGACACAAATCAAACAAATCACTTTTTCATTTTTCACTTTTCACTATTCCATTTCTGAATGTAAAAACTGTCCTGCTTGGGCTTCACGAAGCACTACCCAGCAAGACGCTCCAAAACAGGAAAAAAAAAATCTCCGGTGACAAAAACATGCGCGAAACCGTGCTATTTTGTTTTTTTTTCTATAATATTTATGCACAAAACTACCCTTTAACATTAAATGTATGGCACAGTTAATTAATGGTCAAGTTATAGGCAATTCCCGCCTAAGGACTCTTGCTGTTATAAAGTTTTGACGTTTTGAAGTTTACTTGTACACGACGAAACACGTGTCAAATGTGCAATTTGAAATTGAAACTGCGAAAAGAAACCACACAATTAGATCAAATCACCGAGTTCGGTAATCCATTTACCGAAATCTCAACAGCTGAACGGTCGGTAATCCGTTCGGTAAACGAATAATTTACGGACCTTTCGGTAATTCGCATATTCGACCTCAGTTGTCAAAACAACCGATTGATCGGTAATCGTTTACCGAAGAACTGTAAACACGGTGCACCGATTTTTGTTCCTCGGAACCCATTTTTCAGACAAAAAAGAACAACGTTTTCAATTTTAGTAAATGGCGTTTTTATTAATAAGTTATTGCTTTTTATGAATATTGAGAAATATGTTCCCGGATCCAGCATACTTAATATTTCGATGAGTCAACAGATGTGAGAAATGACGTCGGGTGTGATGTCACATTTTCAGCTTCCTGGATGCGCCGGGAACAATGAGAGAGCAGCGGAGGCTGATGGCTGGACTGCAAATAATTATGTTAGAGATAGATAAAAAATATCAGTTCATATTACTCACCTTAATCATAACGAAGTGTCCCTAAAATCTATCGGATGCTGAGAATAATAATCAACGATACACCACAGAAAATCGTTGCAACGGGGAAACAAAAATACACAATATGAATTCATGCTACGCAGCATGTCATTCAGCCAAATTACAGAATTCGGTAACCTAATAGTCCGTTTACCGAAACATCAGTAAAATGTTTTACAGTTTTCGGTAGCACTAACGATTCACAGATCTTTCGGTAATTTTTTTGACAGATCTTCAACAGTTCACCGTATTTCGGTAATTTTGTTTTTGGCACGCTGTCAAAAACTGCTTGATTACCGAAACGTCGGTAATATTGTGATTTACCGATTCGTTTCGGTGATTTCATTTACCGAACTCGCATACTCTGTTTAAGTGTGCACGTAGGGTTTTGTTCTACTTCGTCGTAAGCGCTACTATTCGCCGTATCAAACTTTAAATGTTCCACTACGGCGGAAATTCAAACTTACCTGCAACATAGATTCATTATCCAAGTGTAATTTTGTGAAAGCTGTTATGGTTTGTACACCTGTACACCAAAAATGCAATAAAACTACTGTATTTCGGTAAATAACTTCAGTTGAATTATCCACTTTGCACTTTTTCACCGAAATCGCATGGACGAACACGATTTGAGAGAAATGCTTAGCGATCGACTGAGCCACACTACATTCCAACACAAGTTTCTTCCCGCCCCCGTGGGTGACTTACTTTGCCGGGCATCTATTTTCACTATGGAAAACCTTCGTACTTCTTCACTGAAAGATTTCATTCCAATCACACGCCGTAAAACTTCAATAAATCACCAAATTTTACGAAATTTGCTCAACCACCGCGTATAATTGAAAATGTAAACAAAGTTCAATCCGTCGTACTGAGAAAAAAAAAAGCTTGTGCGCGACGCTCGACGTAAAAATACGGTTCCTTTGATTGTGTTGTTTTCGCTGTACTGTGAGCAAATGCCATAATTGTACAGTCAAAAAGTATTGTATTTACCGGGTACCCCCGTTGATTTGACCACATTTAATCTGAACACTTTTTAATCTGAACCCCGCTAATTTGCACATCGTTCAGATTAAAAATGGTTCAAACGTCATTTAGCTCATGGAACGGAGTGAAGTGAGATGGAACGCTGTGGAACGGAACGCATAATAAAAACAAAACAGTGAAAAAGGGTAACCAGAAACACGTTTCTAGGGTGACTAGATGTTCAAATTAAAAATGAACCCCGATGGTTTGCATGAGGAACCGTTCAAATTAGCGGGGGTGCACGGTATATGTTTGGGCTGAATTATGATGACGAACAATTAATTATAAAGGAAATTAGTATATTTCATCATACTGAAGGAATGGAGGGAGATGCCCGTAGATCTATATATTCTAGTAAAACATTTTATTATAGCGTTGATATGTTTTGTTTTAACCATTCAATACACACAGTGAGCTGTAAGTTGTGAGACCAATCTGGAAACTGATTGCGACGGAGTTGAAAACGATACGACGGACTGAGAATACGGTAAGATGCATTATCTTTGCATTATTTCCAAAAAGAGATCAAGATTTATCAAAATGTTATTGTACAATGCTAAAGCCGTTTTGAGAAAGAATTGTTTGGCATCGGTTTGTATCAGCATCATTCACCGCAATACTGGGAAAATTGCAGTTCTCACTGACCAATGCTCAATACGATGGATACTAGCACATCTCCTTACTCCGGTGGGGATTTGTCGTGTACATGTAAACTTAAAAACGTCAAAACCTTATAACATTCAAGTTTCGGTTGCTATTTTTCAGAGGACTGACACGGCTGTCATCCTGCATACATTTCGGATCTGACTCACATCGTTTTGGTACTTCGAGTTTTGGTACCCACTTTCTGGTCGGTTTGCCCTAACCTTGCTCCTGATTTTCGAGTATACGGCTCATACGGTGCTAGTGCTAGATTCTGGCCTTTAAACATATCGTATTGAATCGTCGTATTTAATGACGCTTTTCATTAGTGCATCATTTTGTTTAATGTTTTACGCATCATCGAGGTATAATTGATGTCTTCTACCCATAAAAACATATGTTTTGTCCCTCCCAAAATAATCAAAACAAGAACACTGGGCGCCATGTTGAATTGATGTTGGGTTGGTAAATATTGGCTCATGCCACCCCCCTGCTATTTTTAGAAACTAGATATGTGTACGAGCATATTGACAAAAAAAATTGGAATCCATTAAGGGTTAAGGTTGTATGAAAACTTCTGAAATGTATTACAAAAATAGACCCAATTTTCAAAATTGCTGTTTGCTATGAGATTAAATACAGAATCCAAGTTCTACTATAACATGGCTGTGAATGATAAGTCTCGATTACTTTTGCAAATCAACGTAAGTCATTTTCATACAGTTTTGAGAATCCTCAACAAAATCAATGAAAAAGTAGATGAAAAAACCGAATTTAGTACTATACCATTTAATTCCACTAGAGTTTGTATCCTTTGACAGATACGCGTAATTCGGCCTCAACTGTAAGGCCGTCTTCAGTGTCGTGTACTAGACTCAAGTCGAGTCTAGTACACGACACTGAAGACGGCCTTACAGTTAAGGTCGAAATACGCGTATCTGTCAAAGGATACAAACTCTATTGGAATTAAATGGTATAGTACTAAATTCGGTTTTTTCATCTACTTATAGGTGTTCTACTAAACATCTCGAAGATTTATTATCAATGAAAAAGGACAATCGTCAAATAAGGCTTAATTTTATAAAGCTGCCAGCTGCAGGGAGATTAGCAACGAATTGTGCACATGTTCATTGAATCGTTGAATGACTACCCTAGGATTGCATAATTATTTTTTCAGAAAAACCACAATGCTTGCCACTTTAAAATCCCCAACAAATTTACAGGATATCCCCATTTTTTCACTCGCCCGAATAGTCTTCCGAGCATTTCTTAGTGCCCTGGCACTTTCAACGATGCTTCTTCCTTGGTGATACGCCAGAGTGCACTGCAGTAGTGTCTCCAAGTCCAACCGCTTAGCCAACAAGTCAATGAATTGGCCATTTGTTCAGTGCACGTTTATTTGATCTGCCCCCTTAACAACAACCACAGAGCACTTTACGTCCGGTCAGTGCATATCTATCGTAGTATTTCGTGTCCCATCCGCCGGGAGAATAAACATAAGCATGGTAAATGACTTCGGGTTCGGAAGCCAGGAGCTATCGGACCGTTTCGGTTGGGTGAATTTTTGGAAAATCCGTTTCCTTCGATGCGGTGACTGAATGCAACTGCTTTTCTAGTCACACGGGATCTCAAACGTTTCGGATGCAAGACCCACCTAGTCGACAAATTATTTTTTCGCAATTTTCTATTATTGTCATGATTACTTTGATGAAGCACTACACTCTTTATATTTATGGAGAGATTATTACTCGTTGAGTGCTCGGCACTGATGTAGTCTGTATGTTTCAGACGAAATATACCTGTCTGTCAAGATAAGCAAAACATTAGAATTTAAAGGTATTTGCTCGCCTTACTTGAGATTATCAGTGTTTTATTTTTTCCTTTGCAAAACTGAAATGAATTGTTAAAGTTCAATTAGTGTTTTTCCAAAGTGAAATAGTTGAACAGTTTCAAAGAAGCATTTGACAAAGTAGGTAAAAAAAACTAAATTAGAAAACTTTTCTTGAACCCCTCAGGGGGTCGCGTCCCACTATTTGGGAACCTACGTTCTAGTGTACAGTATGTGGCTTATCCTTTTCTCATAGCTCCAGTTCTGTGCAACGAAATGGGAACCACTTTCCAGCTTCAGATGGATGATTTTCTTGCTGCTGCTTCGAGAGCATTCCAAGTGGTTTCGGTCGTGGTTTTCTTTTGAAACGATATCAAATAGCAAACCCCGGTCACGGTCTTCAATGCAAACCCGAATCCAATTAACTTCTCCAAAGCTGGGTATGTAAAGCTGTAATTAAAAGAAAAGCGTTGCGGACAACGTATTAACACTTATCGAGGAGTTTTATGTTGAATCCAATGTAAGCCGACACACACACTGATCCGAACAGATGAGCTCTAAATTTGTTCCTTCCAACCCATAAGTAACCGCTTTGCATTTCATATCTCACCCAGATTACGAATAAACTATTGTTGCTGGGGGCTAAATTTTCTCCAAACTCGCATAAATTGTGCGATGAGCTGCAAAATCGAAAATAATAACAATCTTCCAGTCATGCACGCAGGATGCACCAGGGAGATTTTGGGGTGCAACGTTCAAACTATTTTCTTTTATTTCCTTTATTGGTGTAATTTCAATCACTTACCGGAAGGATTTCAGACTTGGAGTTCTGATAATTAACCTGAAGTGTACGATTTGATAGATAATTTGGATTATACTAAAAATGTATGTAGGAAAATTAAAGTTTTTAATGTTACAATCAAGCCTTCATGCCAAACGCTGTCCAATGCATCTTCTATGTCTATCTATATGTTTCTGTGTAAATGGATCTTCAGTAGTATTCTTGGATAGCTTTCTGTATATCGTACAGTATTTAGTAGTATGCTTACGTTAAATCTTAGTTAAACTCTTTGAAGATTCGTTAAAAAATCTTGGAACAATTCATAGGTAAATATCTAGTCAAATCGCTGTACAAATCCCAGAAATTATTGCACCTATCACTGAAAAATTCTTTGTTGTGGGTTCTGATGCAGATCTAGGAGGCAATCAAGATAAAAAGTTTGATTTTATTATTGATGTTATTGTATAAGGTGGTATTCCCAGCGAAACTCACCGAGGTATCCTTAGAGAAAATTTAAGAATATATCTTTATAAAAAAGCATACACTTTGGAAATTCTGGAACTCTGTCGAAATTCCTAAAATTCTTGATTATTTTTAGCAACTCTTGGTAACTGAAGTCTTAGAAGAAATGTTGCAAGAATATTTATGAAAATGCTTGAAACAAAACTGGTAGAATCGTAAATGAGTTTCTGGGGAAGTTTTTCGAAGAACGCCTTGTAGTAATGAACAAACCATAAGGACTACCTGAAAAAAATGAATTATAAATTCAAAAGGATTTCCACTCATCTCAAGAATTTTGAAAAAATTTCTAAGATGAATATTTAATAAATAAAAAAATAAATAAAGCCTCAGATCAATCTCAAAGACTATATATGAAATGAGTAAATAAAACGTGGAAGAATCCAGCGATACGCCAAAAAATACGGGCCAAGAAATTCTGGGGAAAATGCGCATAGGTCTCTTCAGTGAAATTCTTGGTTGAAGCCTTGATAAATTCCTAGAACGATTACTGTAGACAATCTTGAAAGTAAAAAGTAAAGAGTAAAAATTCAAGAATCTTTGTGACAGTTTTAAGCTAAATCCCTTGATGAATTGACGTCTATATAGGAATGCCAGATTATTAGTAACTATGTTATAATGGTTTTACGTCCAACGCAATTCTTTCATAAATTAATAGAAAAATCCTGGTGGAATTGCTCAGAATATTCTGTAGAGTTTATATATGAAAGCGCTGGAAAAACCTTCCTAGATTTGTTCCAAATGATGATTCTGAAAAAAAAATCAGTAAAAAATTCTGCAAAATTGCTGAAACGAATTCTTTGAAGAATTTTCTTGTTTTTTTTTTCTTTCAACGAAATCTTGGAGAAATGGTATAATTTCATATAAAACAACTTTTAGAATCAAGGAGAATAAGTTTGGGTTATTTGCGGTTGATATGTTTGAGCGATTTAAAATAATACCTGAAGGAATTTCGATTACCAATAAATTTTAAGGAACAGTCATTGGGGAGGGGAGTTTGTTGTTCAGTAAAACCCGTCGAGGAATCATCAAAATGCCTCCTAAAACAATTTTAACAAGTCATTGGTATACTTTACAGAAAAAACTGGAGAAAAACTTGTTATTAACTGTAACGGATTAATTTAAAGATAAGGCAGGTATTAATATTTTTTCGTTCCTGTCACCCCGTCCCTCAAAAATACGAAAACCTTGAAGGGGAGAAAAAAGAAAGATTTATTGACCTGTTCAACCCTATAAGGATATTAACGTTTGCAAATTCAAAGAACAGCATGGAACAATGACCCCAAGGACAACCTAAAAACATGAAGAGCGTAACATTAGTTTTTTGTCACTTTATAAGAAAAAAAAACTTCAAAAGAAACGAAAAATGTGTAAAATTAACAAGCTTTAAAGTATTAAATATAAGGGCCCCTTTTTGTACATCACTGATCCAAGTCTCCTAGAAAACTTATGCTTGCATTAGCATTTTCTTTTTAGGATCTTACAAATTGTCATTTTCCACCAATCAATGTTGAATTCTTAATGCTATGAGAAATCCGCACTGCGATTTTAGGGCCCCTCGGACCGCACCCACCGCACCCCCTGAGCTACGCTACTGAGTTGAATGTCCATGGCGGAATCCGAACTGTTCATTGGCAAACATTGAATTTTTGTTGATGTGGACCATCATTTTGTTCAAAATGACCTTTTCAAAAAGATTACTGTTGGAGGAAAACAAACCCGGTCAACCAGTCAGTGATTTTCGATAGCGATCGATATAGATCCGTTTTGAACCGTTAGCGATCGCCATCGTTGGTCAAAGATCAATAAAGAATTATGAAGACTGGTTGGTCGGGAACTGATTGGACGATAGCTAGAAGCTTCTGCAGGATTTTTGTCTGGTTTTAAAATTGGTGCACGCATGGCATTTTTCCATTTGTCAGGAAAATATGCCAACTGAAAACATTTCTTCAATATACATATCAACCAAGAATGATAAGCTACTCTCTGGAAGTTTTTTGGTGAGGATGTAAAAAATCCATAATCGCTAGGGGATTTCTTGAATCTTTAATAATAGTTTTCACTCCTTTTAGATCAATCTTCCAGCAATTTTCGAAGACGTTCTACTAATTGAGAAAGCTTTCGAAATCCTGATCAACTTGATTTTCAATTAGGCTAGTGAGCCCTGAATTAAAATTATGTGTGCTTTCAAACTGCATTGCAAGTTTTTTTTAGCTTTTTCGTATAATTAGTCAATAAGAATTTATTTTCCTCTTCCTTTTTATGATAGTCTATTTTCCTCATTGAAGTTATTGGAAAATTAAACAGCTCGTCCTCTTTACCAGTCAAAGTACGAGAATTCCAATTCAAACTGTTTTAAACATTATTTGAATCAATTATAGATACGTATTTCAATAACAAATTCATTAGTAAATGTGGGGAGTGTATGTTTAATACCTTTCCCTTAAATGCGTATGTTAATACTTTTCCTCCCTTCACACTTAGATTAAATTACTGGGGTCGGTAAAATTTTACTGGGTTTTGGAACTACCGAAAAAGTCAGTAAAATGAAAACTGTCGCCACGCGTAATTGAAAAGCAAATTTCACCATGTTTTATTTTTTATCGATATATGATATAAAAAGAAAGCTCTCTGCAAAATTTCAGTAAAAAATCTCTGTTTTTCGATTTTTGACATTTTATTTTCAGTTTACTGACTTTTTCGGTAGTTCCAAAACCCAGTTATTTTTACCGAACAGATTGAGTGTGTTGCTGGCTGACAGCTGAGACGGTAATGTATGCGTATGCTATGATCGTAATATTAGTGTGTGCGTGTTGTGGCCGTCAGTCTTCCAATCGCCTCAAGTCAATCAGTGTTGGATTTCCGATGAAGTGAGTCGCATTACGGGTGATTCTTCCACAGTGTTATAAGATGGCTGACAGTCGCTTAATTTGTGATTAATGAGTATTAGGGTGCCAATGAAAATCGATTTTTCGAATTTCAAAAAAGGTAGGGCTCAAAAGTTTTGTCTCCTCGAAAAAAGTTCCCATGCAAAATTTGAGCTCAATCGGACTTCATTAAGTGGACCCCCAAAGCGGTCAAAGTTTGGCTTTTTTGACCCATGAAAAATCTCCAAAGGGGGGGGGTACATGAAATTTCCGAAATCGAAATTTTTTTTTGATGCCAGATGTCTTAGAAATGCATGAAACGTCGAGATCTGGTGTTATTTGAAATTCTTTTTTTTTTTGAAAAAATCGACCTTTTGGGACTTAGTAAATTTTTGAGTTGGGGGAGAGAATTGAATTTGAAATGAACGATTTGAATTCAATTGCTGAGAAATTCAAGGCAATAGTATTGAAACATATCCTATATGATTGTTGGCCACTGAAAGCATATGATATGTGATATTCATTAGGGTGGTTCATTTACTTTCCATTAGGGTGGTCCTTTTTGTTAAAAAAAAAAAAAAAAAAATAGAATTTTAATTGAATATTGAAGACAATAGTATTGGAACATCTCTCACATTATCGTAAGCCATTTTCTACATTTAATATGTGGTATTTTATTAGGGTGGTTCACTTATTTTCCATTCGGGTGGGCTTTTCTGTCGAAAAATCATAATTTGAATGGGATATTAAAAACAATAGTATTTTATCACCTCTTTCATCATCGTAGGGCATTTCCTTCATTAGATTCGTGATATTTTTGTTTAGAGAGGCTTTAAATTCCACTGAATTCATGCGCCTCTAGTTCCATTTGATATGCGACATCATCGTAGGATACTGTTAACATATTTCATTAGGGAGTTTCTCTTATTTTCCATTAGGGTGCATCATTTTTCGTATAGTTTGAAACCATGATTTCTCGAAAAAGTCTCGTCCACTTTCCTTGATTATGGTATCATTGTAAAAATTTCAACCTTAATATCTACAGACCGTAAGATTATGGTGTGGACTACTACATAATATTTGCGTAATGTTCGACGAAAAATGTAAAGGTAACTTAGTTAACAACAAAAGAGTTTTCTAGAAAGCCTCTCATTGTTAGAAAGGTCTTTTTGAAAAGTTTTGCGTGATTTTCATTCGGAATGCAACACTTCACTAAGCTGAACCAGTTCGGAGTCCTCGTCTCATACAAAATCCGCTTGCTACTTCGTGATTTCAGATCAGATCGGATCAGAGATCAAGCATTGAGCCTCGTGACCTTTCCAATTTAGTTTTGCGAATTCCAAAGGAAATTCTACAGAAAATTCTGAAGGAAACTTTAGAGGAAATACTGAAGGAAATTCCAAAGGAAATTCCAACGGAAATTCCAGAGGGAATTACGAAGGAAATTCCAGTGGAAATTCCGAAGGAAATTCCAGTGGAAATTCCGAAAGAAATTCCAGAGAAAGTTCCGAAGGAAATTCCAGACGAAATTTCTCAGGAAATTCCAGAGGAAATTTCGCAGGAAATTCTAGAGGAAATTCCGAAGGAAATTCCAAAGGAAATTCTTAAAGAAATTCTAGAGAAAATTCTGAAGGAAATTCCAGAGAAAATCCCGAAAGAAATTCCAGAGATAATTTCGAAGAATATTCTAGGGGAAATACGGAAGGAAATTCCAGAGAAAATTCCGAAGGAAATACCGAAGAAAATTCCAGAGGAAACGAAAATTATAGAGGTACTTCCGAAGAAAATTCCAAAATAATTTCAAAGCTTCAAAAGAAATTCCAAATCAAATTCCGAATCAAATTTAGCATGAAGCTCCAAAAGGAATTCCGAAGAAAACTCCAGAAGAAATTCCGAAGCAAATTGCAAAGTAAATTTCGACGAAAATAACGTAGAAAATTCCAAATCAAATCCCGAAGGTAGCTCCAAATGAAATTCCAAAGCAAATCCCGAAAGAAATTCCAAAGCAAATTCAAAAGGAAATTCCAGAAAAATAAATCCGAATGGATTTTTGAAGGATGTTCCGAAGCAAATTCCAAAGAAAACTCGGACGAAAATTGCGCAGAAATGAAATTCCGAAGCCAGCTCTAAAAGAAATTGCAAAGGAAATTCCATAAGAAATTTCAAAGGAACTTCCGAAGCGAATTCCAAAGGAAATTCCGAAGGCAATTCCAGAAGAAATTCCAAAGGAAACGCCGAAGAAAATTTTGAAGAACTGAAGAAGGAAATTCCGAAAGTAATTCCAAAGAAATCCAAAATAACTTCCTGAAGCAACTTACTGAAAGAAATTCATGAAGAAATTCCAAAGGAAATTCTGAAGTAAATTAGATATGAAGTTCCGAAGAATACAAACAAATTTCAAAGGATACTCCTAAGAAAATTCCGAAAAAACAATACGAAGGAAATTCCAAAGTAAATTCCGCGAAAATTCAACGGAAATTCCGATGAAAATTACGTAAAACAGTCCAAAGGAAAAAAATCCAATCAATACTTCTAAATAAAATTTCGAAATCTCCATAGGAAATTCCAAAGGTTATTCCAAAGGAAATTCCGAGGAAACTCTATAACAAATTTGAAAGTAAACTTCAAACGAAATTCCGAAAGAAATTTCAAAGAGAATTTTGAAGGAAGTAATAAAGGAATTCCTAAGAAAATTCTGAAGAAAATTTGATAAGTAGCCCTAAAGAAAACTGCAAAGGAATTTTAAAGGATACTCCTAAGGGAATTTCGACGGAAATTCCAAAGTTAATTCCGAAGGAAACTAAAAAAAATCCAACGGAATTTCCGAAGCAAATTTCAGAAGAAATTCTGACGAAAATTGCGTAGAAAATTCCAAAGGAAATTCCGAAAAAAACCCAAGGGAATTCCGAAGAAAAATCCGTGGAAAATTCCAAAGGAATTTCCGAAAACTCCATAGGAAATTCCATAAAAAAATTCAAAGCAAATTCCGAATGAAATTCAAAAAAGAATTTCTAAGGAAATTTCGAAGAAAAGATCACAGCTCCAAAAGAAATTTCAAAGGAAACTTCGATGGAAACTTTCGAAAATACAAGGGAAATCCCGAAAAAAAAAATTAAAAAAAATGAATAAAATTGCAAAAGAAATTCTGAAGCACATTCCAAAGGACATTCCGACGACAATTCTGAAAAATATCCAGAGCATATTCAAAAGGGAATTTCTAAGGAAATTCCAAAGAAAATTCCAAAGCAAATCCCGAAGCAAATTGCAATGAAAAAAGGAAGTTAAAAGGAAATTTCGTAGAAAATTTCTAAGGAATTTTCTATGGAATATCCAAAGCAAATTTGTAAGGAAATTCTCAAGAAAACTCTGTGGAAATTCCAAAGAAAATTGTAAAGGAAATTTCTAAGAATATTCCGCAGTAAATTTCAAAGGTCCAAAAGAAATCCCAAATGAAATTCCGAAGAAAGCTTCAAAGAAAATTTCGAAGGAATTTCCAAAGTAAATTCCAATGCTTCGAAAGAAATTCCAAATAATATTTCGAATACAATTCTGAAGGAAGCTCCAAAGATAATAACACAGGAAATTCCGAAACAAACTCTAGAATAAATTCGGAAGGAAACTCCAAAGCAAATTTCGAAGGAAACTCAAAAAGAAACTCCTAAGTAAATTTCGAAGAAAATTCCAATGAAAAGTTCAGAATGAAATTCCGGAGGACACTTCATAGGAAATTTCGAAGGAAATACCACAGAAAATTCAAAAGGGCACTTCTAAAGATACCGAAGAAAATTCCACAGGATATTCCGAAGCAAATTCAGGATAAATTTCCGATTTTGATAAAAATTCCGTAGAAAAAAAAGGAAATTTCGTAGAAAAGTCCAATAAAAAATTTTAAAAGGAATTTCGAAGGAAATTCCGATTAAAATTCCAAAGCAAACTCCAAAGAAAATTCCGTCGAAAACTCCATCCTTGTCACAACCGAATCGCGTGTACTATAGCAAGCAGAAGGCAACGTACTTTTGTTTCGGGAATGAAGGAGCCCAAGGCTGAAAATCTCTTTTGAAAATATAAACTAAACACTTTTGTTGCCCTTCATCGTCGCCCATCAAGCTATTGTCATAATTTGTATACGTCAAAAATTATTTCATTCCTTTTTTATCTGTATTTTGATTATGGCAGTTAGAGTTGTGCTTCACTGAATTCACTGATGATTGGAACGTTTTATTTTAACTATTCAAAAGAAACCCTTAATGAAAATAGCTTAACGAAGAGTTGCATGCCAATGAAGAATCATGATTCAAAACTATACAAACAATGTTGATTTGTTAGATCTGTTGAGAATATTTTACAAATTAAATGATCACCCTTATGCAAAACTGAGGACAATAGCCCCAATGAAATATCACATATTATACATTAACAGTGGCCTACGATGACATAGGAGATGTTTAATTACTCTTGTATTTACTATTCCATTCAAATACTCAATTTTTTTTAAAGAATCACCGTAATTGAATATAAGTGAGCCTTCCCAATGAAATATCACGAATCTAATGAAGGAAATGCCCTACGATGATGAAAGAGGTGAGAAAATACTATTGTTTTTAATATCCCATTCAAATTATGATTTTTCGACAGAAAGGCCCACCGTAATGGAAAATAAGTGAACCACCCTAATAAAATACCACATATTAAATGTAGAAAATGGCTGACGATAATGTGAGAGATGTTCCAATACTATTGTCTTCAATATTCAATTAAAATTCTATTTTTATTTTTTTTTTTATTTTTAACAAAAAGGACCACCCTAATGGAAAGTAAATGAACCACCCTAATGAAATATCATATGCTTTCAGTGGCCAACAATCATATAGGATATGTTTCAGTACTATTGCCTTGAATTTCTCAGCAATTGAATTCAAATCGTTCATTTCAAATTCAATTCTCTCCCCCAACTCAAAAATTTACTAAGTCCCAAAAGGTCGATTTTTTCAAAAAAAATAATTTCCAAATAACACCAGATCTCGACGTTTCATGCGTTTCTAAGACATCTGGCATCAAAAAAAAAATTTCGATTTCGGAAATTTCATGTACCCCCCCCCCCCCCCCTTTGGAGATTTTTCATGGGTCAAAAAAGCCAAACTTTGACCGCTTTGGGGGTCCACTTAATGAAGTCCGATTGAGCTCAAATTTTGCATGGGGACTTTTTTCGAGGAGACAAAACTTTTGAGCCCTACCTTTTTTTGAAATTCGATGGCAAAATTTTTCCCATACATTCCATTGGCACCCTAATGAGTATGTACAGTAAATTCAAACCAACTTGAACTGCTTCAGCCATGCCGCTGGTTCTTGTTGATTGGTCTGGATGCGACCACGTTCGGGAACTTTCACGAATTTATTTATTGATTTAGTCTACAGGTAAATTGACTGGGATCTACTTCAACTTCCCGGTTGAGAACTGCTGGCACCACTGGCACATCGGTTCGTGGTTGGATGGAAACAGGAAATGATTCCTGTTCGGCTTGACCTTGTTAAGCGGCGTGTAGTACAGTTGGTCTTGGAGATTGGAGTCCAAACATATCCATCAGAATACCCAGTGATGTTGGGACTGATAAGGACTGGAACGATGTTGGGATGTTGATAAGGACTGGAACCATGCTTGAGGTGGTCGGCATGCGATCTGATGAGCTTCTTCTGTCCAAGCCAATCGTTCAGTAGCACGTTGTGGTTGACTTTACGGATGACCTCGATGATAACGCCCGAAGCCCACTGCTACTTGGTATTGCTGCGGTAGACCATGTCGCCTTTTCGGAAGTCACGAGGAGGTTGCGCCATGCTTCCGGTTGCTTTCTTCGTCTTGGCATTGATTGATGGCCACTGGCTTGGGTTGTTCGTGATGGAATCGAGAACTGTCTTCATTAGCTGTGATGAAGTCCTGCCATTAAGAACACGACTGGAAGTGGTTCGGTAGACTTGGAGAAACGTCTGGAGGGCTTCTAGGATGCTTTTCCCCTCGTTGATTTTGCGCAACGATGTCTTTCTCGACGCATCTAGATGAGCAAAGTATGGGCGAACTTTAGGTTTAGCGATGTCATCGAGTTTGGAGGGCCATCCACGCTGGTTGTACTGGATTACTTGTTGGAGAATTGGGCATTGGAGGGTAGCGTCAAGCACCGACTTGAATGTTACAGGCAGCGAACTGATGGCTTCCCGGAATGGAATCTCGATGTCCTCTTTCAACTGAATCGAGGCGATGATGAAGTCCTCCTCCGGTTTAAGGTAACTGTCGATGAGACGTACTCGATGTTGAAGTTGCAGCACAGAACCAATTGGCCGTGAGAACCGGAATTCCCTTCTTCTGCCCGGATATACATCTACAGAAATGGCTGATGATCCATCTGAAGGGCGAACTTACGTCCAGCGATGATGTTCAATGTAGGGTCGTAGTGCGTCAGCAACAAATCCGACTGGAGTACCTCCCCAGTTAATACACCATCGTATTTGATGGGATATAAGAGTGCAAATGTGGAGGCGATATACGTACATCTTGCATGCAGCCTTATAGCGCATGTACGTATATCGCCTCCACATTTGTACTCTTATGCGCTATCGTATACGAGCTTGTGTTTACTGGGTCTTTGAAACGATTTCTGGCGCTCGCTGTTCCAAAAGAGTTTGGCATCCTTCTTGCGCAGTGCGTCGAGTGATCACTGGTCACCTCGGTTGGTGCAGCTCCGGGACAAACTTTGCATACAAAATTTACTGCACTAGGGGACGGACCTGGTGTAGTGGTTAGAACTCACGCCTCTCACGCCAAGGACCTGGGATCGAATCCCATCCCTGAGAGAGTCACTTATGACGTTAAAGTTATAGTGACGACTTCCTTCGGAAGGGAAGTAAAAGCCGTTGGTCCCGAGATGAACTAGCCCAGGGCTAAAAATCTCGTTAATGAAGAGAAAAAAAAATTTACTGCACCAGGAACCGTAGAGTTGTGACATCTTTGTCCGGTGGCTTCCACCTTGAAATGATCTGGATGGAGACCGTTCTCATCTACTATGTGCGCCAAATACTTGACCTTCGACTGTAGAATGTTGCATTTTCATTCCTTAAATACGAAGCTTGAAGGCGTCGGAATAGTGCGTTAGGAATCTTGTGATGATCCTCTTCAGTTTTGCTGTGACCGAAGATGTCGTCCAGAAACGTGTCTACTCTTTCGATATCGGCAACCATGCTGTTCATAAAATTCTGGAAGGCCCTGGGAGCGGGTTTTACTTCTGGTGCGAGCCAAATGAACGGGAATAGACCTTGATGAGTGTTGATTGTGAGCAGCTGCTTCGAGCCAGCGTCATCTTCCACCTTCCACTCGGGTCGATGACCGGCACCCATTGTGCTATATGAATATGTCATCAGGAACTGGTAGCGTGTATTGGTTGGGCTCCAGGACAGCATTCAGTCCAGTTGAAAAGTCAGCACGAATTCGAACTTTACCTCCTGGATTCTTCACTACGACGATCGGAGCCGCCCACTTGCGTGATGATTCCTAGCGATTGAAGTCTGTCCAGCTCCGTATCATTCTTTTCCATGGACGTGAAAGAAACTGAGCGCATCGTCTTGAATACAGATTTGGCATCGGGAAAGTTGCGATTTTGGTGACTCCTACGAGCTTGATTGGCTATCGGAACTTCTTGCTCTATTCGATCTTGCTGCAATTTGTCTCTTCAACGTCACTCACATTTTTGTGCCGGCCACACGCCATGCGGTTGACTCCATCACTCTGCTCGCCATGTTCTACGCGCCGTTCGATTGGATGCCGAGGTTGGTCTTGCGAGCCTGCGGTTCGTCGTGATCGATACTACTCGGCGTAGTTCCCGACAGTGAAGCTAGCCTATTCCGATGGAGAGTACCTCGAAGGAGGAACATCTCCCGAAACCAGTAACGTTTAATGCCTGTTAAAAAGAAACAAGGTACAGTTAAATCTCCATGAGTCGATGTTCCATTACTCGATATCGACTCATGGAACCATATTAAAAATCAAATTTCATGGTTACTATGATGGTCCCCTCAAACGGCTTTCCACAGCATTGCTGTTCCATGACTGGATATTTCCATGAGTGGATGGTCCCTTCAATATCGACTCATGGAGGGTTGACTGTATTATATTTCGAAAAATGACATTTGGTAGTGACGTCATTCCTATCGCAATCTCGAACGAGTACAAGAGAAAGCAAAGCCTGCTCTCTTATACTATCCTTCTTGCCTCATGCATGGCGATAGGAATGCCGACACATGTTTTGATTGAAAATCGTTGTTTATGCTAACCCGCATAAACCGGAACAATACAGCCACAGTTTCCGAAACTATCCGCAACTATTTGCGACAATTTATGAACAGTTCTATATAACGTCCAAAATAACAATAAACCAACCGTACCATGAACGATTTTTACAGTTCGGGAAATGGTATTTGGGAAAATAACAATGTGGGAAATAGGCGGTTAAGTTATGTAACCATTTGAAAACGACGATTTTCTCGAACAAAATTTTTCATTTACTGTTTGCCAAGATGTTGAAATACTATCCATTTATTGGCCAATTTACTGTTATCAAAACAGTCGTGATAAAGTTGAACAATAAAGTTTAATTAGAAATGTACACTATACGTTATGTTGTTGATGTATGGTATGGTATGGTATTTTTAACGTATGCTGTACTGTTCTGTTGTGGTTATATCATATGAAAATAAATGGTGGATACAGATTCGCATAAAAAAATGGATAAATCAAAGTGCAGAAAGTCAATTTTTAACTACTTTGCCACATTGCAGCGCTTTTTACAGTACTATTGCAAACATTAAAAAAATCAATCAAACATAAATTTTCACACTTTGATTAATCCATTTTCCTACGCGAATATTTCGAACTAAATCAATAAAACATACATATAGGTCGAAAAAATATCTATCACAATTTAATTATCCGATCATATTAAGTATATAACTGCATTTTATTAGGTTCTGTCACACGTTCCGAACGTAGCAATATATAGAAGTAGCAGTAATTAACTGACCGACACTGTCACTATTTTAATTTATATTACACTATTTTCACCACTCTATAGTGATAAAAACATCATAAACACTATTATTCATCACATGATCCTAAATTTATCATGCACCAGATGCACCATCACTGTAGCTCTTCGTTCGAGAGAAAACCTTCCACCGGGCCGGGCTCTCAGGTCGATGCGCGCATAAAACTTCCAGCTGAGCCGTGTAGCGAGATGAGCTTTGAACGACATCCGGCAGAATACATCACAAAAAGGTTTCCAGCTGGACCAGTCCTGCGGATTTGACAGATGGTCAGTTGTTACAAAAATCTAAGTTACCAAAGTGATTACCTGCCACTGGTTTTAGTTGGTCCAATTCCATTTTTCCTATCAACGATCGATTTTGTTGCTGACAGAGCTCATGCAGACGACAACACAAGTCATTTTGCAGGCTGGTTTTGCAGCAATTTGTTTGCTTCCAACGGTGGTACCTGCGTTGCATTTAAGATGAGGAATTCAGCAAAATACTGTTTGTCACGTAATCGTCCACAAGGATGTATTCAGATAACTTTAAACTTATTTATTCCATAATTCTACTAGGATTTGTAAAATCGACCGCAAAAACGTTCAAGCGGTTGATGTTTTGTTTTTTTTACAGGCTGTCGAAAACATACACCCGCAAAACAATTAACACAGTTTCATATTCATTAAATGCATGAAATTTTTATTGCATAGAACGATTTTTTAAAGAAAGAAGAACAACGCATATTATTAATTAAAGCAAATGTTTTTTTATTGTTCTGAAATTTACACAGCCAATATGCATGTCATAGCCGTAATAATAATGATAATTTGTTGGTGAAAATTTTTAAGCGTTACATTGAACGCAATAATGTATGTAACAGTTTGCCAAACTGTTGCAAAAAAGTAATATATAGTTAAGTGTCCCTGAATTAGTATGTGACGAAAAATCAAGCCCAAACCGTTAGACAAACTGTGATCTTACATTTCAACTATACTTCGCGAATGTTAAGCTCCATATTATCCAACAATAAGTGGACATTGCAACAAAGGATTACTGTTTGGAATACGTTATAAAAATCATTTTATACAGTCAAAAGCTTTTGGTTCTATATTGTTCAACATAAGAGCAACTGCTTGTGATACATTAACATTTACAGTTAAAAGAAACATACTGTTTGGAATGAAAGACAAACTGTATTTTTCTATGCGGGAAGTATGCTGTTTCGCTCAAGAAAAGTAAAGAAATTCCTTGACTGAAAGGGTCAAGAAATTTCCTACAGAGAACCCCCTTTGAAGTGACATTTCTTCTCAACTGCGTACTGCGATCAGAAAAAAGTGATTTTCTTGACCATTTCTTGGGAGAAATTTTCCACGCATCGAGATAGGCGATTCCTTTTCTTGTCAGTAGCAAACCGGCCTTTACACGTGGGAATAGCCTACCTTGTTGTGTATACCGTGGTTACACGTTGTTCATACTTCCTTGTTGGCCGATAGAGTGCCGAAGTCGGCCCAGCAATTCCGGTTGGAGGATGGTTTCCGGTTCACTGGCGCTCCGACGACTCAAGCCGGTAATACGCTCGACGGTGGATTTATCCTACTCCGACGAAGATTCCCCCGGCGGCGGAAGATCTTCCGAACCGATGCTATACGGACAGAGGTCGGTCCTGCGAATGTGGTGGAGGAAAACTTCAGGTTTACTGGCGCCACGAAGACCATTGGCCGGTGCTGTTTCGCAATCTACTCAGCTAGTCCCCGACGGAGGATCTAGCCTACTCTGATTGCGCCCGATGGTCTCCTCTCATCAACAGACTGAATTTTAGAGTACCGAAGTCGGTCCGACAATTCCGGTGGGAGGTTGGCTTCCGGTTCATCAGCGCCCCGATGAGCCGACGTCAAGCGCTCTGCGTCTCGTTTCGCTGCTCTGCTCGCCCGTTGCGTTGTAAGCCAAACGTTATTTGCACCACCATGTTGGTCATCATATTCCAAAGATCGGAATCGCTTATCATTCCGTGTACCACACCTTCTACGCTGAAGCATTCACCAAAAGCATCCGCCACCGTGTTTCATACTATGTTGAACCTCGAGCATTCGAAGACAACAACGTTTCGCCAATCTCGATACACTCAGGACAGAATGGTACTGCTTGAAGCAGCCGTAACCTGACAAGAACTGTGTCAGGTAGAAGTTCACTTCTCCCTGCTCCCTGTTCACCCAGCCCGATAGATTCAAAATGAGTCTGTGGGTCCACCTTCCTTTCTCTGAAGCATTCCATTCTTGCTGCCACTTAGCCAGCGAACAAATTCTTAAGTAGATGAAAAATCCTGTAAGGTCGTCTTCAGTGTCGTGTACTAGACTCGACGAATTCTTGCCAACTTCCTCGCCTCCCTGGTTTCACTTCGCTGATAGCAGTCGATGTCTTCGGACAAGATGATGCAGATCGGGATCATCCCAGCGATTACGCATACCGCCTCCGACGATATAGTCCTGTACGGGCTCACCACTCGCATGGTGATGAGTCGGAATGTGCTGTTAAACTTATCCCGACTCCGCTTGTTCTGTAGCGCCGCGCCCCAGGTCGTATCTTAGTAGCGATGTCGATACGCCAGTCAGAAGACGCTTTTTACTGCTTCCAGGACCACTTATGTTGGGCATAATTCTTGTGAGCGCATTGCTCGCCTTCGCCGTCTTCTCACATGCATAATCGACGTGACTGTGGAAGTTCAGCCGATCGTTTACCATTACGCCCAGGTGTTTCAGCTTTCGCTGTAATGCTATGGCAGTGACCTCACCGTGCGTAACTGCTATGCAGTTGCTAACTAATAGCACCTCCGTTCTGTGGTGGGCTATCTTCAGCTTGACTTTCTCCATCCAATCTTTGATCAGACCAATTGCAACCGTTGCCAGCATTTCTACTTCCTCCTGCGTCACAGATATTACCGTTAGGACACCGTCATCCGCGAAGCCAACGATCTCGACCCCCTTGGGTAGCTCCAGCGATAAGACCCCATCGTACATCGCATTCCACAGCGTTGGACCCATTATGGAACCTTGTGGGACTCCAGCCTTTATTCTGAACTCCTTCGAGCCAATATCAGTTTCATACCTCAGTACGGAGGTAGCTCTTCAAAATCTGGCACAAATAAACGGGAACCCGCATGGCCTCCCAGCTGGCGCTGTTGAACGCGTTCTTCACATCAATCGTGACCACGGCACAGTAAAGATCCCCTCTACGCTTTTGTCTTAATGCTTTCTCGGCCTTCCCAACTGCCATTCTGATAACCCGTTCTCGCTCTCTGTGCATTTCATCACCCTATTGAGGATAACCCGTTCCAAGAGTTTACCGAGTGAATCCAGTAAACATATAAGTTTTGGCAACAGTCCCAGCTTCTGAATTTTCCATATTTCTGGGAATTGACCTTCATCCAGGCATTTCTGAATAACCTTCCTTACCATATCTGGATACGCAAGGACCGCTGCTTTAAGTGCCACGTTGGGGATTCCGTCCGGACCCGGGGCCTTGTTCAGCTTCAGCGCTTTCACAGCTTCTATAAGCTCCTCGTTGGACATCTGACGAGCTTCGGCGTTTCCTACCTCTTCATTACCATAAGTTGTGGCCGGCCACATTGTAGGGTCATGCTTTAGGAAGAGACCCTCGACGATGACCGGCAGGCCCATGGTTTTCGCCAGTATGGCTTGGTAGGCATTCCCCAAGGATTAGCATCAGCTGCTGGGCACAGCTCTTTGGAGCAGTTAGACTTGCTCAGCTTAATCTCACGTTTGAAAGCCGCTCTGGCTTGCTGGAACACAATTCTCCGCGCTTCTCGGACTTCCTCGTGTCTCGCTCTCTGATATCACCTCCTGGCTTTGAGACAAGCGGTGCGGAGAGTGCAGAGTGCCTCGTTTTGATGACGTGACCTTCTAAGAGTTTTTTTTTTCCAAGACGGTGTCCAAATAGGATTACCATCGCTAGGGTACGATGCACACTGTACTGAAATGGTTATCTTTTAGATTACTACACTTTACTTGCTTTGACCGTCCAACCCCACTTTCCCATCTTCTAGACACATATTGTTCCGCTTAGGTGTTAAATCCTGCCTGAAATTGAAGGTACAGGCAGCTACAAACTTACATTAACCCATTCACCACTTCCTCTTTCACGCCTCATTTCATCGCTTCGGAGGCACCCAACCTGACAAGGAGATATACATTTTCCATTCAATATTTGCCCACACTCCCTCTATCTCACTCTGGCACCGAACCGGAAAACTCAACCGGAGAAACGGTCCACAAGCATGACCGGTGGTAAATCATGCAATTTATTGTTTAGCATGTAATCCTTTCTTGATGCAAAACTTTCGGACGCTTATTAGGAAACGGGGAACGTGGTCCTGGAACAGCAAAGGGGTTCCACTAGTTAGTTGGAGCTGTGTCCGACAGAAACGAATTAATTTGCACTGCTCGATGGCGACAGCAACTGGTGACGATGGTGAAGGTTCATTCCCACAGGAGATATTGCACGAGAATGTGTAACTTGGCTGGTCGGTTGGTGAGTTATGAGTTTTGGGAATTTCGATAGCAGATTGTGGGAACCAACTGTAGCGTGAAGAAGTGGCGTCCCGATGGTGTGCGTTGGCCGGATATTCCGCTCACAGCGAGAGAAAGTAGTAATCTAAACTTTGCCAAATGGTTTAATTGGTTGGAAATTGAGGCAATAGTTCAGTTCGGGTGGATGGGATTCGGATAAATTCGAAATGGAGTTAGTTTTGTTTATTATGAGTTTGGGTCGAAATAAAGATGTCCAATACAGAGGACGTACCTTATTTATAGTTTTGAATGTTTTTAATATGGAAGGTTCCCATAAGTACCTGTAGGGGAAGACGGGGTAAGACCGCCCGCCTAAGCAATTTAATTCATATGTCAAAATCAAGAATCAAAAAATCCTCTTCGACGCAGCATGTCGTTTTTTGAAGCCTTAGGCATGATCAAAAAATATCACAGGTGTTGTATTTCTAAAAAAATATTTATTTCTTGAAGCTTTTAAAAGCGACGGGGTAAAACCGCCCACCCACGGGGTAAGAGCGACCACCACGATTTTCGTACACAAATTTGCGAAAAAATATATCAGTTCCCTGTGATTCATAAAAGTATAATGTTTTATGAATTCTACATTGATTAACGTGAATATCGAATTATTTTTATGGTTAATTAATTCAAAATACTTAAATGTATACTTATTATTACCTTAAAACACCCATATTTTGGAAAAACTATGCGGGTTTGGCTTGTATTTTTTACAAAATTGATTTCATTTCACTTGAACAGTAATGTACAACGTAGTTGAAACTTTGAAAATGGTTTACACAGTTATTTGGTCGGTTTTACCCCGCTTGCGGAATTTTCACATCTATGGCCTTTTTTCAAAGCCTAATATTTGCAATTCATATTTCACTTCACCGAAGTATATTTCACATTTCTGTTAAAGCATGGACGGGTAATTTGTTATGTTTTCCAAAAAAATCCCTTCTGAAATCCTAAAGTAAGCTTCTGTTAAATTTAGATCAAATTCAATATCGACGAGCAGAAACTTTGTTTTTGACATTTGTTATGAAAAATTTGATTTAAATATCACACTAAATACTACGGAATGTCAAAAATCTCGTGTTCATGGAAAGTGCTTCATGAACTTTTAAGAAAATTGCCATTTTCATGCCAAACTGAAAGTGGTCCGTCTTACCCCGGCGGGCGCTCTTACCCCGTCTTCCCCTACAAAAGACATCCCGTTTAAAAAGCAATAGCTGAGTTAGTTATGAGTGAAGGGTTATTTATTTATTTATTTATTTTAACAAAAATTTTGGAAGAGGGAAAAAAATGAGTGAAGGGTTGTAAGTGACAAAATAGTTATTTAGGCAACAAGTTGCAAAATGATGATTTTTTCAGCACGAGTTGTACATTTATCCAACGAGGCTCGCCGAGTTGGATAGATACCACGAGTGCTGATAAAATCGAGTTTTGTAACGAGTTGCCTACAATATTTTTTGCTATTTCGAAAAATGCTATTTTAGCTGGATGAACTCTGAAAGCACAAGCAAACATTTCAAGAAAACCCACATGGGCACACATCCATGCGTTGTATCACTACAGTATTTTTCAATCACGTAGGCTGTGATACAGTACACTACCCATGAATGTCACAAGTTTTCACGCTCTCATCGATATCAGGTAAGACAGCACAGCACAAATGTTGGACTATTCGATTCCAAATCGGAATCGCCAGCCTGTGTGGGGTCGTCCATAAATCACATGGTCATTCATGGGGAGAGGGAGGGTTTGGCCAATGATCACGATCCATACGAATTTTATAAATTTGTGTATGGACAAATGACCACGAGGGGGGAGGGGGGTGGCCTGGAATCCCAAAAATCTGATCTAGAATCAGATGCAATTATGCTTATTCTGCACGGCATGTGAGGCGAGACGAGTCGAATGAGGGACAATTGTCGACTCGTTCCCTTTGGATTAACATTAGTCGCCTCACATCACCCGAGTTGAGAACGACTCGTCTCGACCCACACGCCGCGCAAATAAGCACAAATGGCATGAAGAGATTGGGTTGTTCGGTTGATGCCTACCAAAACAGTACTGAAAAGTGCTACTTTTCAGCACCTTTTCAACTTCTCAATGAAAAGTTTTTTTTTTCAGTAGGCAAAGTAGGCCGTTATGTTGATCAACTTCTCAATGAAAAGTTGATTGATTTGCAACGGAATTGCAAAAAAATATTTTTAATACGGTATGGGAGTCAAAAAGCCATGCTAATCTTCAACGATTTATTTATTTTTTTTTGTAAAGGAAGGGATGGTAAAATGAACACCTTAAGGATATTATCTTATTTTTGATAGAAATGCGAGTGATTTCTAAAGTTCTATTGCACATCATCCAAAATAGGGATGTTATCTATAGCAGCGACATTGCAATTCAGTTTTAACGTCTCAAATATAATTTATTCTGCGAGAGTAGTGATGATCCTCTAGTTTGAGACAAGTAGAACAAGCTCAGATAAATTTATTTGCGAAATTATTCATTTGAATACGATTTATTCGTGCTGTTCGAAATTTGAATCAAGGTGTTCGGAATATGAGACAGAATGAACACAGTGTTCGGCATTTGAATCAAAATGTTGTTCCATACTTTTACGTAAAAACAATACTAAGACTAACTAAATCAACATTATTATCGATACACCCAACAGCTAACAGTTAGACTTTGCGGAGAAATTAAAATTTACACAAATATCAGTCAATTTATGCCAATCAGATGCATTTGAAGTCACTGTTGGCCTTAAGTGTTCGGAATATGAGTCAAAACGGTAGCCAAATTTTCACATTCTTTTGTCGCTAGTAAAAAACAATGCAAATGTTCATTTTACCTGCACTTTTTGGTTAAAATGAACGGCTGTTGGTGGTAAAATGAACATCATGCAAATAACGTGGGCCATACAAATATTTTTGAAAATTTCCATTGCATTTTCGAAAAAACATACATTAATGTTACAATCATTCAAAAAAAAAATCTAAAGGTATCATATATGACATCATATCATAACTATACTCACCTCACTGAAAAACCTCAAGACCTCCGAGCCATATGTTACGTCAGTTCTAATTTTCAAACGAGGTCTTCTAAAATCTAGGTTCGTTTGATATTTTCATTCTAATTGACCTCCGTATTGACCCGAACACTCCGATTTATGCTCTAAATCGTCCGTGCGCGATAAAAATTCATTGAAATTTGTTTTTTCTCAGTAAAAGACACAGTGTTCACTTTATCACCATTGTTCATTTTACCACCACTTTCCCTATAATGTAAAAATCAGTACCGTTGCAAAGGTTGAAAACAGTAGGATTATCAGAGTACTTAACTCAAAGCAGGCCAAAATGCAACTTGAAGCCCTCTGCGTGTAAGGCGAAGTAGGCTGTCATTGAAATGATTCTATGACACTACCCCGAACGTCACTACCCCGAATGCCACTACCCCGAACGCCATCACCCCGAAAGCCATTACCCCGAATGGGTCATTACCCCAAATGGGTCACTACCCCGAACGCCATTACCCCGAATGCATAAAATTTGGAACTTATTCTAATGAAAGAGTGGGGAGATAATTGTACGATTCCTTATGAGTATTTAACGAGTTTGGCTCAAGAATTTATATTTCAAACATTAGAAGATATAAAAGCAGCTAGTTTTTTAGCTAATAATTTTTGAATACTAAGTTTTATTTCGATTTGTCCTCTAATTTTCGTGAGATTCACACAGCCACATTGCAATGCTCTGAAGAACAGCCTATTTCGAAAAGAAGGGTGAATTTATTATGCAAAGGATAGCTATATAATGGGGCCCAAATAGCCGTAGAGGTAAACGCGCAGCTATTCAACAAGACCAAGACTGAGGGTCGTGGGTTCGAATCCCACCGGTCGAGGATCTTTTCGGGTAGGAAATTTTCTCGACTTCCCAGGGCATAGAGTATCTTCGTACCTGCCTCACGATATACGCATGCAAAAAAATGGTCATTGGCATAGTAAGCTCTCAGTTAATAACCGTGGAAGCTGAGAAGCAGGCTATGTCCCAGTGGGGACGTAATGCCAGAAAAGAAGAAGAAGAAGATAGCTATATAATATGCACAAAATTAGGATGTAGTAAAGTTTCTTATTGGACGTCGGAACCCACTTCCTTTACTAATTTAGATGTCGGGCTACTAGCATTAAGATCTCCTTAAAGATTTTGTTTCGTAAACGGTGGTAATGGAAGATCACCCTGAGATAATCGCTGCAAGTGTTCGTCTATGGAACCCGCTCAAAAACCAACCTGATAGACAACCGTTCCACTAAATCAAGGAAACGTTAATACACTTGTACATGTTAGAAAAACGGAGGCCTTTGAGCCGCTTCAGTAAAAACTTTCGTTGGTTTGTGGGATCATTAATTTGAATTTCGATGAGATAATCACAACTTTTTTCCGATTCATCACAATGAAGAAATGATGATGATAGCAAAGCGGTGAGCAAATTCATAAGAGAGCTGTCTGTTTCAATACAAGAAGATGAAAGAAAGGGAAAATTACTGATTGGAATTATAGGAGGATTCACTTGAGTGAATGCCTTCAGGATATATTCCTTCAAAAAAAGCTGTTCTATATGGAAATATTAATGACTAGCTTGTCCAACAAAAACTTGAAAGAACATCCTATTTAAGAAAGAAGGGGAAATTTCTGGTGAAATGTTTGCAGCTATGACGTGAATGATCACTGTGATATGTAACAATATGATATGTCATATCATGCTATGACACAACATATATACACAAGAAAGGAAAATATTTGCTTTAAAACAAAATTGAAACATGGACACCACCAAGAAGTTCAAATATCTGTGTTCACATAGCTGTTCAGCAAGACCATATTAAGGGTTATGGGTTCAAATTCCTCCGGTGGTGGATCTTATGCTTTGAGCATTTCCTTGACGTTCTATGCCCAGGGACAATAGGACATGTACAATAATGGTAAGTTGACAAGGAGAGCTCTCAGTCAATAAACGGCTTATTTTATCAAAAGCCCATTCACAAATTTCGTAACGCTGAAGGGGACAAAAAATGTTGTCCATACAAAAAGTGGTATGAACGGGTGAGCAGGTGTCAAAAATAGAAATTTTTGGCGTTATGAAATTTGCAAATGAACCCTTGAACTGCGAAAATGCCCACTGGGCTGATAAAAAGGTACCGTCTCCGAAAGAATGAGAAGAGTTGCCAACAATATATTTCGAAAGAAGAGCTGACATAAAAAAGAAGGGAAAATATATGATGAACATTTTACCGACGAATTTTACGCGCCATTAATTACCAGTTTTCATTAGAGACGCATTTTTGCCCGCAAAATAATATATTTCGCTGTATCTCATACTATTCGGGGTAATGGCTCATTCAGGGTAGTGGCGTTCGGGGTAATGACCCATTCGGGGTAATGGCTTTCGGTTTAGTGACCCATTCGGGGTAGTGGCATTCGGGGTAGTGGCGTGAGTTTATGAGTTATCGCAGTGAGCATTGTAGAAAAAAAAAATGTCTGACATCCTTCGTCATCAGCGCAGATTGCAAAGGTTGCAGGCGTTCAGTGCAGAATAAGTATACTACAGTATTACTATGGTATCACGACCTGCTAATAGCAGCGTATTCGGACATGATCAGAACCAGGATGCAACGCTACATTGATCAAGGAAACATCACGGATGTATGCTGCCTATAGAAGCATAACTGTCCCAAATTTATTTTCGAACCAATTCTGCATGTTTCAATGTATACTTCACCACCCATATAAAAATTAACACACTTTGTTTGAAAATGTTGTGGAAAAATAAAGTTGGTGTAGTTCCATATTGAAAAATAAAGGCATAACAGTTCATATGAACCTTCACCCCAAATAACAGCAACAAACTCGTAACTGACACTAAAGAAAACTGCAAGTGGTACGCGAAAAAACGCGTGTCTGCCAAAGATAAGCATTTTGGGCGGAATTAAAAGGTACAAGGTACTCCAATCTACTTTCAAGTCCCCCCCCCCCTACATTTACGCTCAAAATATATTTAATTTTATAGAATGTTGAATTTGATTAACTATGAGCACAATAGGGCAAAATCGACTACATCTCAGAAGAATCTGTAAAAAAAGTCGAAGAACAAAACAGAAGAGACAAAAGGTCGATTTTTTTTTCAAAGAAGGGATAATTTCCCACCAAGCAATTCATTTTCGACCGTTTGTCTTTCGATCTATTGTCTCTTCGATGTTTTGCCTATTGATCTTCTGTCCCTTATGTACCTTAACCCTTCGTAAAGTATGCACAAGATGAAACTTTCTCCAATCGATTTTTCGTGTTTTTTTACATGGAAATATATCATATAGCATTTTGTAACATTTTGAACCAGCGGCTTCTTAACCCTTTATCTGTGTTTGGGCTCAATATGACCCCAGAGCACTTTTAAAGGACTGTAACTGTTTTGTTAGTGAACCGAATTGCGATTTTTTCGCACGTTGGTGCGTTACTGCGAGTTTTTTTTATTTGCGCACGTTTTTTATTAGTTTTCTACAGTTATGTTCATGAGAATAGTACGTTGTCTGTGCCTTGGAGTCATATTGACTTCAAAATCAAATAGCGATAATCAAATAGCGATTTTGCAAAGTTAATTTAATTGAGTTTTAGGGGAACGTGGTCCAATTTGGACCTAGTAACAGTTTTTTGGCCATAATTTTTCAGCATGATGAACAGCATGAAAAGTTTTTTGTTTTTGGATTGGATTGAACTTTTGTGGCATTAGTTTTATGTTTGCCTGAAATCCTGATTCAGCGCGCACACTCTTCTTTCAGAGAGATTTGTGATATCTCCTACCAGGACATGACTAGACATGCTTGAACAAAACTCTCCAGAAGGTCCTAATTGGACCAACCCTGTTCTTATTCGGACCACCCTTAATTTCATTGTTTTTGCTATGGTAATTATAAAATAAAACTCCGATTTGTTTGGTATCAATGCTTATTAAACTTTTTCTGTAAGCTCAAGCATACAAAATAAACTCAATGCGTGAAAAATTTCAAGTTAATTCGAGTCAGAACTAATTCAAGTAAAATGTTAACTACTTAGAAAAAACAAGGGTGAAATCTGAAACTGGTTCAAAATGAGGTACAGTCAACTATCCCTAACTCGATTTTAAACGGACCATCGTTTATAGGAGATATAAGACAAAGAACACATATTTATTGTGCACACCCGCGAAAGCGTATTTGTGCGCCACCTATATGCGGAAACACATCGACCGACAGCATCAAGCATTTGTCGTATTGTAAATTTTGCACCTTATCGGACGCGACGATTTGTAATCGTCGCCCATGAAACCGTCGCCAAAATCGTCGCCAGCCAACCAGCCATTGCGAATTTGACGTTTAACCAGTCTTACCATCATAACGGAAAATCACCACCTTTGATTTATTTGGTGGCGACGATTTTGTCAGTCTGTTTGAAAGTTGGTGGCGCGTTTTGTTGTCCATGTAACAGACAATATCGATCATGACGCCCTGTAGAAATATGCGTTTTTCATCGATCTCGCTCTATCCGGTCAACCATGACAGAATGGACTAACCCACTATAAAAGACCGACGGGACTTCATGTTTGGTCTCTTTTAGCTTTACGACAACTCGACGTCATCGACCACCATCAGCATCAACGAAAGTGACACATCAACAAACCAGCGATAGAATTACCGCCCACTGTAGGTGATTAAAATATATGAAGTGAACTCGAATGAAGTAATTTCAGCTAGAGTAATAAAGTGAATTGGACTATTGAACTTACTTGTGCCGTGTTAGATACTCTGTGGTTCCTGAAAATAAATTGGAAATTTAAAGAGAACATTATTCTTACCTGCGGTATGAATTTCGTCCCCGTTGTGCGACGTGTTGTATAGTGTTTTAGCACAGAATCGCTTTTCTCGTCAGCTCATCGAACATTTATTTATTTTGGAGCTTTTCGCTATTTTAACAAAATTCATTCAAGAAAGCCATTTTAGCTTTGAATATAGTGAAATTTCAACACATTATTTGAACTTTGCATGATAATAAAGGGTAAAAAAGGTGGACTTGTAGGGAAAACTGAAATAGACAGCAAGGGACATGAAGGGACATCAAGTTGTAGAAGTATCAACTTACATTTCAGGATCAAAGTACGCTATATTAAAGTGATTATAAAACGAAGCCAAACTTCAAATTTTCAAGCTCAAAACACATTATATCGAGTAAGGAACTGTATTTTTCTTAGCACTCGTAACGTTTCTTGTATCGTAGTGTTAAAGTATTTTAAAAAGCTGTATCCAAAATAGGTTGAAGTAGGTAGTTTATTGATTCCTTTATATTTTAGTGGTCTACCGTATTTCTTGGATTTTTTCGAAGACTCTTTCTTGACCGCATCAGAAACAAAGACATCATCGATCAATATTACAACTTCTGTGATTTTCTACCAAGCCGAGAAGACTTTCAGCATATCAAAAACACTCAAATGTGGTTGAAATCAACACAAATAATAAAGTGGGTCTGAAATACACTCCTCATAAAAAGTACACAAAATGACATAATTGTAATCACAGGTTACAACCTACAACTAAGTTTTCAACATTTCGATTCACAAGATTTTGAAATCAGCTCATTAGCTTCCCTCAGTTGCCAAAAATCGAACATATCTGAGACATGTACCGCAAAGGCGGCCTATCAAAAATCTTTACCGAAAACAACTACCTTCTTACTAATTGGCATTAGCAGATATAAAAGTTTCAAATTTTCAATCTTCACTACCACCACTAGCTTGTTAAGTTCAGGACTATGTGGCAGAATATCGTAATAACACATAGTCCTGAAACTAACGAACAATTTTGCTGAAAACATTGGCTAAAAAGCTGTTTTGCATCTTGAAATATGTTACGTTCGCTAGTGCCTCCTACAGGTAGAATGTTTAACATGTTAGACATGCAATATATACCCGTTGACCTAAGTATAACTCTACCCACAACAACAGCCTTCTATCAAAACAACATTAACCAATATTTAAATTTTAAATTTTCAATGATCGCTAGCGCCTCCTAGTTAAAGAATATCCAACTAACCAAGCATGCAGCACACACCTTAGATCTAGTAACAGAACGTCATTGTGTATTAGGGTAATCAGAAAACCATGTTTGATAGCTAGCGCCATCATGCGGTGGAATTCCCAACTAACCAATGTTGGTTGGTTGGTTTGACTTTATTAACGAGATTTTTAGCCCTGGGCTAGTTCATCTCGGGACCAACGGCTTTACTTCCCTTCCGAAGGAAGTCGACACTATAACTTTTTACGTCAGAAGTGACTATGTCGGGGGATGGGATTCGATCCCAGGTCCTCGGCGTGAGAGGCGAGTGTTCTAACCACTACACCAGGTCCGTCCCCACACTAACCAATGTTTAATAAAGTGGCCCTTTCCCTGTTGCGAATCTTCACCAAAAAAAAGTATGATTTTATATTGAACTCCGTCTAAATTCGCTCTTTTTAGACCGTTTTTCACAAAAACCCCTCCCTTGATGAACCATCCCTCTTTTGAATATGTTTATATTTTCCAGTAAAACTCAATTAAATTTGTTTTTCGAAACTGCATAAAAATCAGAAGTCCGTTCAAATTTGGCGAAGCTATTGTGATTTGAATTTAGGGTCAATACGACCCCAAAATAAATACCACGTAATATTTTTTCGCACAGACAGAAGGTTAAAGTAGAGGTTTTGTTTCCGTTTTTGCTTCCAGTGGACGATATGCCCTTTGCCCTTTAGAGGAAGCACCACACTAGACAACGGACTAGCATGCAGCGACCAGTGGTACAAACGAAAATCGTTCCTGACGAAAAATTTTCCGGACTGAATTGAACACACACCCCTTCACTCGATGCGGCTAAATGCTTGATAACACTAACCGCACGACCACGAGGCCCACAGTTGAGTTGACGTATAGACCCATCTGAGAAGCTAGAGAGGTTAATCCTTAACAGGCTATATGGGGCTAGGTTGACCAGAAGCTAACAAGATAAAAACGGAACAAATATAGGCAAATAATTTTGGTCCATTCAAAATTTATATTTTTAGGAAAATTCTCATCAAACTTCGAATATTTATTGACTTTGTTATGCTGTGCCATTAATCAATTAGGACAACACCCCATAATAATTCCTTTAAAGGGTCCAAAATACGACCGTACCCCTAGTTGTTTCTGTAAAACAGAGTTTTTTAAAGTTAACAGAAAGAGCAGCCTTTACCATAATAGAAACTTCAACAAAAAGTCTTGCATTTACCAATCCAGTTGCCTGCGTAGTAGTGCATTGTTGACCAAATTTTCTTTGTTTGGTTTGCGAAACATCCCAACATTCATTTGCTTGTTATGAGAAATTAAAAATAAACATTCCTTGTTAGACTGACATTAACCAAAAGTGAAAATGACTTCAAACAAACATCGAAACTTTTTCATTTTGAAGGTGATTGATGTGTTAATTTTTGTGGTACCTTGTATGGAGACCTCTTTTGCAATGCTCCGTAAATAGAAGTCGATAAGATACTTTAAGCTGTTGTTGTTTAAATAATTCACTTTTAAAAGTAAATCTTATCACTTACACGAGGTTCTTGAGTTTTTCAAACATATGATCTTGTTCTATTAGATAAAACATTGGTAATGTTTCACGCACAAACAATGATCCACTGATTTTTTAACTTTGTTTCAATATAATTAGTCGAAATTTCAACTTTGAGTCTATTGAACAACCTTGATGTTTACTTCGTCGAAAATGTTTGTTTTTTCACATAAAATATTCCTTTTGACATTGTGAGAGACATACGGAGAATACAAACCACCCTAAATGAGAGTTTGATTCTATACATGTGGCACAATCCCAAGAAATAAAAGAAAATATTGTGTGGACTTAAACCAATGTATTTCTCAAGTAGTCGATAGCGTTTGGTTAAAAAACGTTAGGGCTTTACGACTCAATCGAAAAATAGTCGCAAACTTTTATATGATGACATCAAGAAGCGTTAAGAGGTAATTCTAATGATTTCATCTGCCAAACTTTGGAGGCAAATTGAGAATAAATTCTACTACCTACTAGGTTTCACTGAGAACTTAGTGTATCCGAGATTGATAAAATTTTATAGCCGAAATGAAGAAAATGTGTCAATTTCATGTCAAATTTTCATTGCAAAAATGTCAAATATACATTATTAAATCATATGCATTTTTATGCTCAAAATTTATGCCTATTCGAGGCAGATTTTCAAAACTCAGGTTTCATTGAACAAATGCCATGAACTGGACTTACATTTTGAAATCAACCACACACTAGCGAAAATTATATCTTGTTAGGAATGATAATAAATCTTCGAGGGGACAAAGCTGGTGTAGTGGTTAGAAAACACACCTCTCACGCCGAGGACCTGGAATCGAATACCATCCCCGAGATAGTCATTACCAATTTCAGTGACGACTTCCATCGGAAGGGAAGTAAAGCCGTAGAATACCTATAAGTAGATGAAAAAACTGAATTTAGTACTATACCATTTAATTCCACTAGAGTTTGTATCCTTTGACAGATACGCGTATTTCGACCTCAACTGTAAGGCCGTCTTCAGTGTCGTGTACTAGACTCGCAGTATGATCAAGACTCAATAATGACAAATTATCCTTATGTCCCATCAAAATGTGGTCTTTGGCGAAGTTGTAGCTGGGATGATTTCACGTGAGTAGCTTTTGATCACTTTTCCATAGATGATTATTATAAGCAAGGTTAAGGTTTGCCTTTTCTATAGTAATTTTCATTCAAATGATGTGTGCACAACCAAATTTCTTCCAATTAATTGACACCGTTTAAGCATAGGGGAGAAAAAACTTAAAAATTTGCATCAGTCTAATGGTGACATGCGTTCATGTACAGAAACAAACAAAAAAAAATCGAAAATATTTTTTTGCCCAAGAAATAATTCAAACCTAGAAAACATTTGGTCATTTGCCCTTTCGAACTTTTATACCTCAACCGTAAAAGTTCCAATCATTTGCCTGAACTGAAGTCAATACAAAAATACACTCAGATATCACCTTTGTTAAATGAACTAAGTCGATTGTGTGACCCTCTATCGAAATTTATTTTCTAGTGTGCAAAAACATACAAAAGTATTTTGTCCATATCTCTGTGATTACACGTGCAACTAAAACTCTCTATGGAGCATTCGATTTTTTTATCAAAAAGCACCGAAGAAATATGGCTTGTTTCCTCAGCAAAATTGTAAATAAGTACGTTATTAGAACCGTAATGTAAATATTCTGTAAAGAGTACATGTACAATTTTGGGAAAAAAATCTCGAATAAGTTTTTTTTAATAAAATATTATAAATAATACATTATTGTAATTATTGAATTATAGTCTATCGAATGTAAAATAAGAACAGTCCTTTAAAATTCCCCAAAACCTCTAAGAAGTGGCCACATTTGATGAGAATAAAACACAATTTGTGTTATGCTACAGCAACATAGTGCCAAAGTCATTCCATCAAAAACTCATATCGCACCACAAATCCCTTCTGACAGCTTTGGCCAGCAAACATCGGCTCTTGGCAACGACAGACAGGCTTACTGGCTGCAGCTGAATTAAATTATTCCTATACCAGCAGCCTGTTGTTGCAATTAATACTGTAAACTTAATAATAACACGGTAATAATTATTCCCTTCAAGACAGTTTAATGCCGAGTAATTAATTTTCAGCCCGGTTTCTGTTGATACCGGGGGACGAATAATGGGCTGCGACTTTGCATGCTCTTACAATGACTGCACTTCTGGTACCTTAGCTGAGTTGCAGTCACTACGGTCAGAACGGTCTTCGTTGTCGTCCGGACAGATACATGCTGCCAGCCAGGCCACCGCCCGTCAGGAACCAACAAGACATCGTCCTCAGTTCGCCGGTGTGCATCCATCTTTTCTTCCTTGTAAAGATATGCGATATTTCGAATGATTCCATCAAATACTGTTTGAAGCGGAATTCCTAAGAATAACGGGTGTTCAGTAAAAAATTAGAATGATTTCAATACCTATCTGTAATCAAAGTATTGTTCGTTTTTTTTAGAAATGGATTGTCGTGCAAATTTTCCACGTGGGGAATAAAATATTCACAAGTCAATTTCTATGGCAATTTAGCAGAAGCACGCACCTTGCATCAAATGTACAATCCAACAGTGAGCGTTACATATGCGTTACATGTGGGTTTTGTAGGCTGTTAACTCTACCAAAACATAGTCAACATCACTGCACAAGAAAATTTCTTCTGTTGATTTAACCAGAGTTGTAGTATTTTTGACTAGAAACATTCTTGATTTGAGAAGTTTAGCATCATACTTTTGACCACACTGTGTTGTACGGTGGGTGTCATGGATTGAAATACAATGCTTTGTAGTGGATGCTACTATGGACATAGTCAAATTTACTGCACTGCTCAGTGATTTTCACCAGATTATAGTAAACTAAACAGATTTTTGTAGTCGGTTGAAAATCGTTGGTGCAGTTCTTAATTCTACCATGGATTCAGTAGATTATACAACAAAATGTGTTTGCGTGTACGACGCCATCCAATATATGGCAAACATAGTGTCACAATATTTTGGTGAGACAAAATTTTTAAAGTGTGAGTCTATTGGAGGGCAAAATTCCCAATAAAGAGCAACTATTGAAATTAGAGCGGCCCAACTCATATTCGACCGAAATTTGGTTGAAATGATGGTTTACTACACGTACTGTGGACACTTGGTATGAAATGACCCATATCGCACACCCTTACTTCTTTGGATGCACTAGCGCGCGTTCTTACTCCCACACATCCAACAGCGCTCAACCCTCTCATCCGGAACTCCCCGGAGATCCACTCGGTTCGGCACGGAACATCAAGTAAGACACGCGATGTGAAACTCCGTACTGACCCTCATTCCACCCCCATCGGAAAAAGTTGCCCCAGTAACTTGTGAGTGTGAGCAGTGCCGTAGCGTGCGGTTGGCCAGGTTGGCACCCGCCAAGGGCGCCAGCCTAAAGGGGGCGCCAAAATGCTTGAATCACTTGGTCAAATTTTTGATTAAAGATGCATTTTGAATTAAGAAGCCCTTATTAGTAACAATTGAAAAAACAGACACAACAAAAAAAATATAAAACAACTTCTGAAAGGCTTTTAACAAAATATGCAATAAGCATATTGTTTTTTTAGTTTGAAGCTTATTGTTTTTTTAGTTTGAAGCTCAGATAATAACATATAAATTAAGTTTGTTAATGAGAAGAAGCAAAGATTTTTATTATTCAGATTTGTATGTATGCTGGAAGATAGACTGCATGTTCTGATCGCTCGACTTATTAATTAAAATTACAAGAAAGACCTTCCCACATACTACTCTTCAAGAAGATGACAGGCTAAATTGAAAATCTATTAAGCCTTGATCAAGGCTGCAGCATTATGACTAAATTCGTAGAACATAATCACACTGAATTCCTGCCCGCATAAACCGGAACAATACAGCCACAGTTTCCGAAACTATCCGCAACTATTTGCGACAATTTATGAACAGTTCTATATAACGTCCAAAATAACAATAAACCAACCGTACCATGAACGATTTTTACAGTTCGGGAAATGGTATTTGGGAAAATAACAATGTGGGAAATAGGCGGTTAAGTTATGTAACCATTTGAAAACGACGATTTTCTCGAACAAAATTTTTCATTTACTGTTTGCCAAGATGTTGAAATACTATCCATTTATTGGCCAATTTACTGTTATCAAAACAGTCGTGATAAAGTTGAACAATAAAGTTTAATTAGAAATGTACACTATACGTTATGTTGTTGATGTATGGTATGGTATGGTATTTTTAACGTATGCTGTACTGTTCTGTTGTGGTTATATCATATGAAAATAAATGGTGGATACAGATTCGCATAAAAAAAATGGATAAATCAAAGTGCAGAAAGTCAATTTTTAACTACTTTGCCACATTGCAGCGCTTTTTACAGTACTATTGCAAACATTAAAAAAATCAATCAAACATAAATTTTCACACTTTGATTAATCCATTTTCCTACGCGAATATTTCGAACTAAATCAATAAAACATACATATAGGTCGAAAAAATATCTATCACAATTTAATTATCCGATCATATTAAGTATATAACTGCATTTTATTAGGTTCTGTCACACGTTCCGAACGTAGCAATATATAGAAGTAGCAGTAATTAACTGACCGACACTGTCACTATTTTAATTTATATTACACTATTTTCACCACTCTATAGTGATAAAAACATCATAAACACTATTATTCATCACATGATCCTAAATTTATCATGCACCAGATGCACCATCACTGTAGCTCTTCGTTCGAGAGAAAACCTTCCACCGGGCCGGGCTCTCAGGTCGATGCGCGCATAAAACTTCCAGCTGAGCCGTGTAGCGAGATGAGCTTTGAACGACATCCGGCAGAATACATCACAAAAAGGTTTCCAGCTGGACCAGTCCTGCGGATTTGACAGATGGTCAGTTGTTACAAAAATCTAAGTTACCAAAGTGATTACCTGCCACTGGTTTTAGTTGGTCCAATTCCATTTTTCCTATCAACGATCGATTTTGTTGCTGACAGAGCTCATGCAGACGACAACACAAGTCATTTTGCAGGCTGGTTTTGCAGCAATTTGTTTGCTTCCAACGGTGGTACCTGCGTTGCATTTAAGATGAGGAATTCAGCAAAATACTGTTTGTCACGTAATCGTCCACAAGGATGTATTCAGATAACTTTAAACTTATTTATTCCATAATTCTACTAGGATTTGTAAAATCGACCGCAAAAACGTTCAAGCGGTTGATGTTTTGTTTTTTTTTACAGGCTGTCGAAAACATACACCCGCAAAACAATTAACACAGTTTCATATTCATTAAATGCATGAAATTTTTATTGCATAGAACGATTTTTTAAAGAAAGAAGAACAACGCATATTATTAATTAAAGCAAATGTTTTTTTATTGTTCTGAAATTTACACAGCCAATATGCATGTCATAGCCGTAATAATAATGATAATTTGTTGGTGAAAATTTTTAAGCGTTACATTGAACGCAATAATGTATGTAACAGTTTGCCAAACTGTTGCAAAAAAGTAATATATCTCGAAAACTTATTCATACAGACTCAAGTCAAGAAAGTATACAAACTTACTTTATCGATCCTACGTTTTTCGCCGACGAAATTCTACACGTTTTGCTCTGAACCAACTCGATTTTTCACTTTTAGAACGTTTAATTTCCGGATTTACAAAACGACGAAAGTAAGATTTTCAACTTTCGCAACCTAACCACTACTTTCGTCGCCCCACAGTATGGAGAGACAAAGTGACTTAACCACGAATCAAAACAAAACACTTCTTCAGTCGATTATACACTGGTAGAAAAACGTCGCAAGTAACTGAATAAAACGGCTTATAATCTTGTCATTAAATTCTCGTGTGAAATAATAGGAACTCCATAGTTTTTGAAAGCGAGCTCATTGTTTGCAAAATTTAAGCGATGTACACGGCGAAAAATTGTTAAAAAGGTTATTCATTTTAAAACAGTTTTAGAAGACAGGTTGTGATTCTTCTTAATTAATTTTCTCAAAACCGTATGAAAGTTACTTACGTCGATTTGAAAAAGTAATCGAGATATAGTTAAGTGTCCCTGAATTAGTATGTGACGAAAAATCAAGCCCAAACCGTTAGACAAACTGTGATCTTACATTTCAACTATACTTCGCGAATGTTAAGCTCCATATTATCCAACAATAAGTGGACATTGCAACAAAGGATTACTGTTTGGAATACGTTATAAAAATCATTTTATACAGTCAAAAGCTTTTGGTTCTATATTGTTCAACATAAGAGCAACTGCTTGTGATACATTAACATTTACAGTTAAAAGAAACATACTGTTTGGAATGAAAGACAAACTGTATTTTTCTATGCGGGTGGAGGGGTCTTGAAAGAATTTTTTTTACAGAATACTGAACAATAATCTAACATTATCCTAAGCGTGATCCACGAAACTCTGAACAGAATTTCAACAACAACAAAAAAATGGGCAAGATTCTCACAAAACCAAGGACAAGATTCTGCGCAGAGCTCTTGCTTTATCTTGATTAGTCTTTCACATAATTATAGGTGTGATTCTGACAGAATGTTGTGTAATTTTTTGAAAACTCTTACCATTTTTTCAATTATTTTGCAATAAAACTTGTAGAGAATACCTTGACTAAACCAAAATGAAATTTCTTGAAAATATTTCTTAATCTTAGTGAGTTATCTTTGATTTTTCTATGAATTTCCTAAAATATTAAATGGAAGAATTTAAACCATCCTATCATATCTCAAAATCCTGTCTTTGTATAAAATTCTTGATTTTGTAAAAAGTTGCTATGACTTTCGGATCCTATTTCAGGCAAAAGTTCCTAAATTCTTTCCAGTCTTCAGGACAAAAAGTTTTAAAATTCTGCCTGAAAACAAATGGTTGTGTAGGAGAAATTCATATTCGCCAAAATTTGCAACGAAAAACTTTGTTTGAAATATCTAGTAGATTCAGTAGATTTGTTTCTAGCTATATTAACTGTAAATTTCTTCAGAATTTTTCAAAGCTTCTTTCAGTTAACATTCAAAAGTTCTCACAAGGGAAGGTCACGATGGTGTTACACGGGATTTTCAACCGGACTATTTTTGTTAGATTCTACATGTCGAAATATGAAAAACCCCAAAGCCTTTCGGGTGATGGACCAGTGGTGTAGCCAGGAGGGGCTCTGAAAGGGGCAATTTTGTACGTATATTATATTATTAAGCTAATTGGAAATTTTACAAAAATATTTTTTTATTATCTATCGTGAAGGTAGAGAACAGAATTGACATTAATGTATGTTTAAAATGTATTTTCCATGCCATTGGCGTAACTAACATGGAATATGGACAGCAAAACAAATTTGGTTTTATTAGAATAGTATACCAATACTAAACCCATCCCGATTGCGCCTATGGCATGGAAAATACATTTTAAACATACATTAATGTCAATTCTATTCTCTACCATCACAATAGATATTAAAAAATATTTTTGTCAAATTTCCAATTAACTTAATAATATAATATACGTACAAAATTGCCCCTTTCAGAGCCCCTCCTGGCTACACCACTGGTCCATCACCCGAAAGGCTTTGGAGTTTTTCATATTTCGACATGTAGAATCTAACAAAAATAGTCCGGTTGAAAACCCTGTGTAAGACCATCGTGACCTTCCCTTGTCAGATAATTTAAAAATAAAAGACTAAACATATTTTCTTACAGAAGGTTAGTCAGTTATTTAATGTGTTCTAAAGTTAAGAAAGTATTTTAACTATTGATGACACTTTTGATGATTTTCATAAAAATTCTTGTAGCTCAAAATTTTTCAAAAAAAAAACATTTTAACTTTTAGGATATGTTTCGATAAGCTTTGACTAAGGGGCGCTAAAATGGAGGTTCGCCAAGGGCGCCATGAGGCCACGCTACGGCTCTGAGTGTGAGGTAAAAATATACGACTTCTGGTCGTTCCGGAAACGAAGTAGCAGCGTCTCGGAAGGAATTTTCCCATAACCGAAGCGGAACTCGAGAGGACCATCACAACGTTGGATTTATGGATCATACCAACAAGCACACCGTTTGTGCCTCCGGGGACTTTAGGCAGGAGGCTTTGGAAGCAATTTTCGAGCGGCAAATAATTCGACCGATTAAGCACCGACGATTTGGGTTCAGGGCCCGGAATGGGCCCAGTTGCTTACATGGCGCAATAAATATGTCGAGAAGAAAGTATCTGCGCAAATCTATTAATTTCGAGTTAAATCTTGCGGAGAATTTGCGACACTAACCAGCAGATGGGTTGCAACTGCGAGGGGTGCCCATTTGTTCAATGGCGACTGTTTAGGATTAGTGGAGGTGAACGTGATTTGTGTCAAACGATTTGATTGTGGTTTAATATAAGGATGCTGAATGGGAAAGATGAGATTGGGAAAAAACGAGATTAGACTGAATAAAACCAAAAGTGTTAAAATTTACGTTATCAAAGTCATAAGAAGAAGAAGTTAAATATATAAACATTTATTGTTAAGTTTTAGACAAAATCTGCCTAACTTGTTTGCTTCAAGTTACAATAGTAAACAAACTGGTTTGTTATGAATAATACTTTTTTTCGCTTTAAGATTTCAACTTCTACATAAAAAAAAACCTGATCAATTCACCTAGCACTAGAGGTGTCTCCCTATGTGGCCTAATTTATGATAACAAAGTTGATTTGACAGCTGCTACGGATTCGACTTTGTACATGGAACGAAACAAAATGCGCTGATGAGCTCAATACATCTTCTGGTTATCTGAGACACCTCTCACTCTAAGGACCTGGAATCGAATTGTATCTCCGTGATTCGTGATCAAACGTCAACATCCCACCGCAAAATCGCTAGTGTTTGGAGGTGATTTTAACCTCCAAATTGCGAAATCATCACCTCCAAGTTAGTTCTAATACCCTCCGTTATATGAATTATGGTGGCGCGTCGATCGTCGCAAGTTTCTCGTTAAACAGTCAATAGTAGCACAGAATTTATGTTACCCTGCGAATTCCTTCGGAAGGGAAGTAAAGCCGATCGTGCTAGCCAAGACAGAGCATCTCTTTAATAAAGATAATAAACGATACTATCGGTTTCCATTTCCAGTCTAAGCCACAACTTGATCATAGGTAACTTGAAATCATTTCAAATAAGTATAAAAAGAACAGCCAAATTGTGATCAACGATTTGACCATTGACAACACCTTTTCAACCAGCCAATCGCCAGCAATGACACATTGCGCTGATGCCCAAATCCCAAGAAAGCACATCCAATAAACAAATACCTTTATTCTTGTTGTCCGTTGCTTTCATTTGACCAACCGATACACCGATTTTATTGGCCATGTTGCTTACGTCGAATCCCTTTATATTTGATGGCTGTCCGGTCTGGCAGTCCAATATCGGAGTGACCCCGGGGAAACGATACCCATCTGTGAGGCAAATGGACAAATAAATGTTTACAACCTCCTCCTCTGTCGGCAAAAATGGATCGGGGTTTTTTCGATGACGTCTCGCAACCAACGGTACGCGAACGGAGGTAGGAGTCGGCGCATCATCTCCCTTTTGCTTTAGCGACATCGATGATGTGCCCTTATCCAGGGAGGGAGAAACCAATACAAAATTTCTCTACGTCACAGTGAGCCGAGATTTTGCTGTCACGAACTGTCACTGTGAGCCCGGATCTTGAACAATGGACAAACATGATAAAAGCGCGTAATTAGCCTAAGCATATTTTTGCATTTCATCAAAAGTAGCAAAAATCGAATTAGAATCAATTCATGCACATTCAAAAGTAACGTCACGAGAGCACCGTTTATTCTTATTGAATGTAACGTATTGGAATAAGGCTCTTTTTACTGTTTTCATTAAAACTGAAAATTAAACGCATAGAAAACTGTGGCCCTTTTTCAATGTTTGACCAGCAAAATCGAAGGTACACAACAAATGAAAACTAGCGATTTTCACTAAGCCTGCCTTGATTGTCGTTGGCAAACTGGAGTTATCTTGCAATTTGGAAAACAATTGTATCCAATTTCGTGTGTAGTATCGGTGCCTCCCTCCCAGCCCTTATCCAATCAACATCTCGACAGACGGTTGTGGGTTGTATTACACTGGGCACACCATTTACGTAATCGGTTGAGGGAAATTATATAGAATCACAACCTGTGTGAAACTGGTGTTACTAGAATGGAAGTCCCGCTCTCGGAATTCAATGTGTATGAAATTTCGGAGATTGATGTCGATTAGACTAAAAAAGAAGATTGTATTACATTCTATTTCTGTTCTGGGAAACAGGCATTCACATCTACAAGCTCAACCAGTGCTCTCTTGAGGATTTCTGAAAGCATTTATAGCTAAACAGGCTCTCCAAAATGTAAACTGTCCAGTTTTGAGTTCAACTACCATCAAATATAATAAATCTACGAGCTGTTTTATGGAATACCTATAAATGAAAACCAAATTTAGTACACCCCAACCTCTTTTTACGACCGTTATCGGGGGGTCGTAAAAAAATCGGTCGTAAAAAAAAATCAGGGTTATAATTATGTTTTTGAAAAATGCCATGTCTAGATGCGGAAATACTGATTTGAGATATTCGGCAAAGTTGAAGCATGGGTTGAGAACTTTCCAAAATGGCCGTTCAAGTTTTCATATTTTGGTAATAGATGGCAACACTGCTCGATTGTTATCAAAAGAGCCAATTTTATGGGGGTGTGATATGCAAATACCAACAAATTTTAAAGATAACGATACCGAATGTTCACCAAAGTTGAAGGAAGTGTTGCGTGCCATACAGTCGGCAGAATCACAAATGTTCATGCGGCTGGCAACACTGTTTAAGAAGAATAAAGAAGGGATCAAAACCATAAAACTTGAACGGAACAGAAAAATAGAATGCTTTGCAACATAGCAACACTTTTCAACTGTAATCCAGTTTTTTCATGAAAGGTTCAAAATTTCGTCGTAGCTGGCAACACTGCTTAAGTGAAATTGCATCACCAGGCAGTACAAGTGTGCATGCAACTTTTGTTTTGCGGATATCTCAGAATCCTGACCACTTAGAAAGATGGCGTCTTCGGCAAAGTTGTTCAGTAGCTCAAGGACTATAATTATTCTAGTCAAGAGTTTCGAGATTTTGCCACCAGGCGGCGCTAGTGAGCATAGAACATTTGTTTTACGTATAGCTCAGGACCCTAAACACTTAAAAAGATGGCGTCTTCGGCAAAGTTGTTTAGTAGCTCAAGGACTATAATTATTCTAGCCAAGAGTTTCGAGATTCGCTAGTGAGCATAGAACATTTGTTTTACGTATAGCTCAGGACCCTAAACACTTAAAAAGATGGCGTCTTCGGCAAAGTTGTTTAGTAGCTCAAGGACTATAATTATTCTAGCCAAGAGTTTCGAGATTTTGCCAACAGGCGGCGCTAGTGAGCATAGAAATTTTGTTTTGCGGATAGCTCAGGACCCTGACCACTTAGAAAGATGGCGTCTTCGGCAAAGTTGTTCAGTAGCTCAAGGACTATCATTATTCTAGCCAAGAGATTCGAGATTTTGCCACCAGGCGGCGCTAGTGAGCATAGAATTTTTGTTTTGCGGATAGCTCAGGATCCTGACCACTTAGAAAGATGGCGTCTTCGGCAAAGTTGTTCAGTAGCTCAAGGACTATAATTATTCTAGCCAAGAGTTTCGAGATTTTGCCAACAGGCGGCGCTAGTGAGCATAGAAATTTTGTTTTGCGGATAGCTCAGGACCCTGGCCACTTAGAAAGATGGCGTCTTCGGCAAAGTTGTTCAGTAGCTCAAGGACTATCATTATTCTAGCCAAGAGATTCGAGATTTTGCCACCAGGCGGCGCTAGTGAGCATAGAATTTTTGTTTTGCGAATAGCTCAGGATCCTGACCACTTAGAAAGATGGCGTCTTCGGCAAAGTTGTTCAGTAGCTCAAGGACTATCATTATTCTAGCCAAGAGATAAGAGATTTTGCCACCAGGCGGCGCTAGTGCGCATAGAAATTTTGTTTTGCGGATAGCTCAGGACCCTGACCACTTAGAAAGATTACGTCTTTGGCAAAGTTGTTCAGTAGCTCAAGGACTATCATTATTCTAGCCAAGAGATTCGAGATTTTGCCACCAGGCGGCGCTAGTGAGCCTAGAACTTTTGTTTTGCGGATAGCTCAGGATCCTGACCACTTAGAAAGATGGCGTCTTCGGCAAAGTTGTTCAGTTGCTCAAGGACTATCATTATAAAAGTTATGAGATTCGAGATTTTGCCACCAGGCGGCGCTAGTGAGCATAGAACATTTGTTTTGCGTATAGCTCAGGACCCTGACCACTTAGAAAGATGGCGTCTTCGGCAAAGTTGTTCAGTAGCTCAAGGACTATCATTATTCCTGCCAAGAGATTCGAGAAGACGCCATCCTTCTAAGTGGTCAGGATCCTGAGCTATCCGCAAAACAAAAGTTCTATGCTCACTAGCGCCGCCTGGTGGCAAAATCTCAAATCTCTTGGCTAGAATAATGATAGTCCTTGAGCTACTGAACAACTTTGCCGAAGACGCCATCTTTCTGCGTGGTCAGGATCCTGAGCTATCCGCAAAACAAATGTTTCATGTTTACTAGCGCTGCCTGGTGGCAAAATTTCGAATCTCATAACTTTTATAATGATAGTCCTTGAGCAACTGAACAACTTTGCCGAAGACGCCATCTTTCTAAGTGGTCAGGATCCTGAGCTATACGCCAAACAAATGTTCTATGCACACTAGCGCCGCCTGGTGGCAAAATCTCGAATCTCTTGGCTAGAATAATGATAGTCCTTGAGCTACTGAACAACTTTGCCGAAGACGCCATCTATCTAAGTGGCCAGGATGCTGTGCTATACGCAAAACAAAAGTTGTATGCTCACTAGCGCCGCCTGGTGGCAACATTTTGAAGCTCATAGCTTTTCTTATGGTTGCGCTTGAGCTACTGAACAACTTTGCCGAAGGCGCCATCTTTCTAAGTGGCCAGGATCCTGAGATATTCGTAAAACAAAAGTTTCATGCTCACTAGCGCCGCCTGGTGGCAAAATTTTGAATCTCATAGCTTTTATAATGATAGTCCTTGAGCTAATGAACAACTTTGCCGAAGACGCCATCTTTCTAACTGGTCAGGATCCTGAGATATCGGCAAAACAAAATTACGATGCTCACTAGCGGCACTTAGTGGCATAATTCGGCAATTCAGTGACCACCATTTGTTAGCCCTTGAACTACTGAACAATGTTGCTGAACATCATATACCTCTATTTTGAATACTTATTGAGATATTGATCATTTATAAAAACGGTCGTTAATCTGAATTTCGGTCGTAAAAAAGTGGTCGTAAAACGAACCGTCGGTAAAAAAACGGTCGTAAAAAAAGGTTGGAGTGTACTACACTTAAGCCTCCAGTTGATGTTCCCTCGAGCAAAGCTGGGTAACAAAAAGACAACAAGTTGTGGCAACATAACAAACGTGATAACAAAAGTTTATATTAAAGATATCATATACATATCTCATTGTGTCATCATTTGAAACACATTGATAACAAGTTGTGTTATACAGCCAATTCCCTTCATTGAGAACTCATTATATTATCAATTAGTTATAAAGATCGAATTATGATGATAAACATTAGACGTCATTCACCCGTCGATGGCATCCTCGATCTGACAACTAAAAATTCGTTGAAAACAAAAGTCTTTGTATTGATGGCTAAAAATAACAAAATGAACTCATGATGTATAATATCTTGTTATCACTATTTTATGCGGTAGTTATTCGACTTTTCTCGGGACCATGACTCGATATCGACTCATGGAACCATGCTTTGGTTTGACTGAATACCATTTAATTCCACTAAAGTTTGTATCCTTTGACAGATACGGGCGTCTTTAGGTGAAAATACATCGAAGCCAAATCTCGAATTTTGAAGATCACAAATCCGGAGAACCGGATAACTGTCGCTTGCTGGTGGTAACCAATCGATCACAATTTCAGCGCCGAGCATTGTTTGTTTGTTTTCTCCAGATTTGTGCTCTTGAAAATTTGAGCAGTGGATTAGATTAATTTTAATCTTCAGTGTCATGTACTAGACCCGACTTAGTCGAGACTAGTACATGACACTGAAGGCGGCCTCACAGTTTAGGCATAGGAAAATACGTGTATCTGTCAAATGATGCACTAGGCTTCGATTTCTGCAAAAAATCGAAATCGGTAATGTGCCTAGTAAAAATTATGGTAGGCAAAAATAAAAAAAAATCGTTTCAACAGTTCCGTATAAAAGTGATGCGAATACAGCTGGTTGGAACACGACTGCCTTCCATCTATCGAATCCGACCCGTTAGTTGGAACGACTGATAGCTGGTGAAAATGCTCCACACTAACGCATCTGGAGAGCAAATCGTCACGATACTTCAATGCGACAGTATTATTTTTTGCTGTGGAACGGATAAGTATATAATTTGTATTTTTTTATTTACTAAGGCACTCTGTGCTCGTGGCCACTACTGTGCCGGAATCATCTGATCTGTAGCTTCTTTACCGATACAGATCTATTTTCAACTTATCTATATTTACATCAACTTTCACTCTCTCCTGCTCTTTTACTCTCACACCGAGCAGGTAGGAGAGAGCTCTGCTGTTAGTGAGGCTAGCTGCCTGCGAAGAGGGTCAGTTTGTCTCAGTCACCATCTGATACTGACGGAGGATGGATGTGCTCTCCAAAGCACAGTCCACCGTGAGGCGTCTTCTGGTGGCTGGACGGGTTTTTTGTGGAGGGGCTGGGAATCGAACCCATGACCTTCCGCTTATGAAGCGAAAGCGTAACCTCAAGGCTACAGACCCCCCTAATGCGACGGTACTTAGACGTCAAAGTCAGTTTGGCATTTTCTGGTGACATTTGAGTGCTTTTTAGTTGGAATATTTTTCAACCAGCGAACATCCAACAATCGAGTCATTCCATGTAGTGGACCCCCAACGAGCGAATCCCCATTGTAAATGGGAGGAGATGTTAAAAATGAATTTTTACGTTACGTAATACGTCAACGCTCCCTGCGCCATCGTGTATCCCCTAAACTTGTCAACAACTCTCCTGAAGACACTATACATCTAAATCGTGAAAATCATATCCAAATTTTACATTAAAATTATTGACCACCCCTTTTTGCTCGAGACTGCTTGCGCCAAGTTGCCGAGCTAACAATCATTGGGCAAAGTTTTGTCGAACTTGAAAATTAAATAACTTCCGTACTATTGATATGATCAAATTCGTGTCTTCGACAAAAACTTTCGCAAATGTGTGCCCGATTTTTTCCAGGGGCAACCGGATTTTAAGCGTTGCTTTTAAATAATGCTTTTTGATGATTCTTGTAAATGCATCTGTTTCCATACTGTAAAATTGAAATTCCCATACTAATCTTCAAGTCGATAGCGCACAAGCTAAACGATGTTTTAGTATTTTTATATTTTGCAACGATTTTTTTTTTAATTTTTACCTATCAAAATTTACTAGGTACATTACCGACTTCGATTTCTCAAGAATTATGAGCCAGGTCGCTACCCATGCGTGTTCGTTCAATTATATTTTACCAAAATTTCAGTGCATGTATCCTCCTAAAATGTTTTTTTTTTAATTGTAAATATTCCCTGTAAATAGTTTTTTGTTCATTATTATTATTATTCTTATTATTGTTATTTATATTATTAGTATTTCGCTTATTGCTACTTGTATTACTATTATGACTTTTATTATAATTATATATGGCTGCTTAAAAATAATGAATTTAAAATTGAAATATTAAAAAAAAATAATATAAACTGAAATCAATAAAAAGAAATATCGAACGCACTCCCCTTGAACATCCCTATCCCAATCATAAGGCTTACTACCCACACACCTAGGGGATGCGGACTCGACGATTTAGTTTGTTCATAATCAACCCCATAATCAATTTTGTTCATACTTCATTCTTATGGGAGATATCATTGCGATGTTTCATCGAACGCGGTTGTTCCTTTCCTGGACCTTTCGTCGCACGGAATTTTGAGCAAATGCACGGTGTTTTATATCCAGCGGACCAGTCAATATTTAGCACGCAATAAGCGCTTTTTCGCGGATTTGCGTTACTTATAATACGGCATAACTGATAATATAAAAATAATGTATTAAAATATTTATTTAAACCGTAATATATAAAAATATTTATTTAAACGGGTTTCAATGCGATTGATTTTTTTTTTCATGAACTTTTAGATAAGTTTTCAGCACTGTTCTCAGGAGAAAGCATTAAAAAGGCCAAACATCCAGATTAACACTATTTTGAATTCAAATGTTTATTGATTAACTTATTTTGTCATGGAAATTTCCAATAGGAAAAGATCCTGAACTGACCGGGAATCAAACTCAGACACCTTTAGCATGGATTTGCTTTGTAAACTGTGGCTAATAAAGACCACGAATCATTCATTTGACTGAAACTTGAAAGATTATATTTGTTTGAGCCTGCATGAGCATTAACCTTACACCATGTCCAATACATTCTCATAGGGAAGGTGTACCGGTATTCGCCATGTACCAGTTATTCGCTACCCCCGGATTGTATACAGTTTTACGACATATATGGTTGCCAAATGTTTAGTGTTCGCTAAATTGCTTTAAGATGATACGGAAACATTCTTGGAAACAGCAACATTTTCTCAAAAAACAATAGATAAAAAAATTTCCTTAAAATTTTTGCTCCTTTGCACCTATTTTTCGCCATGGTGTTCCTGATTCGCCACCCTTCATAAGAAATCATCGTAGGTGGCGAATTCAGGAACCGAAATTAAAATCGTAGCCAATACTGGTGCAAATTGACTTCGCCACCCCCATTTTTAATACACAAACAAAGTTTCTGGTTAGTTTTTATATTTTTTCTACTGAGCATGGATTGAAAGCTTTTGTTTAATGTATTGACAGTAGCCAAAGGTCTTTTTATGTATGTATAAACAATATTTTTCCTTAGTGTGGCCAAAACTGGTACACCTCCCCTACACTTTTTTCTTTCTGCGTCGTCGTATAACGAAGGATCATTTATCATCAATGTATTGGTGTTAAGTTGCTCTACCTTTGCACCAATGAATGAGCACTGTGTATGCTTTTCTTAATTCAGTGTTCACTTGTTATCGACAATAGAAGAGTTTCGGGCTGACACGTTTGTGCCTGGGCGCTCTTTTCAAAAATTACTCGTCGAGAAATGTGTCAGACAGAGATAGGAACATTCCACGGTTTCAAAGCGCTGCTCCAGTGATAATTTGGGGAGGTATTTGTAAGCGCGGTAAATTACCACTCGTTTTTATAGATAAAGGTGTTAAATTCAATGCCGTGTATTATAAAACGGAAGTTTTGGAGAAAGTTGTGAAGCCAAATGATAAAAAAATGTTTGGAAGAGACCATTATGCCTTCCAACAAGATGGAACAACCTCCCGCCAGCAAATCTCGTTCAGAGCTGGTGCAGGGAGAACTCAACAGACTTTTTGGCGAAAGATGAATGGCCTCCCAGTTCACCAGGTCTGAATCCTTTGGATTACTTCGTGTGGTCATATGATGTCCAAGGTTAACGAGCACAAAGCGTCTAACTTGGCGCAATTCAAAAGCGTAATCCAGCGTATTTGGAATGAAATGCCCATGAAAGTCGTGTGTGCCGCCTGCGACACTTTCGAAAAACGCCTTAAGCTGATTGAAAGGGTTAAAGGTGGAGTTATTCCAAAACATTTGCTCTGACTGATCTACTGACTGCTGAAGCGCAATAATTGTGTTTTTCATTTGTATGAGAATATATTAGACACGGTGTACTTATAAACCTCCAAGAGGTCTCTGGCTAAATTCAAAGGACATTACTTAAAGAAGGTCGGTTAGTAGGTGGTTGGTAAATGCTTGGCATGGCGTACCATTGGTAACTCGCGTAGCTGAAGGAAAAATAGACCCCTTTGAGAGGTCCTTAGTCCTCTGCATAGCAACTCCTAACCTCACCTCCTCACGGGGCACTTCTCCGACTTTCTGGACGTCAGGAACTATCGTGGCGTTAACATCGACTATAACCACTATCTGGTGATGGCTAAACTGTGCCCAAAACTCTCCGTCATTAACAACGCACGGTACCGGCGACCTGGTGGCTTAAGCACTGGGATGCATACGCATAGCACCTCGAGGCTGCATTACCAGAAGAGGGTGAGCTGGATGAAGCCCCTCTTGAGGACTGCTAGAGAACAGTGAAGGCAGCCATCAACAATGCAGCTTGAAGCAACGTCGGGTACGAGTGACGGAGTCGACGGAACGATTGGTTCGACGTGGAATGTAGGCAGATTCTGGAGAAGAAGAATGCAGCTCGGGTGGTCATGCTGCAGCAAGAAACCCGGCAGAATATGGATCGTTTTAGAAGGAAACGGCTACAGCAGACCCGCCTCTTTTGAGAGAAAAAAAAACGCCATGGCAAGCCGCCTGGAGGAGACGGAGTGTGAGGAGATGAAGAAGCTGTGCCGGTCTCAAGAAACAAGTAAGTTTTATCAGAAACACATTGCATCTTACAACGGCTTCATATCGCGAGCCGAGATGAGCAGGAATACGGATTGGAGCATCTTGACGGAAGAGCGTGAGGTGATCGAAAGGTGGAAGCAGCACTTCGACGAACACCTGAAGGGCGCTGAGATCACAGGCAATGAAGGTCGAGACAACGGAGGAAATGCCTTCATCAGTATTGTGGACGATGGAAACCAACCAGCCCCCACTTTGAAGGAGGTTAAGGATGCCATTCACCAGCTTATGAACAATAAAGCTGCTAGAAAGGATGGTACCGGAGCTTAACTCATAAAGATGGACCCGGAGAGACTATCCATTTGACTGCACCGTCTGAAAGGCACAATCTGGGAATCAGATCAGCTACCGTATGAGTGGAAGCAAAGGGTAATATGGACCATCTACAAGAAAGACGACCAGTTCGATTGTGAGAACTTCCTAGCGATCACCATCCTAAACGCAGCCTACAAAGCTTTATCCCAGATCATCTTCCGTCGTCTGTCACCTGTAGTAAACAAGTTCATGGAAAGTTATCAAGGTCGACAACGGACCAGATCTTTACCGTACGGCAAATCCTTCAAAAATGTTGTGAATACCAGGTCCCAACGCATCACCTTTTCAACGACTTCAATATACATACGATAGTATCTGCAGCGTAGATCAATGGAAAATAATGGACGAGAACAGCTTTCTCGAGAAGCTCATAGGGCTAAAAACGATGGAAAGTATGCACAATTGCCTGACTATTTCAGGCGAACATTCCAATTCGTTCGAATTTCGCCGGGGACTATGACAAGGTGATGGACTTTTGTGCCTGTTGTTCAATTCGCGCTAGAAGGTGTTATGCGAAGAGCCGGGGTAAGATTTTCACGAGATCCATCAATTTGTTTGTTTCGCGGATGATATGGACATTGTAGGATGAGCATTTGAAACGTGGAAGACCTGTACGCGAAGGCCTGAAACCCGAGGCAGCAAAAGTTGGCCAGGTGGTGAATGCGTCCAAGACAAAATACGAAGGCGCATCACCAGTGGAAGTCAGGTCTACTATGGTCTCCACAAGAAGCTACGGTCAAGATTCATCCGCACTAATGTACCATGTACAAGACGCATATAAGACCAGTAGTTCCCGTTGGGCATGAAATGTGGACGATGCTTGAGGTGGACCTGCTGGCACTTGGGCTCTTCCAATGCCCGGTGGTGAAGAACAGTACCTAAATGGAGCTACAGACTTACGTAAATAGACGCTTCAGTGTAATGGTGGATTCTCACAAGATGTAAGGGCCTACATCTGTCCTTGCAGCAGCCCATACGCATTCCTCCGTGTAGGTCACCAGGGTATCATATCGGAAATAAATGAAAATCTATTTGGAATTGTGTCTTATGCGATGTGTGTGCGTGATTGTATCGATCCCGGTGCAAACCCAAGCTGTCTGGGGTAGTAAATGGGGACCGGAATAATGGTGATTAGATAAGTTTCCCTACGCCCCAGTTATCGTAGCCGTCGGAGGTGAACGTTTTGGAAATGGTTTCGATTTGCCGTAAAAATGGAATTCTGTTCCAAAGACAGAGCCCTTAGGTGAGGGAAATTTGACCTTACCGAAATCACCGGCAGCGTCGTCTTGTTTGGGTGGATTCTGAGAGAAGGTGGATCAGTATGGGGGGGACAACCAATGGCGCATTGATATCAATTTCCAAGCGAAAGTTAACGAATGAGCCAATTGGGAAGCACTTTGGGTGAAAGAAAAAGCTGGAGATAATTGAACTGAGCAACATCGGAAATTGAAGGCCATCGGAGCGTGGTGTGATTTTGATAGGTGAAATGGGTAGTTGATTTTCAATTTCGAGGAGATTTAGGCTATCGCAGTTGGGAATGGTCTTGGATAAGCAAAATTAAGGTTTGGGCATTTGGTTACTCAAGCTGATTGTGATTCTAATCATGTCCGTGTTACATTTCAAATATCCCATGAAGCGATTCTCAATCCCATCAGCTCCACTTTCAATTATTTTCGAGCCGACTGTAGTACATATGAAACATATATCGATGGTAATCTTCATGTTAACATACCTTTGTAAGCAAAACATGATATTGACTAAGCTCTCGAAGCGTCAACTAATTCCATTGTTGAAGCAAGAGGCATTGCAACACCAAAATGTGAAGTAAAATTCGAATCCGTGATTATAGACGATGATCCGTCTTAGAAACGTTAGGAGAAGGCAATTTCAACGCATTCGCGATCCTGCTATAAAAAATATTTGGCAGGATCTGCAAGAAACTTGGCATCCCTTAACCCTTTGGGGCCGGCGCGGTCATATATGACCGCAGTACAAAAAAGGCTTTTAAAAAAGAACCAATGAACAAATGTGTATACTGTCTTCGGCAAAGTTGTCCCAAATATACTCTTTTATCAGAGAAAAATATGAAGTATATGCCTTTATGACCTAATTGACAACCTAGAACACCCTGAACATCCTGAAGTTTGGAAAATTGAACTATAAGTACATACGAAGCGTGAAATGCTGTTTGTGAACATAAATGATGTTCAGGCTAGATAATACAGAATTACTCTTTTAACGAAAACACTATTTCACTTGCTTTGCTATGTCCTGGGATGTTCTAAGACGTCCAAACTGTCCTGAAGCACACTCTTTGAAATCTACAAGCGTAACAGTAATTGTTTGGGTTAAAAACAATAACATTACAAATTCAAATAGAATCTACCAACCTCTGAGAATCTCAAGAGCTATTTCAAGGAACGTTTGGGATATTCCAGGCCCTCCAAATTACCCTGGAGTTCAGAACTTCATGTCTACACTTGTTCCAGTAGTTATTCTCGCTAAACTGAGTGAAGTTATATAATCTACAATGTTTACTGAACCTTGTCACGGATCAAAAGGCTACTTCAAGAAACGTTTGAGGTATTCCAGGCCCTCCATTTACCATGGAAATCTGAATTTCATGTCTACATTTATTCCAGTAGTATTTCTTGCTAACTGGGTGAAGTTATATAATCTACCATGTTCACTGAACTTTCGCACGTATCAATAGGATGTTTTAAAGAACGTTTGGAGTATTCCGGGCCCTCCAAATTACCCTGGAGTTCAGAACTTCAGGGCTACACTTATTCCAGAAATTTATCTCGCTAAACTGAGTGAATTTATAAAATCGTTCCTGTTCACTAAACCTTCTCATGCATCAATAGGCTGTTTCAAGGAACGTTTGGGATATTATAGGTGCTCCAAATTACCCTGGAGTTCAGAACTTCAGGTCTACACTTATTCCAGTATTTTTTCTTGCTAAACTGAGTAAAGATATATAACTTACCAAGTTTACTGAACCTTGTCACGGATCAATAGGCTAATTCAAGGAACGTTTGGGGTATTCTAGGCCCTCCAAATTACCCTAGTGTTAGTAACTTCAGGTTTACATTTGTTTCAGTAATTTATCTCACTAAACTGAGTGAAGTTGTATAATCTAACATGCTCACTAAACCATCTCATGGATTAATAAGCTCTTTGAAGGAACGTTTGGGATATTCCAGGCCCTCCAAATTACCCTGGAGTTCAGAACTTCAGGTCTGCACTTGTTCAAGTAATTTATCTCGCTAAACTGAGTGAAGTTATAAAATCTAACATGTTCACTGAATTTTCTCACGGAGCAATAAGCTGTTTCAAGGAACGTTTGGGGTATTCCGAGCCACTCAGATTACCCCGGAGTTCAGAAATTCAGATCTACAATTGTTCTAGTAATTTTTCTTACTAAACGATGAGGTTATTTAATGTTCACTGAGCTTTCTCACGAATCAAATAGATATTTCAAGGAACGTTTGGAGTATTCCAGGCCCTCCAAATTACCCTGGAGTTCAGAACTACAGGTCTTCCCTTGTTCCAGTAATTTTTCTTTCTAAACTGAGTGAAGTTAAATAATCTACTATGTTGACTGAACCTTCTCATGGATCAATATGCTGTTTCAAGGAACGATTGAGGTATTGCAGATCCTTCAAAATTTCCCCAGGACTTCAGAACTTCAGGTCTACTATTTTTCCAGTAATATTTCCTTCTAAACTGAGTGAAGTTATATAATCTACCATGTTCACTGAACCTTCTCACAGACCAATTGGCTATTTCAAGGAACGTTGGTGATATTCCAGGCTCTCCAATTCACCCTGGAGTTCAGAACTTCAGGTCTACCCTTGATCCAGTAACTTTTCTCGCTAAAATGATCCCTTTGGGGCCGGCACGGTCATTTATGACCGCAGTCGGAAAATGGCTGTATAAAAAGAACCAATGAATAAAATTTAGTGTCCTCCGAAAAGTCCTTGCAAATATACTTCCCTGTCAGGGAAAAATTTTAGGTGTATGCCTAAATGTCCTACTTGGCAACCTAGAACATCCTGAACATGCAGAAGTCTGACAAATTGAATAATTAGTATAAAAGTAGCTTAAAATGCCTTTTGTAAATACAATTGATGTTCGTACTTGGTAATACATACCTATTATGTCAAGAAAAACGCTGCTTCACATCCCAAGAAACAATTGTAGGCGATTAATAAACTTGTCTGCTTAACTAAAGCTTTACAACAGCCGTGGTAGTTGAACAAAAGTATAAGTTGTATAAAGTGATGATCAAATGTTGCATATATTCTTAGCAGCGCTTTAGTTCCAAGTTCATGAAATTTTAATAGTAAGTAGAACTAAAGTTGAAGCAACGTTGGTTGATAATTTAGTTTGGTTGTGTAAAAGCCTCTCTGTTATAATTGAAGATGAGTTGTTTCTATAAATCCGGACTCTGTTGTTCCATATGCGACATACAATTGAACAACAAGCTTTTACAATTTTAGAAACACTTGTTTCGTCACTTTTTCAACAATACTTAAATGGGTCGAAACGGTAGTGGTGATATATTTACTTTGAGAAGCTTTGAATTCGACTTTTCAACCACCCGTAATATAAAAGCTCTTAAACACAGTTGTAGGCTCATCGTTGTTCAAAAATTGCAGAACTGCGGTAGTAACCATTATTACCGATTAAGATTCAAATACTTAATCACAAGTGTTGTTCAACTTACCAAGAAACAATTTCTCCCTTGAGAAAAGTTTCTGAGAGCTGATTTATTCAGCTATTGGTTGTTTAATGATTGACTTAGGAAAAATAAAACTGTTATTCAAGCTTCAATCGCCCAGAAATGGAGAATCTATTCAATAATAAACCATTTGATTAACGTAATACAGTAGATGTCTATTCAATGACCTTACATCGGCTGTTAAACAGTAATAACATTTTGAATAGACTCTTCAATGTGTATTCAACAATAACACAACTAGTTATCCATTGAACATTCAGAAATGCTTGTTCAGCGTTTGTCTAACAGGGATTTATAACGAGTAATAACTTAATAGTGGAAGAAAAGTTGAAGAAATCCTTATTACTTATAATCACCATCATTCCAAAAAAAAAACCTTTGTACAGTGTTAATTCAACACCATATTTTCATAAGGTGATTATTCATCTTCTATTAAACTGTAATAACGCTTGCGTTTGAGACTTTTTCACAAGCAATGTTCAACAATGATGTTTACATACACCGAAGGCAAGCAAAATACTTAGACAATGTTTAAACAACCTATGTACGATAATCTGTTCGATTATCTTATTATCTTTAAATACTGCACTTATCCTGCTGATCTATATAACCTTGGTTGGAGCAGTGGAAATGCATGCGCCTGTAAATCGGAAGGTCCTGAGTTCGAGCCCCGACATCGCAACAATGTTTGATTAATTGAAATTTAATAATGAAGCGTCAAATTCCTAGGCATCCAGAAACGAGTATTAAATAAAGTGCGCAATTAACTATCAATGTTTTTGCTGTTTACATTATAAAATAAATGTTGAAGAAACATCGAACAAACCTCTTTTTGTACGTTTATACAATTAATTCTATAAATAAATATGATGTCTAATTTAGTTGATCAAAACACTTAAACAAACTGTGCTCAGCATGTGTTGTTGTTGAACGAATGCTGAACAAAGTTTACTGTTTTGTACGCTAGTTATCATGAGTAATAATGGTATCTACAGCTTTTCTTCGACAATTTAGAAAAAAATAAAACGTCATGAAATCCTGTCAAACAAACGTCTAATAAGCATCTCTGGATGTGCTCTGTTTACTTGGTGGATTAAATGTTGAATAAACATTATAAAGTTTATTTATAATGTTACTACTGTTTAACAGCCGATGTAAGGTCACTGAATAAACATGTATTAGATTACGTTAATAAAATGGTTGTTGTTGAACAGATTCTCCATTTCTGGGCGAATAGGGCTTGAATAATAGTTTAATTTTGACTAAGTCAATAATTAAGAAACTAACAGCTTAATAAAACAGCTCTGAGAAACTTTGCTCAAAGCAAAAATTGTTTCTTGGGATGCCTTCTCATGTCCTGGGATATTCTACGACGTTCAGACTATCCCAAAGCTCAATTCTCGAAATTTACAGCAGTAGTTGCTTGCGCTAGAAATAATCAGCGATGCCAGATTTCTTTGGAAATCGTTCCGTAGACGAAAAGTGATAAGTGGGGGGAGAGATCCCCCGCATTGCAATTCCGTAGATTTCCGTTGAAAAAATCCGTAAATTACCGTAGAATAATGAGAATTTCCGTAGCTTTCTGTAGAAAATATACATTTTCCGTAGAATTATCTTACGGATCCGTAGAAAGTGCTCAATTCAGTAGATCTACGGAAATTTCCGTAGATCTGGCAACGCTGCAAATAATAATATTTTCAACTCAAACGGAATCTATTGACCTCTGAGAATCTCAAAAGCTTTTCCAAACTATCCTGGAGTTCAGAACTTCAAATCTGCCCTTGTGGCAGTGTTTTTTTTTTCGCTAAATAGAGTTCAGTTATATAATCTACCAGGTTACATAGGGCCCCCATAGCCGAAGCTGTAAAGACGCGGGTATTCATCATGACCATGCTGAGGGTTCCGGGTTCGATTCCCGGTCGGTCCAGGATCTTTTCGTAATGAAAATATTCTTGACTGCCTTGGGCATAGAGTAAAGGGTGTCCACGATGAAATTGCCACACACAAAATTGATTCGCAAAATTCGAGTTTTCATCCGATTGCCATCAAAAAACTTTTAACAAACACTGTTGTGACAGGTTGAAGTTTGTATTTACAAAGGGGCTATCTTTGGCCAGGACTTGCACGCTAACCCCCAGCTACCTAGTGGCTGGGTGAATCGTACCCATTTTTTGTTATTAGGAGTTGTAAAAAACTGCATAACGCTTGAACCCAGATTTGTTAAATTTAGGAAATCGACACTTTAAAAATATGGCGAAAGCATGGTAAAAGACATGAAAATATAAGAAACAAAAACATGATTATCTACTCGTATTTACGGATGCTTTGCAGTTACAGAAAATTTACTGTACAGCCATACAAATCCCAACTGTTTACTTCTTTCTTTCTGACTGACTTTTTTCACGCGTGTAAACATTAGTGCATTAGTGACATGCCATACGGCTTCATTTGATTCGGTTGGGAAACGGTTTGAAACGAAAAACGCACTACGATGCATTTTTCAGCCGAATAAAATGGAGCCGTTTAGCATCTAAACAAAGCCACCAAGTGCCCTATGGAAGACTCTCAACAAGATTTGGATGAGAGTGTCGTGAAACTTCTAAAGCCTCTCGGCTATGGGGCTCTGCACGAAAATCAGTCCCTCTTTTTCACTCTTCCTTGAAATTAGTAAACAACAAGGCCAGTAAACGTCAAAATCCCATAGAAAATCAAAACAGTGCAAAGCCCTATACGGAGCGACGCCGAATGAGAGAAAGAGGTGGAGATAAATAATGTCGTCACTGCGCAAGCTTCCATTGAAGTGTTAGCATATGCGTGCGAAAAAATTTGCACCCTTGGCAAAGAGTGTACCAAGTGCTTAACGGACAATAAGGCCATCCATGAGACAGCTGTGATCAGCTAAACTTTTTTGTTTACCATGAATTTTTGACAATCATCGCTTGGGGAACAAAGGAGATTGGTAAGCACTGATGACGCTTAACGAAATTTCGGTAAGTTTGTGTTCACTGTGCTTGCACTTTGAGCTGTCAATCCAATCGCGAAGTGTCCTCATGGATAGTCTTATAGTCCACACTGCTATCTGTTGCAAGAACCGTGCGAAGCACTGTCTGCCATGATGGATTTTTAGTTGACGTTTGCCTAACACGCACACTACTACACGAATTGCCTGTAAGTTTTGTTCGCATCATTCAGCAACGTGTACACTATCAAAAGTCAAAGCGGTCGAACACTAGCGCCTCTGGTGGAACGATCGCGTCGGTCAAATGAAATTCAAATTCATCGTTAAACGCATGTACCATGAGCTTCTCAAGAGTGTTACATCTGTTTGTCTGTGACAGTACAGTAGTGACGCCTCTACACGGATAGTCGTGTTGCACGATTGCAAAAAAGAAGTAGAGCTCGAGATTTGTATGACGATTACCGGATCTTTTCGTAAAGGAAAAAGTCTTGACTTCCTTGGGCACAGAGTATGGGCGCATGCCTGCCACACGATATATCCATGCAAAAAGGTCATTAGCTGAGAAAGATCTCAGGTAATAAATGTGGAAGTGCTAAACTAACACTAAGCTGAGAAGCCAGCTTCCTCCCAGTGTAGGCTGACCATAAGCCAACTAGATAAAAACGGGACAAATAAAAAACAAAAACGGGACAATTTTAAAAGACATAGATTATGCGATTGTGCTACTTTTCCCCGAATGGTCCGTTTCTCCAAAGCCATTTCCCCGAATGACCCTTTCCCTTGTAAAGCAATGCAGCTCAAAAAAGTGCAATAATAGACTTTACCCGAGCAGGCGAAAAAAGCTAAGTAATACCAAATTTTGATATAGACTTACAAAAGTGATATTAACTTGAAAGATATAAGAGATAAAAGATCCGAAAATAATATCTTAAATTTATTCCTAGAATACTATTAGCATATCATATTTAGCTTTTATAAGATCTCACCAATATCAGCGAGCTATTCCTTAGATCTTCCAACATCAAATTTAGCTATAGTTTAGAAGTTCCAGGAATAAAATTTTGATATTATCTTCAAATCTTTTATCTTTAATGTCAATCAAATCAATATCTCGATTTAATGGTCTGAACTTTGCTTCTGCTCGGGTAGTAAGATAGTGTTGAGTTAGAAAGATCGATAAGCTACCAAAGAAGGAGATAATTGATAATTGTCGACTAAATACATATTGCCAAAAATACATATTGTTCACCACCTTGAAATGCGAAAGGTTATGACAATTATGAGTGTTAGAACTTTTTGGAGAACTGAGCTATTCGGGGAAACGGGGTTTTTGGGGAACTAGCATTCTGAGAACGATATTCGGAGTACCGTCATTCGAGGGAAAGTAGCAGAACCAGATTATGCAATCCCAAGCTACATGTCTGTATGATTCAATGAAAATCACTTAAGAACCTTGATGCGCATTTTTTGATTTCCAAGAACTTTCCTAAAAAAAATCGTTACACTTTTCAATGTTTCCAACTCAAACGTAATTTTTTCTAATATGTCATTACCTTATTGAAATATCCACTTTTTAAAGAGTTAATTCAATCAATTGCGTATCAGAAGTAAACACATAGTTGTACTTTTTCATTTTAGGTATTATAGAATAATTATCTTATAAAAATCCGTATTTTGGAAATCCACCAAAATTTGGCATAAATATGAGTAAAGAAACGCAAAAAGTTAAGCAGAAGCATGTACGAATCAAGTTTAACTCTGTTTGAGAAACTAATGATTGCTTGGAAAATAGATGAGTAAGACAATAAACTCTGAAATATTCCTAAAAACTGTTGTTTGTTTTTATTGTTTTACTGAGGTTGAAAATTTTGTGCCAATTCTCCATTTCCTAAAATACGGGACAATTCGAGCATTTTCCATAAAACGACGGGACAGCCCGTCGAGGAGATGAAAACGGTACTGTCCCGTTAAATACGGTACGTATGGTCAGCCTATCCCAGTGGGAACGATATGCCAAGAAAAAAGAAGAAGATTCGTCGACAAACACATATATTCAAAACATGTTTCTACTACATGTTTTCACAAATTGTTCTCAAACAAAAGGTGAAAAGCAGGGGAGTTGAAAATAGTATATTTTTACGTGACATAATTTATGGATGCTTCCCAATAGATGTCGCTAATCATGACTGGAAACTTTGTCGAATACACCATGTTTCGGAAGTGCTTCGTTTCGTGGTTGTTAATTTATTACCACTAAATCCTGACTCTCATCGCGTTGTAGATCTTATGTACTGAACATCCCGACAAGTTAGATAATCTAGAACATTCGAAATGATCTGATAATATTTGCTGAACACTCAGAAGGTTCAGAATGTACGGTAGATTACAGTTCATCACCTTGTATGATGATTAAGGTTGTTATTACAAGCATAGACTTCAAGTTATAAACTCAAGAGCAGTTTAGAAGACCTAGCACCTCCCAAAAAAAATATTTGTCATCATTTCTTGTTATGTTTAGCATTTTGAGCACCAAAACTATTGAAAGGCGTTCAAAAAACTGTATAATAGTTCTTGGAAAAAATCAGGCCCCAATGGGTTAAAGAAATTGCTATATGATACCGACCTGATCAAACCCGCTCCTGTATTCAATTTGACCCCGGATTACGTTAGTTTATATTAACGTATACCAACAAATTAGATAGAGATTTGAAGAATCAAAGTAGGGTGAAGTTTGGGTCTTTGCCCTACAACAACATGATACAAGCTTCAGAATAATCTAACTGAATAGTAAAACTTAAATAATACTAATAATTACAAAGCAGAAGAATTGCCAGGGTATGATAGCACCTACCATAAACCATCTTATCCATTTTCAATGTCGATTTGACGCTCAAACGACAGCAAACTTAGAGCTATGCAATTGACCAACATCTCACGTTCATCGCATACCGAAAACCTTATCATCACGCGAATTGCATGCCTTCGCCTCAAAACACTGAACTGCAAAACGCTGTGCTCGTTTGGTGCCTCCTACCCTTACCTGGTTAGGATTTAGTAGGTTTGTTTCTACTCATGTCTGCCAATAAACCGCAGGCGTGACAGATCGCTTTACAACCATCTGTCACGGAGCGAGATTTTCGTTTCGTTTGGAGACCGTAAAACTGTCGTTTGATGATTGACGGTCGACCGGCTGGGATGCGATGTGAGATGTGATGATATTCCACGCCAGTGGCAACGATGGCAGTAAACAGAACTGCAATTCCACTGAGTTCCAGCCCACACCGGACCGAACAGAAGATAAACAGTGCTGGATTGAGGTAGGTGCTTGGTAGGTGCTCAGAGTGAATCTCTCTTATGGCCGAACAGCAATTAGCGTAGATGAGGATGCTAATGATGTGGGGATTTTTTTTGGAAATGCAACAATTTAGTAGCTATCAGTGCGAAAATTTTCCACTGCATCAGCTGATTACTCCTCAACTTTTCACTCATAGCCACATATAAACATGCATGTTTAATAATTGCAGAGACAGATAAATGAAATTTTGTCCTACTAGAAGCTGCAAAGACGCTCTTTAAATTTTAATATACGTCAATGTTCAGCATCACAAGTGCTTAGATTAGATTAGGTTAGTCAATGATTAGCATAATGAATTGGAATAATAAACAATTTAAGCAACATTTATTAGAAGTTTAGAAACGTTTGTATAGATTTTTTTACTAATGTTTTATTCATTTTATAATTGAACAAAAAAAAACATTCTAGGTATTAAAATCTGGTCAATGAGCTACGTATGTTTGTCTGTCATGCATGTTACAGGTTTCCATTCTGAATGAATAATCATTGCAATGTATTAAGTTCATTGTTCACACCACTGAAAATATCAGTTACAAGTTATATCATATGTTTTGTAATCAGTAATATAACGTTTATATGTATACATCGAAGAGAAACTCCTGATCCCAATAATAAAGGATACGACGCTCTGTATTGGAAAGCAAAACGAACTTCTGTTGATTTAATCTCTCTAATTAACTTTTTCCGTTTACGTGATTTTCAATTTCATTTAGCAGTTTATCTGCCAACCATCATCCCCTTCACTTACCAACTCGACCACCCCCACGGGATTTATACTTTTCGATGCAACACGAACACGAACGAAACTTCCATTCCAATCCGAGATCCGGGATAATCTATTTTGGGTTTTCGGTTTCCCTCAACCGAATAAGAAATTAAACGTTTTCAGGTACAGGCGGTCTTCCCTCGGAAAAGTCATACAATATTCACCAGCGGCGTGTCGGTCAAATCGAGTTAAAAGTGCAAAAGCTCCAAGAAGCAGAAACCAACAGTCAAAGAACTTGTAATGAACCCGTATTCCGGGCGTTCGAATTTTCCATTTATCATCCGCCGGGGCAGTTCGAGTGTGATCCGGTTTGAGTTGAGGAAGCCAAATTCCTTTTCGGTCCCGGCGAAGAAGCTCAGAGTGGCTTAACTGACCAACTCGACCGTGGGATCTGGAGAGTCTGCGAAATTGGAAAACTGTCTCCTTCAATCCGGGGGAAAAAGTTGCACGAAAGCGCAGAAAAAAAATAGTCAAGTGGTACAGACGAACAAAAATGAACAAGAATGTCCTCTTCAACGTGGATTGCCTTTTGTTTGGAAGGTACCGTAAAACGGTGTATTTTTGATAATACAGTGTGTTCAAATTAACTTTTTTGAGTGACTCAAGGATCAAATCATGTTTCTTGAATTGGGGATTGCTCAATCTGATGCCGCTCTCAGAAATTCTCCAGCACTCCACAAGCTGTACAAGGTGAATTTCATTCCGTTTATAAGTAGCGGGACCTAAACTGGTTACGTAGTCTGTAAATGTTTCTTGTTTTTTGTAGGTGTTTTCATCGGCTTTTTTCGGTGAAATTAACGTTAAAACTTGGCATTTACCAAACGTTTTGACCTACTTATGGATTCGGTCATCCTCAGCGGTTCCTTAAATATTTATTTCTTTAGCAAAAAATAAAATAATCATAATTTCCTTCTCCTTTAAATTTAATGTAGAATGTTTCCGCTATTATTCGTGTGTCTGTTCTCGGTATTTCGTTCGTAATTGAAGCAATGTCCTTCGTTAATTGCTTGTTGAACTAATCCAGTGCTTCCTATTTTTTTTTAGTTTTAACATCATTTTTGTGTTATTCTAATCGTTTACTTAAAAATTGACTTGTTTGACCAATATATGTTTTGTTTTCGCTCACTCCACCTTGTGGAAAGAGTTTCTTCATAATGTACAATAACACTGTTCGACAAAACAAGTCGATCTGAATGCACAGAGACCGGACACCCCGGGCTGGAAAGTATAAAAATAAACAAAAATAATGGCGTTTTCAGAATTTTCGTGTCTGCCCTAGGTCATTTTTAAAATATACTTGAACATTTTGCATTTTTTATTTAAAAATCTAATCTAATCAATAACATAACACAGTGTTTTATTTTCAGGACAGCAGAATTCAAATGCCATATTATGTTAAATTCAATATGAAGAGTTGTATTAAGACTTGCATGGACTCCACCCCCCCCCCCCTTTTTGTACCCTTCCCATTTTTAATGATGGAATATTTGATATAAATGGTTGAAATAAGCGATACAAGTGATTCTACCATCCACCATAAATATCGTGGTTTATGAACAACCCCTTTACTATACTATGGAACCGTCTATAAATTGCGTGTTCATTTAAGGGGGGGGGGTCTGTTCAAAGGTTACGGTTCATGTAAATAAAAATAAAAATTTAAAGTTGACCACAAGGGGAAGGGGGATGAAAACTACCAAAAATATAACCACGTGGTTCATGGAGGACCCCTTGCTGGTTACTTTGTTGCTTGTTTACAAACAAACAATACTTGTGCCTCCTGGCCAACGATTTACAGGTAAGATCAATTAATAAAAACAGGCTTCTGGCACCACAATACTACCCCATGGGAAAAAACGAGCCACCATCTCTGGTTCCCACTGGGAAGTGGTTCCTCAAGACAATTTAATGTTAGTAAACAAATAGTCGTTTCGGGAAAAAAAAACAATCTAGAATGGCGAAAAAAGTACGCTAATTTAAGCAGACACACAGTTGCAAACGCTTGAATTCAATACAGAGTCAGAATTAGGGCGAATGGGAAAATTTATACATTCTCAGTAAAATCGGTTTGAAGTTATAAGCGGATATAATTTCAATTCTATATTATGTATCTGATCGATTTAACAGCATGGTGCATTTTTGTATGATCCATTACAATATTACTTTAGTAGTAAACCATTTGATTTATTTTCATATTATGAATAACATGTTAAAATAAATGAAAATGCATCATGCGCCATTCATCAAAATTTAGAATGGTTGCGCTCCTTGATTTTTCGTCTCCTTCAGTTTGACAGCAGCGATTGTGCCTTTAGACCTCATCTTTCTGGTTTGACTATCATCAGCTTCGCCATTTTGTTACGCTCTTTCACACAAACCATCATCACTATCGCCCTTCTGCACTCTTAGTTTCAAATGCGCCCTGCTGCCACACTCAATCTCAAATGCGCCCGGGGAGAAGATGGGCGAAATTGACATCGTATGGAAAGAGAAAACGAAATCCGCCTTTATGTTTTTCTCATCTATTTCGTATAAAACGTTATTTTTAAGAAACAGATGTGCATTAAATGCTAGGTGAATAAAACTCATTTCAGGCCGTTATTCTAGTACTGTATTGAAATATGCAATGGACCGATGCACGAGTTCACTAATTTGACGTTTGAGCGGTGCCGAATTCACTAGTTGCCATGGTCACGTAAATAACACGGCACCGCTCAAACGTCAAATGGTGAACTCGTGCATCGGTCCATACTGAATAAAATTGTTTTTCTATGGTGAGCCTCGCAAACAGTTTGATGCTCACTACAAAAACATGCCTACTTAGCAATGGGCTGTTAAAAAACGGTTGATGTTTTTTGTTGTCAAGCATGCTTTTATCGAGTGGGTAGCTAAAAATCATCTTTTCAAACATCACCGTACATTCGGCCGTGATATGTTTCTTCATTCAAGTGAAAAACAAAGTGAAATATCAATGCAAGGTGAAAATGGATAATTCAAAATGTGATTTGGTTAGAAGTCTTTTGTGTATCATTTGTGGTTTTGACATGCCAAGATACAAGCAAATAAACTTCACTCCACTGGTAATTGAGAAGTACAAGCAGTACTTTAGAAGGGATCCACAAATCAAAGATTTGTCTAAAATTAATCATTGTGTTTGCGATTCTACCCCTTTACTCTGAATGCCGAAATTCTAAAGTGACGGAGCATCTGAAGCGACGGTTTTAAGGAAAAAAACGTCAATGTAATGGGAACATATTGTTGGGGATTAGTTCGACAAAAATATTCAGAATAACATAAAAAACAATCACCAACCAAAACGAAATATTTCGTTGTTCAATACATGTAGAAAAAAGGTTAACAAAATGTATCATGAAACATATGTTCCATTTTGTTTTCTCAATCCGAAATTCTAATTTACATTGTAGCAAAAGTATAAAAACGTGATGTACAAAAAATAATGCAGAAGATAATGTAGCTGCAAATAAATTCTACTGTTATCTCAAGGAATTGTAGATCTCCGTGGACAATAAATAAATTCGTTTTGAAAATGTATATTTTTGATATTTGTGAAAATGCTTAAAATTCCAATAATAATTAAAAGGCATTTTTTGTGACCAAATGAAGTATTATCAGTCATTATAGTAAACAATACACATAATAATCTGCAAGGTGTCCTTCATGAACCACGTGGTTATATTTTTGGTAGTTTTCATTCCCCTTCCCGTTGTGGACACTCTGCAAATTTTAATTTTTATTTACATGAATCGTAACCTTTGAACAGACCCCCCTTAAATGAACACGTACTTTATGGACGGTTCCATAGTATAGTAGAGGGGTTTTTCATAAACTACGATATTTCTGGAGAGATAGCTGGTGGATGCTAGAATCACTAAAATCGCTTTTTTCAACCATTTATATCAAATATTCCATCATTTGCAATACTTTAAAAATGGGAAGGGTACAAAAAGGGGGGTAGGGGAGTCCATGCAAATCTAAGTATAATTCTTCATATTGAATTTCAAATTTAAAACATAATGTAGCACATGAATTCTGCTGTCCTGAAAATAAAACACTGTGTCGGGTTATTGATAAGATAAGATTTTTAAATAAAAAATGCAAAATGTTCAAGTATATTTAAAAATGACCTGGAGCAGACACGAAAATTCTAAAAACGCCATTATTTTTGTTTATTTTTATACTTTCCAGCCCGGGGTGTCCGGTCTCTGTGCATTCAGATCGACTTTTTTTGTCGAACTGTGTAATTCGTAATGACGATTTGTTGTTCGAATGACTGTTGATCTCCGCCAGGAACATCTCATCCTACCATCCTCATCTGTTTCCTTATATTTCCACCGTCTTTGATTTCTAAGGCGTATCGCAATACGGTTCATGTTCTTTTGATAGCTAAATAAAATAATTATTTAAAATTTGTTTCAGACATCTCTTTTTTATTCTTATAATATTAAACAGTGAAACTTATTTTTTGTATTCGCCATCAATATTACCAACCAAACATTTCCTACAATATGTCTATGATTGTTTCTTGAGCGTTCGTCCATTATTCTTTCTTGAATGTTATGATATTCCTTTCAATTTAAGTCAAACATTTCAGGCTCCATTCAAATTCAGAGACTAAAGAAAATTAATTTAAAGGTATGAATATGATTTTAAAATAAATATTAGATGTGGTTGTAGTTCGATTATCATAGAATCACAAGGTTTTATATTCTAAAAATTGCAAAAGTAAGAATTTCATTCATTTCGCGGAATACTGGACATTCAAATGAACCAAGACAAGCCACCTACAATTGGGCTTTTCCTTGCCTGCAGTATAATTTTTATGGTTACATCTCAACAAACTGTGACAAGATGGAAAATTTATGAAAACAGAAAAATTTAAAACATTCTTCAACCTTGACTAAGATGAGTTTATTTTTACTGAATAATTTATTGTTTTTAAAACTTATACTTCATTTTCAGCGATAGAAGAGCTATTTATTATAGATTGTGAGGTCCATTATGTATTGGTTCATGGCCAATACCTGGATTTGACTGTAAGGCTTGAAAAACTTTTTTATATCTCGTCAACTGAATGTTATACCCTGCCAGCGTTCACGCATTTCTACATGAAAAAAAAATAGATAAAAGTAGCTTTGATTAATCCAGTACGTAGCAACTATAAACAATGTATTTTCAAACAAAAAATATCTAACAATTTTTAATATTATTCAAACAACAAGTTTTAACGACACACTTCTTCTTGGCATTAACGTCCTCACTGGGACACAGCCTGCTTCTCAGCTTAGTGTTCTCATGAGCACTTCCACAGTTATTAACTGAGAGCTTTCTTTGCCAAAGTTACCATTTTCGCATTCGTATATCGTGTGGCGGGTACGATTATATTCTATGCCCAGAGAAATTTTCATTACGAAAACATCCTGCACCGACCGGGAATCGGACCCAGACACCTTCAGCATGGCTTTGCTTTGTAGCCGCGGACTCTAACCACTCGGCTAAGGAAGGCCCTTTAGTACTCTACCATTTAATTCCACTAGAGTTTGTATCCTTTGACAGATACGCGTATTTCGACCTCAACTGTAAGGTCGTCTTCAGTGTCGTGTACTAGACTCGACGAGTCAAAAAATTACAAAGAAATCATGTAAAAAATTAACCTAACTCAAAAGCTGTCAAAGCTATTCCATTCTACAGTACCGTCATCCACGCGCTAATACCCTGCCCCTCAAAGTTGCAAACATTCAACCAACAGTTCGGAAATCGACTTTTAGGGGGGGGGGGATGCTGGAGTGGCTGGCAGAAAAGTTCGATTCTTTCTTTGCAATTTTCAAGAACCGGAAACCAATCCGTGTTTCGGATCTGGATCGACAACTTGCTGGCGATTTATCGCATGGAGCAGTGGATGGAAATGTGCGGGTTCATTTTCTATTCTGAATCAAAGTTTAGAGAGAGTGAGTTTTTGGAACGATTCAGTGCAGAGTGTTGCAAACAATGGAACGTGACCCATCGAAAATGAAATCGTATTTTTTAAATTTTTTTTATATATAACGAAATTAGATATCCAAACTAAAATTGTTCTCACGTTTCAACAAACGAATTATCAAAAAGCAGATCTGAGTATTTTTTACTATTTAATTCTACCCCAATTTTCGATCTTATGATGTAGAATTCTGGGCATGGCGTTCCATTAATAACTCGCGTATCTGAAGGAATAAAATAGACTCCATTTGTGTGGTCCTAATTATCTTGCCCAGCAACTCATATCACTACCTTCTCGCGGTACTGACCGGGGTTCGAGCAACCTTAAAAAAAGATCGGGTAACCAACCCCGGTGGGAACTTTGGAAACACGGAAGTTCTATCATAAGCTCAATGCATCCCGCAACGGCTTCGTGGCGTGAGCCGAGATATACAACGATGAGGACGAGAGCATCTTAAATTAAGATTCTTAATGTACCAACAGAGATGTTCAAAAGGTGGAACCAGTACTTCGATGAACACCTGAATGGAACTGAGAGCACTGAAATGCCTTCGTCAGTACTGCGAACAATGGAAACCAACCATTTACCAGCTCAGGAACAATAAAGCTGTTGGTAAGGGTGGTATCGAAGCAAAACTCATAAAGATGGGCCCAGAGAGGCTGGCCATTTGTCTGCACCGGCTGATAATCACAATCTGAGAAACAGAACAGCTACCGGAGGAATGGAAGGAACATCTACAAGAAAAGCGATTAATAAGAGCAACGAAAATTGTGTTAAGGTTTCAAGCGAATATTCCAGTTCATTTGAGTTCCGCCAGGGATTATGACAAGGTTATAGGCTTTTCTTGCCTTTTGTTAAATGTTGCGCTAGAAGGTGCTGTGCGGAGAGTCCGGTTTGGCAACCGGGGTACGATTTTCACGAGATCCAGTCAATTTGCCAGCTTCGCGGATGATAAGGACTTTGTTGACATTTGAAAAGTTGGCAAACCTGTACACCCGCACAACGTCACGCATATATCATTGAACACTATTTCTATTAAAGAAGCAATCGATCGGAATCCATCAGATATCAGTTTGCGAATCACTGCTCCAGTGAGAATAAAAATAGGCACTTACATAAGGAAAACAAACAAGTAACAATGGTAGTTTTACATTTATTACAGTTCACTTGTTCGTCCATACTGTGAGGGGATCCACAATCTTCAGGGTAGCTTGAAAGTAGACGCAAATGAAACAAAACATAAAACAAAACAGTTTTTAAACTTGACCGCTACCTTGACCCTTCCATTACTTCATAAAAATAGTACTTGTAGACATTATTTAATTCGTACTCTTTAAAATGCGTCGTAGGCTACTGTTCGACGAAAATAGGGGATGATTGCGAGGGGGCTTTTTTGCTGGACAATACTGCCGAGAATGGTTTGAATAATCACCCTCGTCCGAAAGCCTACATTGTAATATTAGCAGCCTCTTAAATGCAACCGTACAATACATGGATGCACCATGGCATGTTTAGGAACAAAAAAACGCTTATAATATCATAGAACAGTGTATTTTGTATGGTTCACATTGTGAATTTCAAACGGTTTAATTTTCCATCGAACAATTTTTAAAGCTCACTTATTTGACTGCCAAGTCCTGTAATTGTCACAAAAACCCTTTCCCGTAATAATCATCTGGTTGGAATAGTAATAATGGTGAACATAGGAGGAAGCCCCGTCAATGCGCTCGTTTCGATTCAGATGCAGTGCAAGTTTGCTATTTGCACAATGCTCGAAAGTAATAATGCCTCGTACCATTAGGAGATGAACTATGATTGAAGGAAGACTAACTGTGATTCTAATTTGTCCAGTCGGGAAAAATAAAAGTAAATGATATTCATCGAGAAGTTTTCAATGACAAATAAAATCGGATTGGATTGAATAGCTTTTGAACCAATACTGTTGAAAGTATAGAGTGTGAAAATGGCATGTCTTTATCTGTATTAAATATCCAGCAGCAGCTATTCTAGAACGAAGCACATAAATAAATACGATGACTCCAAAATCCTTAGCTTATCGTACTAACCCAATATCCCTTCCATGACAACTGCAGAGATGCAAAGGTAGGTATACTCGATCTCTAGTAGTAATGTAGTCGAAAGGGATTGGATCGCAATATCAACAAATGCTTTTGAAAACGATTACCAAATAATTTGGTGTAGGGAATAGATGTAATAGATGCATGAAGATGTTTTGAGTAACTATAGAATGCTGAAACAGTATAATCAGTCGACAGAGAACTCGTGAGAAATAGTTCAGAATGTATAAAGAGTAACTTATTTACACTATTGAGCATTTGTTAATCAGAGTGTAAAACCAAATAAAAGGCTTTTGGAGTCGCGAGGGTTTGAATGCGCACAGGGCCCATAAAGGGTTTAAATGCGCCAAAAGACGTAAACAAATCAGTTTTGAAACGGATTTACGTGAGAACGGACGCATCGAGTGGAAAGTAGGTGCTAGTTTATTGTTCCGGGAGCTCATAGTTAGCCAAATTCACGACAATTCGAAATCCAACTCTGGTGTGAGTTGGTCGATGGGTCGGAGAAGCCATCGGACCTTGTTGGGTCGAACGAACTTTGAAATCCAACTTTGGAGTGAGTTGGTCGATGGGTCGGAGAAACCATCGGACATAGTTGGATTAAACGAAATCAAACAATAGCATGACTAGAATCAGAGTGAGCTATTTGTAATGTGTGAGAATATGTGAAATGAGATAAATTGTTGGACATTTTCTGATTTTGCTGCTAAATGGATGCTTCGAGTCTGGTAAGCTCAATCCGGAATAACATGACTAGAATCAGAGTGAGCTATTTGTAGTGTGATAGAACATGTAAAATGAGATGATTTGAGGAAATTGTTGGACATTTTTCTGATTTTGCTTCTATGGAAGTGGACTAAGCTTCGAATAAATGCGAACATTGTAGTGTGATAAATTTAGATGATTTGAGAAAATCTTGCGAAATTTATTTTGCTTCTAATCGCGGAGCATCGAGCGGTAGCCAATCCAGAGAATGCATGTACTAGACATCAGAGATGAGCTATTGTAAGTAGTCGCCTGAGAGTAGAACAATGTAAAATGAATGATTTGTAAGTTGTTAGCCGCTCGGTATAGTATCCCCACCGAGCAAGGAGCACTGCCTCTCGGTGGAAGGCATATAAATATCGGATCAGGGATGAAGATCCTGAGAAATGAGGAGGAATCGCTCACGTATCGCTCTCTGTAACTATCATAACCTGCTGCACATTATGAGAGACTGTTTATCGTATGCTGCTACAACTTTGATCAGATTGGGGGGATAGTTGTGTATGATAAAACCCCTCTAAAATGCTCCAAGCCTGGGGGACACTATTGCTATTGGAAGTTCGTGGATTGTTTATCGTGCCAGTAAAGAAAAATACCTATCCCCAACGGTAAACAAGCGAGTAAAATGGGTTTTATCATCGCTCTTTCTTTGGGGCTCTCGCTCGCTGCTTCCATTTATCAGACTTGTTACACCTTGCGATACAATGACGATCGTGGACCGCAACAGATGGGATGTTTTTCTTTGCTTGCTTTGATCGTGCTTCATACTCAAATGAGAGCGAATTCTGCAAAGCCTGATCGCGATAGTACAAGTCAAGAGTTCGTTATTCGTCTGCCCCTTCGGGACCAAAGTAAATCACAACATAGGGCCTGGTCAACCCTGGACGAAACATTTTGTTGGACATTTTCTGATTTTGCTTCTAAAGGGATGCTTCGAGCGTGGTAAGCTCAATCCAGAATAGCATGACTAGAATCAGTGTGAGCTATTTGTAGTGTGATAGAACATGTAAAATGAGATGATTTGAGGAAATTGTTGGACATTTTATGATTTTGCTTCTAAAGGGATGCTTCGAGCCTGGTAAGCTCAATCCAGAATAGCATGACTAGAAACAGAGTAAGCTATTTGTAGTGCGTTAGAATATTTAGAACGAAATGATTGTAGGATATTGTTGAATAAGCTCAATCCAGAATAGTATGACTAGAATTACATTATTAATAAGAGTAGACGAGAAGGTGAATGTAGGAAATAGATGTAATAGTGTATAGAGGGAATAAAATTGTGCTTTTTGTATGAGGAAAGAATATACAAAAGTGTAGAGAATAGATGCATGAAGATGTTTTGAGTAACTATAGAATGCTGAAACAGTATAATGAGTCCACAGAGAACTCGTGAGAAATAGTTCAGAATGTATAAAGAGTAACTTATTTACACTATTGAGTGTTTGTTAATCAGAGTGTAAAACCAAATGAAAGGCTTTTGGAGTCGCGAGGGTTTGAATGCGCACAGGGCCCATAAAGGGTTTAAATGCGCCAAAAGACGTAAACAAATCAGTTTTGAAACGGATTTACGCGAGAACGGACGCATCGAGTGGAAAGTAGGTGCTAGTTTATTGTTCCGGGAGCTCATAGTTAGCCAAATTCGCGACATTTGGATTTACTTTTTAAAACAATAAAATAAATACAAATTTTAATAAGTAAATGAGAAACAGAATTTAGTACTATACCATCTAATTCCGCTAGAGTTAGCTTCCTTTGACAGATACGCATATTTCGACCTTAAGGTGAAGATGCATCGAAGCCAAACCTCGAATTTTCAAGAGCACAAATCTGGAGAACCAAACACCCGTTTGAGCTGAAAACTTAATCGATTGGTCACCACCAGCTAGTGACCAGTGAGTAGCATTTTCAGCACAAACAGTTGTCTGGTTCTCTAGATTTGTGCTCTTGAAAATTCGAGGTTTGGCTTCGATGCATCTTCACGTTAACTGTAAAGTCGTCTTTAGTTTCGTGTACTAGACTCGACATACTAGAGCTCGAAGATTAATTATCGAATTATTATGTTTATACTGTAAATGTTCTGTGAGCTATCATAGATTTTCTATAAAATGAATAAAACCTTTAATTCTCCCTACTAAATATACCACAACATTTACCTTCAAAACATTCACCACACTCGCCTTCCTATAGCATCCACGACCAGATGATCTAAGAGGGACACCAAAGGAAGCGTAAAATTGTCACTCCACCGCAGCTTTTCTTGGCTTCGTTCGCCAAACAGAAGTGAAGGAACATTCATAAAAAAAAACAGAACGAAACCCAACCTCATTCCGGCACAGTTCCACTGGAACTATTTTCATGCTCCACCGAGAAATTACCGCCAGCCAGCCTCAACTCTGTTCTGAAGCCAAAACAGGCCAACAGCCTTTCCTTCAGCCACCCCTTAGGGAACAACGCCATTCTGGACTCGGCACAATCGGAACGCAGCCAACCGTGTCATATTCTTGTTTTCCATTTTTATACACATATTCTTGGGGACAGAGATATTTCCATACCTTCCGAAAGGCGACGGTCGGTTCAAGTCTCCCTCCCACACACACGCTCCGATGAATCCGAGGACCAGGACGCCACCAAAGGACCCATTTATCTTTGGCCATCTCTCTCCGCTTCGCAATCGCGTGCGCAACTCGGTTCCAAATCGAAAGATTAGCTGAACGCCTGAACAGAAGAATTTGCACCCTGTAACCGATAAACGAGAAAACAGGGGGAAAAAAGATTCAAGACGGTTTCGGAAGAAACGGGTGCCAAAACGAAAATCGCCTGAAATAATAAATTTTGACTCCGGTCATAAATAACGGGTTTTAGGCAATCTTTCCGATGGGTTGCGGAGGTAGATTGATGGGGTGGATTACAAGAGTCCCATAGAAGGTAGAAGCATTTGGGATTGCGTGGAGATTAACAACAGGAAAATCTCATACAAAAGCAATACCCCTATCCTTTTCCTAACCTCTGGTTCCAAGTGGGTCAGATTCCACTAATGTGAATCCACAATTATTCATTGAAATTTGCTATGCAGTTCGAAATCGTGCACAATTTATATTTAGAACTCACTCGTCCAATCGCAAATCAAATTTCTCAAGATTTCGACATTCTTCATTCGAAAATCGGTATCTTTTTCGGGGCGCTGATTTTGAAGAAAAGATAACTTTTATTGAAAAATTCAAAAATATAAAAGGAATTTTTCACATTCCTATCCAGAAACTTACAGAAAATGGCTTTCATTCTTAGTTGTATGATTGCAGTTGGCATATTTTTTTTCCAAAATATAGAAATATGCTAAGGTTAGCACCAATTTCAAAATCAGACTTAAATAAAGTTTTACCAAATAGAGATAATAGTGTTGCATAACACAGAATAAAAAATAAATAAAATGATACAAGTTAGAATTTAAATATCTTACTTAAATTTCAAAAAAAAAAATTAGTAAACTAACAATAACTGCATTCAAATGGTAGGTGACATGCATTTTGAAACCAGTCGTCATTAGTGCTGCACGTGATGCACTACCTATCATCCTCTGCAGCTGCCATTCATTGATAAATTGTTTTATAACGCGGTCATCATCGTCGCCAGTCAACACCCGGCCCGGTTCGTCGGATTACAAGTCCGTAGTCTAACTAAGCCGTCTGATTGCCGTCCGACGCTAAATGCTTACGCAAGCAACTATTTCCACAAATCACAGCACGTCAATTGCGCCCTGACGACGAATCCCGGTCCCTGTGATCAGATCACCTCTTCTCCGGGGGGGAGACATACTTCCACACCCTGAACTGCGTTGCCAACACACGGTTGATAAGTCAGTTGTTTGTTCCGCGCTCGAAAATAGACGTAAACAGGCGGTGGCTGATGGGACACTAGGGCGATTCACTTAGGACATAAAACAAGCTTGAAAATAATTACTTACAATTCTCATGATAAAAATAGAGTTTTGTTGAAAACTTTAGCATTTTTTGTGGAGATGCAGAGGTATTATCGGTCTACAGTAGCAACAATCAATACAAACTTACATTCCCTTCCTATTCTAACTGTCAGTAAGGACTTGGCCGGCGCCGTTATTGATTAAGTATTTGACAACAGCTGAAACGTGCACTTTGAAGGCACGTATAAAGACCCATCCCTTATTTATTTGAATCTAAGTGCAATTTGTACCAGTTCCATACATTGTTTTACATCTTTGGGCACCTCTAAATTCCCTTAGAAATGAATCAAAAATTGACAGAACTTCATTATTATCACAAGGATGGGATCAAAATATATCAGATATAAACATATATGGCAAATGAAATGCTTTAACTCTTCGGAATTTGAATTGCCCTAATGAGGCTTACGTCCATCGACGTCTCCTCATCCCTCATCCATTCGACCAAGTTCCGTTGCGTTGTTTGTATTATGGGCGTCACTTATTTAGTCACTGATACCCGACGACAGAAAGTACGCAATCGCTTAAGATGACGAGACAGTCTAGAGCAGTGTTTCCCAAACTGTGGGTCGTGACCCTCTACTGACTTTGTGGAATACTTCATGGAAATTTTTCAACTGTTAACAGAGTGCTTCGTGAAGCCTAAGCAGGACGGTTCGATTTTGCGTCGTCGGATAGATTTTGCTCACTGTTTCGCGCGTGTTTTCGTTGCCGGAAATTTTTTTTTTTCCTGTTTTGGAGCGTCTTGCTAGGTAGTTCTTCGTTAAGCCCAAGCAGGACGGTTCGATTCTGCGTCGTTAGATAGGTTTTGCTCACAGTTTCGCGCGTGGTTTCGTCGCCGAAGTTTTTTTTCTGTTTTGGAGCGTCTTGCTGGGTAGGTATTAGGGAAGGCACAAGCAAGACGGTTTGTTTTCGGGACGCCAAGAAGTTTTGCTGTCAGTGTCAGTTTTGTGTTCAGTCGAAGTTTTTTTTTTTGTTTTTTTTTTTCTTTTTTTTTAACTATTTATTTCATTATATCTACAAAGTTCTTGACATTGATTAAGACTATTTACAAATACTTACAATAAATACATGTATTGTTTGAATTGACAATCGAACAGTTTTTTGTTATTCCAGCGTTTAACACTTAGTTGCTGTTTTAAATCTGCTATACAACCAGTTGAATGATTTTTAATACAATAGGTTAATGTTTCTATGACTAACCACAGAGCTGCTTTGAATTTACAATTTTTAGGTTTTATACCAAACTGCACTAAATCTATCGCGTCTTCTACATTTATTTTAAATTTTGATTTCATTACACCATTTAACCAGCTCCATATTTTTTCAGATCCCGAACAATTTTTGATCCTATGCTCAACAGAGTCGATTCTTCCGCAAGAATCGCAAGTTGGAGAATCAATTCCCCTCACTCTGTGCCTATATAGTTTAGATTTGCATGGAATTATGTCCCGAAACACGAGAAATAAAATCGACTTGGACTCACTGCATACAAAGTTTTGGTTAACATTTTCATACAAGGTTTCCCATTGCAAATGGGGCTGTTTATCGTGCTGTTTAATTTTTATATTTTTTTCTGTAATTAAGTCATCGTAAATTTGTTTGCTTGTTTTTAAATTCCGCTCTTCAAATTTAACTGCAAGTTTAATCCACTCTCTCGTGTTTCGATTCAATTTGTTATTCATTATTTGCTCATAAATTTATCAGTAGTGGCTTGTTTTCCGGATAATAGTAAGTTCTTAATAAAAAGTGCTTTGGCTTTCGATTCCACACATGTAAGCGAGAGACCGCCCTTAAGAGCAGGAGCATATAATTCATTCCGCTCCACTTTATAAAAATATCCTTTCCACAAAAAATCCTCACATTTTTTCCTCAACACCGCAATATGCTTATTTTCCGGTGGTATGATTTGTGCTACGTACCACAATTTTGACAGAATATAGGTATTTAAAATCCATATTTTTTGAACAACATTCAGTCTTCTTTTATACTGCAGAGATAAGCAGTAATTGATATTCCTAATTAATTCATTGTAGTTTGAATCGATCATTTTTTTATAATCTTCATCAAATGTCAGTCCAAGTATCCTAATGTCTCTCGCTTCACTAATAAGCTGAGGACCAAGAGAACAATTGTTCAGTCTCAAATAGTGTGATTTATTGAAATTTATTTTAATTTTTGAATATATACTAAAGTAATTTATCAGTTCCAATGCAATGCTGAATTCTTCGTCATTTCTAATGAAAATATTCAGATCATCTGCATAAGCAATGACTCTTACGAAAACATCATCAATAAGTACACCTTTAATATGTTTGTCAATCATCCTCAACAAAGGCTCAATGTACAGCGAAAATAGTGCCATGCTTAATGGACATCCTTGTCTTACAGAACATTTAATTGGAAACGAATTTGTCAAAAATCCATTGAACAGAACTTTGGAGCTTGCGTTCTTATATAACTTTTGCAGACACTCAATAAATCTATTCGGGATCTCAAAAGTTTTCAAAATATCCCAAAGATATTGATGATCAACTCGATCGAAGGCCTTTTCCAGATCTACGCACAATATAATACCCTTGAATTTCCTAGATTTGTTTGCTTTAATAATAATGTTTCTCAATAACGACAAGTTGTTTATACAAGAACTATTTTCAATACTTGCTGTCTGCCCTGGGCCTAGTAGTTTTAGGGGCGGCAGCAGGAAGGTGTGAGCATTTAAATAGTGTTAAAATTAAAGCTCTGAACCGTATTTCTCTTAGGTACGACAAGCGTTAAAAACAAAACGTAGGATGTACGGAGTATCATAATGGTTATATTATATTGTAGTTTATTGTACGAGACCTTTTAGAACAATAATTCGTCAAATTGGGAAATTCGGATATGAAGTGGTGTTGCACGAAAGTAACATCAGTAGCAACAGTGTTATCGTTTCATACAAGGGACTAGTGTGTAATGTTATTTTATGTTATATTGTGTAGCGTTGTACTATATCTACTGTTCATAGGTAATACATAGGTATACAAATAATTCCTTTGGCTCATAAAATAACAGATAATTCTTATTCCTTATAGCTACTAGTCCAGTGGAGGTGCACGAATTACTTATTTATAATTGTTTTGTTATACTAATTCATTGGCAGAAATTTCAGAAGCATCATGGAGTCATCGGAGATACTAACATAATCACTGCTATTAATATTTCAGCAGTTCTATTCCGAAAATTGTAATTCGTCCTTACTTTGGAGACTACCTAACGAGGTTCAATTCATCACAATTTAAGAATGGAAATTCTGAAACATCTATATTCATATCATATACAACTATAAATTCCATTTTATATATTTTATCATAGTTATTTCATTTATTATATGCTGGGTATTGAGAGGGTGCATTAGGGCATCAGAGAAGTCACAGATGGACGATGTAGTAGGGTGTCAGCCGAAATCTAGGAGAATATGCCGTAACATCCTTACACTACATGCTGCTACTTATAAAAATACTTTAATGTAATTATCTTTGTTTAGTACAGTAGGCTACAGAGAATGAAACGAAGCGTCGGATATATTATTATTTTGTTTGTACTCCATGAACATATGGAAGCTGGAATTTTGTTTTTGATGTATCCGGAAACTTTATCAACATATCCCTGATTTTTTTATTTTTATTCAAATTATTTGTTTATTCTTATCATTCTTCTGTCGACCAGCCTAGGAGCATCTGTAGCACAAATATTCAAAAGAAAATTATATGTCGGCCGATATAATACTGCATGCTGTGTCACTGCGTCATAATTTATTGTAACTACCATTTTATTTTCATATTTTATTATCATATTATTATATATATATATATATATATTATAATCTTATCTACTATATAACATATCAATATAATTGAATTTTTCATGTTTTGGAGAGGGAGAGAGCATCAGGGCATCATTGAAATTACAACTGGACAATGAAGTGGAGTGCCAATCGGAGTCAGGAGGAAAAGTGGTAGTCGTTCACGTCTAGTACTTTTCTTTCCAACAGTTGTGAAAGATTTGACGCGCCCTTCTTCTAACAAACCTTTCCGTGGAAAGCTCAACAAGTAAGGCGGCGTCCATTTATTACGTAACGCTAAAATTGGAAATTTTCGACCCCCTCCCCCCCCTCCGTAACGCTTTTTGTATGAAAATTTTAAAATTTTTGTATGAGTCGTAACAGATCGAAGTTATCTCCTTTTTTTGGAATCAAAGCGATAATTCCGGAGGAAAATAGTCCAGGAGGATATTCTCCATCAACAAAGTAAGAATTTATAATGTCTGCATATCATCTTTAAGTAGATCAAAAAACGTTGAATAAAATTCATAATCGATACCATCCGGACCAGGTGAACTGTTTTTGGATGCTTCTTTGATTGCATGTTCAATTTCAATCATTTCAATCGGTTTAATCAAACGCTGTTTATCGTTTTCGTCTACCCGCCTGTCAAGATATTCTAGGGTATTTCCACAGCCATTTCGCACATTATCATCGATCTTAAATTTTTCATAAAAATAATTAAAAATTTCTTCTTTTAGCCGCGATGGATTCGAGGTGACTTCATCATCCAATTTCAATTTCAACAATTTTGAGTCTGAAGATTTGTTTATGAATGATGTAACATGG